>NW_021940578.1:794296-830773 GCF_001715985.3 Manacus vitellinus | reverse complement strand
GTCCTCACCGAAGGGAATGCAGAGCTTTGAAGAGGCCATCCAGCACCTCACATGACTTGGCCCGAGGTACCAATCCCCCAAAACAAAGTGGTGATTTTCTCTTCTCCAGGTGGCACAACAAGCCATTTCCTTCCAGGTTTTCTTTACCCTCAACACATCTTAGTGTGACGAACAGCACAGATCCACGTGGATGTTTCAAACCAGTGCAATGTCAGTGAGAAGATTCCTCTTTTCCTTACTTGCCAAAACCTAAGCAGAGGGCTACAACTCATCCAAAGGACTTGAGCCATATATTTTCTTTCACCCAATATAATAATCTCTTTTAAATGATCACGAAATCCTTAATTCTTGAGTTCAACCCAAGGAAAGCTGGAAAAGAACAAAGCCAGCCGTATTTCAAATCCACTGAAGCCCTTCAGCTTTGAGTCTGTTTCACCCCTTATCGTGTTCCTTTAAACAAATGGTCAGCAGCGTTTCTGCCTCTGCACAAGCTCCATCACTCACCCATGGAGCTGGACAACTTTATACGTGAGGGTGCACATCCAAAAGGCTGTTTGCTGGACTCCAGTTCACCTTCAGAAAACAAATCACGTGAACTGTGAAGTTGCTTGTGGAGTAATTGCCCTGTAGTTACATCCAGGTGGGAGACTGGAGACGGTGCCATGTTTGATGAACGTCTCAGTGAGGGACACTCGACCCTGAGTTCCCCCCAGACACGAGCCCCAGGAAACTTCTTCTGCAGCCACAGCCCCAGCTGTTCCCCCAGCCCCAGCACATTTTCTCTTTCCTTCCACGCTCTCTTCACAAAAGGTGTTTTTTTAACTGAATAAGCCCCTCCATCGCCTTGGCTGGTTTCCTCTCGCGGGCCTTTTCAAAGAGCTCGGCGCTACCTGTTTGCCAGCTATTAAATCCCGAGCGCTTGGCTGATGGACAAGCCGATAGCACAGGACACGGCCCAGCTCTGCACAAACCGCCCTTGTTCCACCGCCTTCCTGAGCCAAAACGCAAGAAAATCCCAGCAGGAATCTCCTCTGGCCTCGGGCTCCTCTCCCCTCCCAGCAGAAGGCTAACCTTGTGAATCAGGAGGCTGCTTATAAATAAAAGTATTCAGACTTCTTGGCTGTTGGGGAAGTGCTCTGCTTAATTTAGCCCTGGTATTATGGACGGTGGATTCTCTCCAATGAACTGACAGCTGAAGAACAATTGCGGTGATTTAATTCCACAAATGGATTTTAAATTGGCCTCATGAACTGCAAACCCAGGAAACATTGGACACAGTATCTCGCTACCATCACTCTGAAGTCAGCACTGGGGTCCCCTTGGACTGGGCAAGTCACCCAAGTCCAGACAAGGGCTGTCACACGTGTGTCTCCATCTCAGAAAGAACACCTCGCTTCTGGACCCAAGAAAAGGCTACAGGTGCTTTCCTTTGCTTCCAGAGTCTAAACCCTTCCCATTTTGACTTCCAACGCCTTTGAGTGTTTCACAGTCCCATGTTTCTCCGGGACCATTGCCTCCAGCAAACCCCTCTCTCCCAGCCCTAACACACCCAGAGGCTTCCAGCTGCACAGCTCGGGGAGGCTCTCGGGAGAAATCGGGCCATTAGTCAGTCAAACAACGCCGAGGGCTCGACAAACGCTGTGTAAATGAGGGCAGTGCTGTAAAAGAGACAATAACGGTCCCCTGAAGCGGCGGGTGACAAAGCCATCTCAGCTGGCCCAGAGCACAGACACTAATCACAGCCCTGCCTGCTGACCTTCCCTTTGTGCCAAGCTAGAGGAGATCTGGGCTGGCCGATGCTTCAAAACCCAGACGGGCTAATTAGGAAGGGTCCTGCCCCCCCCCGGCACGGCACAGTTCCCACATCAGAGCCCCCAGAGCCTGAGTGTTGCTGAAACATCCCCTCTGCTGGGAAGCTTCCAGTGAGCGAACGGTGAAGCCGAGCAGCTGATTTGCAGCACGAGATGCAAACAACAACCACCTTCACACCCCCTGTCCCCGGCCGGGCGTCACTGCCACCCCCCACACACAGACCTCGCTCTGCTGTGCTCACCCGGGTCCAGCGGGTCCACCAACACCGGACCTCGGAGCGCTGGGTGGTCCCAGGATCCCCGGGAAGGCCGGGCAGGCTTGGAGCAGAGCCCAGGTTCCCCAGCACCCCCTCCCTCCCAGCAACAAGCCTGCACAGAGAGGTCATTTACGTCCAAGTTCCCAGAAGGGAGCTCCTAAAAGGAGCCTCAGCCCAAACTCCATTTACAACCCTTTGATCTACCAGGGGTGGAAGATAACAAAGGAGTCCAGGACAACTCTGCTGCTTCCTCGGCTCAGGAACAGTCCCTGTGGTCACTGAAATACTGCTCAGCTCAGCCTCTGCTCCATTGTGCTGCAAAGCAAAGCCCACCTGATGGCAGGTGGGCAAGGAGAGGGGATCAGTCTCTCCTGACAGCACCTGACAGGATCAAAAAGCCACCGAGAGCAGGAGGGAACAGAACAGGCGATGAAACCTGGACGGGTACACACGATGGGCCACGGACCTTCCTGCAGGAGCTTGTGCGGCCCCATCCAGGGCTCTGCCTTCACAATGAGGTGATTTAACACAGAGGGTGCACGACTGTTATCCCTGTCAGCAGCTCAGGAGGCCAGGAAGGACAGCATCACACCCCAGCGATGGGGAACCGCCGGCTGCCCAGCCAGGGTAAACACGGGGCTGCTGCTGCTCGGGGCTGGCCAGCAAAAACATCCCATGCTGAAAGGTCTGATAGGAGCCTGGCCAGGACAGGGAGCGTCCTGCCCCTAAGGCAAACACATTTGTGTTTCTTTCCACAAAAGAAAAAGCGATACCATTCGGATCAGACTCAGGTTTCTTGAAGACAAACGACACCACGGAACATGGCTGTGGAGCAGCTTTGCTCACACAGGTATTTTCATGTTCTTTTCACCAAACAGCCTCAACCTGCTCACATCCAGAGTCACTCCAGTGCTCCACAACTCCATCCTGGGGAGCTATTTCTCAAGGAGGTTCCATAATCTCAAATACCAGCATAGTTCCTTTGATAGGTGACAGATGAGGAAAGAATGAACCACTGATGAGGTGTCCTCCCTCCAAGCAGCCTCCAGCCTCCCATCCTGTCACAAAAATCCAGCACAAATGTTGGCTAATGAGCACCAAAGTCACAGAGTGCTTTCAAAAGTGCAAGAGATTATGAGAATCCAGACATTTGTCAGAAAAAAGTATTTACCAAGTAGAATCATTGACAGGGGTCAGTAAGAAATGAAGATGAAGGGAAGGACGAGTTTATGGCTGGGATCTTCCTGTATCCTCACCTTTCTGCCCTTGGTTCTGGTTACTTTGGGATTGAGGAGGTTCAGGCTTTGATAAAATGCTTCTCTCCAGCCCTCATTGGTGGGAAAAGAGCAGCTCCCAGGACTGCTCCAAGTCAGCTCCCCTACCTTCCCATGCCTACCTCTGGTTCCAAAGGAGGATGGAACTGCAGGTCTTGGAAGGAACAGATGGTAAAGATGGATGGTAAAGAAAAAAGCCTTACTATTTAATTTGCTGCTATAAATCAGCATCACCCAAAGATGATGTGAGCAATCACTACTGCTCTGTGCCCTGCAGACTCAGAGGGAGGAGGGGGGACAACCGTGTCTCCCTGCAGCCTGAGGTTCGTGTTCTCCAGCCATTTACACAGCACAGGGAACCTCCCAGCTCTTGGGGGTTGTTTGCTATAGAACATCATGTTCCCAAAACAGAACATCTGTGATTTACCAAACATAGGAAACTCAGTAACATTCAAGAGGGAGTTTGTATATTACACGAAAGTTAATTAAATAAAGTTTAGCAGCCCCAAAACACAGCCTGGCCAAAGACACAACAACGTTCCTTCCCAAGGTGGCAGCTCATTGCCACACTGCCCCGGGCCCAGCTTCATTCCACAGGCTGTGACCCCAGGGTTCCTTTGTTTGACCCAACTTTAATCAGCTTCCTTCTCCGATCCCAGCAGATCCCGCTGCGGATGGCAGCCAGGAATAAAGGCCATTGTACAGCGCGGGGCTGCGTCTCACAGCAAGTCATGATAAGCATTTCCTTTCCAAACATCCAAGCTCCCCAAACACTACAAAAGCCAAGAGCAGATTATTGGCATTTTGTAGATAAAACAATGGCTAAGATAAAACATAAATAAATCAGGGCATCCCTCGCTCTTTATCCTCTCCACTTCCAAACCGGAGGAAGAAGCTGCAAGGCTGCTTACCGTGCTGGCAGTGAGGTCCCTGGAAGCCAGAGGAGCAGTGACAGAGCTGTGAGGATCCCTCTCGGCAGCTTCCACCATTGAGACAAACCCTGTAACCACAGGCAGCTGCAAGGAGGAGGGAGAGGATGATTCCAGCACCCACCGGCAGAAGGGCACGTGCACCAACAAACACCCATCGCTGGTGACATGCCCACAGCCCCAGAGAACAGCTGAACAGTCATAAAACCACTGCTGAACCTGTTTGGGAAGCTTCTTGGTTGACAGTGCAATACTCAATGCACAAAGTCTCCAAATGCAGGAGGAAGGGAAGTCCCTCAGGGAATGTCTCAGGGCTTTTCCTGGAGCGTGGCTAAGTGAGGACCCACAGGAAAACATCGGAAGGGCTCTCGGTGAAACGACGGTTTTCCAGCCAACACGTGGGTAAAACAGCCAGAAAATGACTCGTGCTGAATCACAGCAGATCTTGTGGCAACAAATACAAGCTACTTATTTTGCAATTGGAGGGATCTTCCCAGAAGAAACCCCCAGGAGCTGCTCCCACCTCTCGGCCGGGCTCTCCCGGAGCGCTGGAGACCCCAACGCGGCGTCACCTTCGGGCGGCCCGGAGGGTGACATGGAGCTAAACTGCAAGTAAGCCTGAGCAGCCACATTTCTCTGTTCTCACCCAGCGGAGTGTAAAATGGACACAGAGACAGAGAATGCTCAATTAGGCTTCTGAAATCCACCTTTCCAAATCATCTACATAAATCCACAAGCAAGGTTATGTTTTATCCAGGGAAACTCGTGTTTCTCATAACTCATGAAACGCAGCCCGTGGGTTATATTTCCCACTGGGAAAGGCTGATGTCAAAAGGAGGAACGTTGTGAGCAGGGATGCTGTCACGTGTGCGGTGCTTTGTCGGAGGGTAAGGACGCAGAACAAGCACCCATCTTCCTTTTAAATCCATTTAAAGATTTGGACAATGAAATTTTCTCTCTGTTCACTGGTCTGGATATAGCTGCACTGCCAGCCAACTTCTCTTTTCATCCTTTCTCCCACACCTGCTCTTCTCCTTTCCCTTTTCACTGAACAAGCTGTAACAAACTCCAAGAGTGATGGGAGTGTTGGAATACATCTCACAAAAGCCATGGCAAACTGGATAACATGGAGCAAAGAGCATCACCTGATGACACAGGGCAAGACACACAGTGCTGGTACCTGGTGCAGCAGCTCCCCCCCAGCTCCTTGCTCAGCCCAGGGCTAAGAGAAGCCATGGGGACCAATTCATTCCAGCTGATGCATCCCAGGAAGGAACACACTGCAGTCACCAGTGGTGCCAGGATCGCTGGTGCTCAGGGCCATGGGGTCATTACCAACCGAATGTACAAAGCTGTGATTAAATTACAACCCCTTGCATGATATGGGACCACCTGGAAACAATTCCAGGCTTGCTGGGCCGAGGGTCCCACAGGCACACTGGCTGTGCTGGCTGCAGCTTCTCCCTCCTCTTTTGCAAGTCGGGAGCCCCCCTGGCTTCTCTTCCCATTCCAGCTAAAGCTGTAAGTAATTAGTGACAGAAAAAGCAGGTCTGTGATTACACATTTCATTTTGTGTCATTATAACTGGCACCCCGCACGGCCTTCAAAAATGGCTCCAAAATTCTTGGCACAAAGTACCCCACGCCGGCTCCAAAACACTAATTGTGCACTCAGAGAAAAAGGGATCACAGATGGAAACAAGAGCAAGGACGGGGCTGTGGGGTTTGGGCACATTGGCAGGACGGCTCGTGCACACCAGGAGATAAATCTGCAAAGTTATCAGTTGGCAAAGATAACTCAGAACTTTAAGGCATCCACAGGAAACCCGAGCTGGGAAAGGGCAGGGATTACCTTCACAAAAGGAACCCAAAGCTGGTGGGTGTCAACTTGTCACGCCTGAAAAATCAGTTCCAGCCTCCTGTACATGGAAATGCAATAACCACAGTCCTGAGTTCCCACTATTCTCCTCCCACCATTGAATCCCCCATGCATCAAATATTGGCTCTGTTTTTTCCTACAGGAACACAATTGACTTCCTAATTTCTCCTCTGTGCTAAATCCTGCTCCTGGCTCACACAATGCCTTCCACCAAGCCTGTGCTGGTTGGGGAGGTCGTGTGCTTAAGGAGGTTTTGTGATTAGGGATATTTTGTGAAGGTTTGGATGTGAATGTGACTGTGCCATTCTCCAAATGTGCATGTTTTCCATCAAAACACACTCTTCTTGCCAGGCAGAGCTACGTACCCGTTTCAAGGACCTTTGCTCTATCACTTCTCCTCAACCCAGCTGTCAGAGCACCCTGGGGTCAGGCACAGCCACGGGCACAGGAGCTCCCTGTGGATCCCCCAGCTCCAGCTCGTTCCAAGTCCCCCTCTCACCGAGAGCCAAACTCCCCAAACTTTGCACCTCTGATGCACTGGAGCTGAACCACTCGAGCTGCAGCCTTGGCTCTTTTAAGGACCTGATAATTTTTCAAATCCCCCCTGCAAAAGAGAAGATTATTTATAACACAAAGGTAGCATTGAAGCCCAAACACTCATCTCCCTGAAATAATGAATCGGTGATGAAATGCTGCCTCACAAAGCCAGTTATCTTCTCATCTAACGCTTTTCATGGCCACGTCTCCCTGGGGACTGCAGTGATCCCGTATCAGTCCCGTGCTGGCAGAGCTCTGGACCTTGGGAACTCTCTGCCAAGCGTCCTGCTCAGCCGAGCTGTGACACCTGCACTGCCAACATTTCCCTGCACGGCGGGGCAGGAACAACTTCCCATCTCCAGCTGTGTGCTGAGGTGTTCTGGGGCTGCAGCCTCCAGGTTTTCCCAGCTCTAGTCATGGCAGAAGGACTTGTCTTCTCTTTCAGTCCTTTCCTTCAGGCCTCATCACCATAAGACAGAATGGACTGTGTGGTTAAACTGCAGAGCGGTTTGTTTTTTTTTTCTCTCCAGATTCTTCACCTTAATCACCTAAAAAAGACTTTTGAGGGGGTCCCAGCAAAGCCCAGCCTGGACCCAGAGTGCACGACTCGCCAGCAGCTCAGCGAGACCCGAAGCACAACAATGGAAAATATTAGAAGCAGTTTCAGCGACACAAATCAGGGGTTAGAAGACAGGGGTGTTATTCTTGGCAGTGCCCCAGATTTCCTGAATGAGCCGGACAATCCCCTGCTCTGTGCTTCAGGCTGGCACATTCCGAGTGGAAATCATAATAACCTACTTCCCAGCCCGGGGGGGGGCTGTGGCTCTCCCCCTCTGTGCCCCCCAGGCCTCCTGCAAATGAGCTCCTAATTCAGAGCGACAGAGTTTAATGCAATGAAATTTGGGAAAAGGGCGATGACACTGTTCAGGGAAACAGGAAAGAAAGGATAAATTACAGAAAGCACCACTGCCTTCTGCTCAAAGGCCAGGGAATGTCCCTAGCAAGGATTTAGTGAGGCGGGATTCTTGGGAAGTTGGAGACATGAGACTGATTTGAAAGGAGGAGTGAAGGAGAAAAGCATTTCTGCATACCTGCAGTGTCTGGACTCCCCGAGGTACAACCCCCCGTGGGCAGAGATGGGCTGGTGAGTTCCCCAGGGGAGCACGTGGGGGACCTTGAACCAAGGCTGGGCTGGATGGAGGCGAGGGGTTCAGAAGTTCAGTCCCAGCACTCCCAGCTGCACTCCCAGCCCCAGCAGCAGCCCCTGTTCCCTGCAGGAGTGCGTGGTCAGGGCAGAGCCCTGCCCCTCCTGCACAGCTCACAGACCACCACACTGCAACCGTGGCCAGGTCACCTCCACCAAATCCACAATGGTCTCCCCTTCAGCCCCTGCCCAGCTCTCCCGGGAGCCCTCCTGCCTCTCCAGGTCCCCTCTGGAGGTGGCAGGGGCTGGCCCAGAGCTCAGGCACTGCCTGGGGCTGAACTCCAGCTCCTCCACACACATCAGCAGTTACAGACTCAGGGGGACTCTTCTCAACATCTTGAGCTGAAAGTGGAGATCACAGGGATTACCAGACACACAGCCCCCTCGTCCTAATCACCAAGAGCTTTACCTGTGTTATTGAACCCAGGTGGAATTTAAGTAGCATCTCAGAGGCCACTTGAAACCAAGCAGCTTAATCTGAAAGGTAAACTATCAGCAATCAGGCAGGGAAAGAACCTGATGCCATCCTAAAAATGCAAAGGGTGCCTTGACTTCTGACCTTCCTCATTCCCAAACAGATGAATGCTCCAGGACAGAGGGCAATGGAAGGCAACAAGCCCTCACCCTTCTGCTACCAGCAGAAAAGACAGGACAAAACACAGAACTCAGCCAGACTGGGGGCCTTTGTGAGATTTGTTTCTGTGAATTTTTCCATCTCTCTCCAAGCCATCTGCTCCCAGCAGAGCCCACACACTCCCAGTACTGCCCTCACAGCTCCACACTGGCCATTGCCTGACCTGTAAGTGCTTAGAGACTTAAACCTGCACGTGAGGAAGAGAAAGGCACCCTGGTTTTGCTACAACCTCCAACCTAGGCTGAGTACACCCAGTGTTTGTTCCCTTCTTCCAGGCACTGGGGTAGCTCTGAGAGCCCAAACAACTCACCTGAGCTGGTACCCACGAGGGTGCTGGGATTCCCATCTCACAAAGGTATTTAACATCCCCCTCAGTGTCAGACACTGTCATGTTGCACATGAGCCTGCAGTGCTGAAAATTTCCCCTCACATGGGTTGGGTTTTTTTATTTTTAAGGAAAGTTGGTGACCAGCCCAGCATTTGGAGCAAAGAGAGCCCTGCAGTGAGGAGATGCTGAAGAGCAAGATAAGATGTCCTCACTGGAAAGATTCCACTGCATGGTGGCAACAGCTCTAATTAAACTGTCAGCAGTGATGCCCTTCCCCTCCTCAGCACTCCTGGAACACGACCAGTGATCTCTGGAGGCAGATAGGAAGGGCCACAAATCCCACTGACATGTTTTGGCACAATAGCTTTGTGGCATTCAGCAGAGCCACAGCAGCAAGTGCAGGCTGACTCCAGGCACACAAACCAGAAAATCCTGTGTCGTACAGAGCGCCCTGGCCCTGTGCCCCTGCCTCAGCACCTCACCAATATTTACTGACAGTCCCCTGACAGACCTTCCCACACCCTCCCCTGCTCCAGGAGAACATGCTTGTGCCGAGGCCAGAGCCACCAGCAGGAAAAGTCATCACAGCCCTGCAAACCAAGAGCCAGGAGCTCCCTGGGACGAGGGTTTAGTTACACAGAGCCCAGACACGTTTCCCAGGACAGTCTGTGGGTCAGGACAGAAATCCCAGCTTGGGGCACCAGCCACCCCACCAGGGCCAGGCAGAGCTGTCCTGGTTTGATCCACTCCAAGCCCCCCAGCAGCCATTCCTGCAGAACTTTTTGAGCTGGTGTCACTCTGCCTTTGGGGCTGACTGTCCCTTTCCTCTTTACTGCAGCCCAGCCCAGGAGAACCATTCCCAGCCCAAATGATGAGAAGGATGAGTTCAGAGCGTGCCCTGAGCAGCTTTATTTCCTTTTCTCTGCTTCCTTCCTGCATGGAATTACTCACTTCCTTGGCAGAAAAAATCATTACAGAAGGTGCTTTTCTGAGTTCAGTTGAGGTTATTATCTGCTCACTGACAGGGAGTTATAAGGCACCCCTGGAGCTTCCTCTACCCAGTGCACTGCTCTCCTTTGCTCCAGGCTTTGGAATAGGAAGAATAAAGACTGGTTGCTTGACACACCTTTTTTTCCCCTTTTTTTTGTAAACCTTTGGTTCAAGCATCAAAGCACAGGGAAGGTACAGATGGCCTCTGCACAGAACAAAAGGCAACCAGCTGTGGGAGACATTTTCCTGTATTGGAGGTCAATCCCAATGCCCATGGCTGGCTCTCATTCCCCTGATGGCAGTGCAGGTCAGATCCCAAATGCTTTGCTGGTTCTCCAGCCTATCACTTAGATCTAAAGTTGCCCTTCTGTAGGGGGGGTAGAGAGCACCTCCAAAGTCTAAATCAGAGAAGAATTAGGCACCAAGGCAGAGAACTCATCCCACAGCACCAGGAGCTTGTGTGGCTCTGCAGGGGGGTGACATTTGGTTCTACACATAAGCTCAGACAAACCTTTGCTCGACTCAAGGGAAGGGTTTTCTTTGCTCTCCACATCTCGAAAGCACAGTTTGCAGTTAAATGGTTCCCCAGCTGGATGTGGCCCCAGGGTCTGGGAGCAGCAGAGCAGCTGCCTCCCGTGTCAGGCAGGGAAGTCTGGAGGGGAATGGGGAATGTGGGGCCCATGGGGACAAAACTGCCTCTGTCTCCTGCAACAACAGCATAAAATCATCTTATAGACTAATATTTGCACATCCACAGCCTGACTCATGTGCAAACCTAAATACATATCACAGCTTCCCACACAGCTGGGATGGAGACACTTCCATGCCTGCTTGGCAGAGAACTGCACTAGAAGAGAGCAGGAATCCAGCCACAGGATCCCAAAGTCTCAAGTTCTGGGTCTCCGCTCCAGACCCAACAAGTGCCACCCCCCCATGGCTGTGTGCTCTCTCCCCTGAGGCTGATGCTGCAACATCCCTTGCTGGATCCCACCGTCCTGACCCCAGGATTGCCCTTTGGATATGGGAGGAAGCAGGTATGGGGTGGATGCAGAGATCCAAAACCTCTCACAGGGGCAGCTCAAACTCAGTCTTAAAACAACAGACCCAGCCCCCAACACACACACACCTTCCCACAGGAGTTTCCAGAGTTTCTGCCAGTTTGAAACACCAGTTGGGGCTTGATTTTAAACATTTAGTAGCATTTGGTAAGTGGATAAATGACTGGGACCCTGAAACCCTCTCACGCTGCAACGTGGAAATTCTCCAAAAACAGAAAGCAACACATGGCGCTTCCCGGGAAGCCAGAGCAGAATCCTTCTGATGCACAGGTAAAGGAAACAAAAATAATCATAATAACAATATTAATAATTTTTTAAAAAAGGATTAAAAAAGGCAAAACAGTTCTCTTTAAAGACATTTAAAGACACTTTTACTGCAGGCCCAGGAACTGAAACGAGCACCCTCAGCCAAAAGACTCTGCCGTGAGCAGCGCGACACTTACGGTGCAGACACCCGTCCTCCCCGGCCAGCTGGGACCACCCCGGGCAGCACCTGTACGTGGTGTGGGATCTCAGCTGGTACAGCTGCCTGTAGCCTGTGTAGTACAGCACCCTGGAACACAAGAGAGAGACACCCAGCAGGGTCAGCTCCTGCTGCACAAGGAACTGTGAAAACAGAGCTGGTTACTCTAAATGTGGAGGCAAAGACAACGAGGAACTGTGTTTAAAACGTGCTGATATTGTTTTCCACCTGGTCTGGACACAATCACTGATGCTAAGAAAATACTCCTAATTTACTCTAATTGGGAACACAAGAGATGAGAGCCCAGGTCCCCATAACACCCTGGATTCTCTTCTTCTCCTCTAAGCTATTTCACAGCTCTGAGATCCCCCTCTTCCCTTCACAAAGGAAATGTAAATTTTAAGAACAACAGGTATTTCAGCTTTAGTGAGCAGGAGCAGGTGTCTCCAAGGGTCTGGTGAGCTAAAAAATCACCAGAATCCTGATGGCAACACCAAGCTCCTCCAAAAGCTGTGTTGTACACAGCAAGGCTCCACAGCTTGGCAGGGGATGCTGAGGATCCCTTTAACTACTCCAAGTAGTTCCCTCCAGGGTGGGAGCTGAGGGAGTAAAGCAGGGACTCATCTGAAGTGTAAATAAATAAAAGCGACACGTTTTTTCCCGGAAATTTGATGTTGTGTGTTTGTGAGAATTGAAACACAGATAAAACTTTTGAAGCTGATTTTTGCGAGGCTCCGTTGGCAGAACATGAAACTGCTCCACCAAAGCAAGTCAGGCAAACAACAACAAATATTTGGCACAGCAGATGTGTTGTGCATGTCCACTGAAAATATTTATCCTAACTCAGTCGAGTTGTTTGATTTCATCTGAATGTCTCTCTACAAAAAAAAAACAAGTAACGGTGAACCATTAATTCCCAGGAAGGAAACCTTTGGACTCCTCTGTGCCAATCAGCACGGGGAAGAACAGCTGAGAAAAATAAGAGCAGATTCCAATATTTCTTTTTGTATGAGCTGTTAGCACATTATGAAGGAAATAGTTGTGTTCCAGAAGAAGCTGAGAAAGCAATTTACAGGCACCAGGTTCCAATGCATCAGGATCCTCCTGGTACCAGGAGCTCTGTCCAGCCCAGCCTGGGGAAGACAGGGGGCTGTGGAAGGAGAAGGGTAGATGGTGGGTGCAGGGTGGTGTGAACATAACAAGGAGGCTCAGAAATGGGGAGGGAAAGGTAGAAATAGTGAGGTAGGACAGCTCAGGGCTGATCCTGGGCTCCCTGTGCCCCAGCAGCCCCTGGGCAGTGTCACCCCCACAGCCCGGGTGGCTCCGTTGGACACTTCAGACCCTTCCACCAGTGCAGGGTTCTCAGGAAAGGCAAATATTGTGACAGCCTCGGTGCCTGTGGGTATCTGGGTGCTGCAGACGGGAAAGAGCCACACAGGAGATACTTTATCTTCAGAGTTTCTGTTTTCTTTTGTGTTCTAAGGAGCCCCTGGCACAGAAAATGTGGAATGAGCCAGAACTAATGGAACCCAGGAAATCCTGCTGTGTCCTGCTGCTGGAAAATCCCCTTCCAGCCCCTCTGGGGTATCACTGTCACTCCTCCAGGTTTGGTTACAGAGCTCTGAGCAAAGCTACCTGCTGTCATCACTCATTGGGAAGCTGCACACCGGGAGCAAACCCATCCCTTCCCCGGGAAGGTGGAGCAGAGCAGGTTGAGGATGCTCCGTTCGGCTGCCATGGAGCGGGTGCTGGTTTTCCCAGTCACCTCCAGGAACTCAAAGGTACCGAGGCCGATTTCAGGCCAGATCCTGAAGCTGTGAATGCACTTCCTGAGCCTCGTGCTTCCAGAGCCAGGTCCAACTGGAGCAGCTCCAGAGGGTGAGACGGAGGCTCCCCAGAGTCCCCGTGAGCGCCACTGCCCTCGAGTGCTCGGCACAGGGGAGCTTGGCAGGAGAGCTCCCAGCTATTGGAACAGGTTTGCTGCAGTGGGAACTCCCAGAGGTTTAGAGTGAGGGGACCTGGGACAAAATGCCACCTGAGGAACGTTCTGCTCTCACAGCTCCTGGGGTGAAATATCTCACAGGCTTCTCCTCTGCGTTTTCATCAGGAACAGAGTTTTAGCACTGGGCTGTTCTGATATTTAGAATGCAGCAGAACAGAAAGTTATTTCATTTCAGTCTCTTGATTTATGATGTCAAAACCATCCATTAAAGAGCTGAAGGGACAGCTGGGGCTGAAGGGTTCCCAGCCTTTGAAGTAGAAGCAGACAGGGCACCCATCCTTTCAAAGCCTTCCCTTAAAACACAGCCAAAAACCAGACTCTGTTTGCTCCTTTGTTACCAGGACACGGATCTCATCGCCAGGGTAATTACTGGCAATTACAGGTTAGGAGGAATTCCTAAAGTCAAGACTTAAAAGCTGTCTCGAGTCCAAGATGTTTCTTTGAGATGACAACTATCATTATTCTGTAAAGGCTCGTAGGTGCCTAATGAGGCCGGAAAAGCAGGTGGAGGACGGAAGCAGCTTGGGCATGTTGTAGTTTGGCTGCTGGGTAGGGAAGAAAAGTGCATTATTTGCACTGTCACACGTGTTCAGAGCCCTCCTTCCTCAGGCTGGGCTCCCAGCTCTGGACAGCTGGAACTCAAGGGATACTACGAGGACATTCAAACTCTGCTCGCCTGTGCCAGTCCAACTCCACTGAGCTCTACACTCTTCTCACGTGGGCCTGAGCATGGTCCAGCTCATGGAGTGAAAGGAAGGTGGTGATGCTGCAGCAAATCCTGCTGAGTGCCACCCCACCAGTCCCTGTCCTCCACCCCATTGCCAGCACCACAGCCACACTTACAGTTATTTTTAGACAAGAGCCCTCCTGCCACCAGCCCTGTGAGACAAGAGGCACCAAGATGCTTTGAAGCATCTAAAGACACAGGAATAACACACGTGATGTGAACAGGTCATTTCCTTACCACAGCTGGATCACAGGAAGCAGGTGTCGTACGTCGTGGGAAGGCGGGAAATGGCCCACCACGAGGACGAGGTTTCTTCAGGACACAGGCACCTTTCCTTCAGGAATTCCTTGACAGCTTAAAAACTCTGTGTCGTGGATGTGCCAGGCGGGATCAGACACCACCAAGCTCACTTCCCCGCTGCTGCTGGGGAGCAGGAGCCACCTTTCAGCCCCCAGGGAGGGACCCCCGTGGAAGGCAGAGCACCTACCTGCGCTCGTAGCCCGTGCACCAGCGCCGGCCCCCGCAGTCCTGCTTCCACACCTTGATGGCGCGGGTCAGCGCCTGCACGCACGGCTGCTGCTGCCCCACCACCAACAGCTCCTGCTCCGCGCAGACGTTCGGCCTGGGACACAGAGACGGGGGTACAGGGGGCTGGGAGGGTTTGGGGTGCACAGAGGGGGCTGGGGTGTCCAGGGGCGCAGCAGTGCTCCCGCTGCCCCAACAGGCTCCTGCCGTGGGCAACTGCACTTCCTGCTGACGGGGCAGGAAGGTCTTGGGCAGCCCCCAGCATCTGCCTCCTCAATTAGTTAAATCACTGCAGGGAAAAGAAATCGTGCCAGGTCAGCCAGCCACAGTGGTGGTTTCTCACTCATTCAGAACTAAGACTAATTCCAGCAAATAAAAGGAATATATACAATGCAGTAAGGAAATAAGGGAAATACCACTTGCACTTTGTTTCTTCTCTAATCCTAACTCTTTCTCCCAGCAGAAGTCAGTGGTTTTAACTAAGAATAAAGAGGGAGACATTTATCCCTGACTCTATAAGCCACGAGCCACACAGCATTTGGGGCTGCTTCTGCTGCTTCCAATTCCACCAAAGGGACCCAGAGTTTTCACAAAGATACTTTCTATAAAGGAAGTGAAAGGAAATAATTTTGACGTGGTGAAGCTCAATCACAGCTAGCATCCGACTGCTCCGGGTGCTCCACTCCAACTGCAGCCCGTTGGCACAGGGTTCAGCTCCAGGGCCTCGTCCAAGGAGTCCTGAGAGCAACTGTCAGGGCAGGAGCACAAAACCCCTGATGCAGGGAGAAAAAGCAGCTTCTTGGAAAACGTTTATCTGCTAAAGGACCCCTTTTACTGGAGAACTAAACCCTCAGGGAGGGCGGGTTGGAGTCAGTGCCCCACACCACACCGGCTCCATGGACAAAGGGAATTAGAGCGATCCCCTGGCTCTGAGAGACCATCTTCTGGCAGGAGGCCAAATTTGCAAGGAAGTTTTCCAAAGCAGCCAAATGATTAACACCAAACTGTAACTGTAAAATGTAATTAAAAAGAGCAGCCTACGTGCTGCTGGAGCAACAGCAGCGGGTGGGGAGGAACGTGGAATAAGAAAGATCCGTGAAGTGCCATAAAAACAGCCCATCTGGGAAGAAAGGGCAAACTATTCAGAGAAGAATCACCTCTTTCAGAGAAGAATCACCTCTTTCACTCCCACAACAGCAGCATTTCAGTTAAACCTGGGAGTTTACAAGCAAAGATTATCAAGGTTTTCGATATTCTATTCCCTTTTTTGCACATCTGGTAGTAAATAAAGAAACCCACAACAGCCCCTGCTCCCCTTCACTCTCTGCTCCTCGCTTCTTCCTTGATTTGAAAACACTGTATTTGGCTCCTGCTTTTCAGTTCCCTGCCCGATAAAACCCCTCCGGAACTCGTTCCTTCCTACTCACATGTGGGGCTGCAGTTTGCTCCCAGAAGCCAGCGGAGATATTCGCAGGGCCAGGATGAACGACAGTGCCACCGCAGGAAACTCCATCGCAGCCGCTGCTCTCCCTCCAGGTGCTCCTAGCGGGTGCCCAGGGAATCCCAGAGCCTCCCCCAGCACAGCTCCGCCAGTTCCTCCTCCTCGCGGGCAGACGATCCTGCTGCCTCCTGCTCCCAGCTTGCCGGTGTCTCTCCTTGGAAAGGACAAAGCTACCGGAGCACAGGGGAGTTCTCGCGGCGGGAAAGCGGATTTATCATTCCTGGATGCTTCCTCCCTCTTGGGTTCATTCAGCGAGTTTCTTCAGCCCATGGGAAGTGATCACAGTGCAGGTTGCTGCTGGGTTTTCCCCCAAACCAAACCTGGCTTCTCATGCTCATTTGCTCGCAGTGAAATGCACTGAAGTAACTTTTCCTTCTGGGATTTGCTTCCTGACAAAGCCCAGAGATCTGGGGGCTCACAAGACCTGGGCTGTGTCCAGCAGCACAGCCCCATGTGGGCTGAGCTGCTCCGGAGCTGAGATCCCCTTCCCAAGGCACTCTGGAAAACAGCACTTGGCAAGAGGAAAGAAGAAGGACGGGAGCTCTCCTGGCAGGAGAATCCCCCTTCTCAGGGGCTTTCCCCAAAGCACACGGGGTGCTCCTTCACTCCATCCGCAGAGGGGGAGGCATCCTCCTGCCGCAGCTCCCACCCTCCTCCGCAGCCGGGAGCGAGCAGCTCCGCGGGCACGAACACACGCACCGGAGCAGCTTCCCTGCAGTTCACGGGAGTCACAAAACTTCCCCCTGCCTCTCCAGGTCCAGCTCCTTTCCCTCACATGCTCTCCTGCCTCTTTGCTCGCTGTCAGTCAGAAATCCCTCCCACCAGCGGTGCCCAGCCCCGAGCAGGGGAGGGGGCGGCCCTGCACACGGGGATGGAGCAGCGATGCTTCGGGTCTGCTCCTCCACAGGCAGCTCTTTGCACTTCCCAGGGCCAGCTCCGGACACACCACCTTCCCAGCAGCTCTAAAAACACCCAAAGAGAGATTCAATCTTTCCTAAGCACTCCAACAGATAAGTAAATTGATCACTTCCCAAGGAAATTCTGCTGACAGGGACAGCTCCAGCTGCACAGCGGGATGGGGAGGAGAGCAGAGTAGAGATGCTGCACTGAACTCTCCAGCCTCAAGAACCTGCCAGGAAACCCTTCCCAAGGGCGAGGAGGAACCAGAGCAGAAGCTGGGGCACTCCAGGGCACTCCTGGCTTCTGGCAGGTGCTGATTTCCCCCAGAGAAGCAGGATAAGAAGGTTTGGATAGCTTCACAGACATATTTTGCCACTGAAGGACAACCATTAATCAAGACTAAAGTCCCCAAGGGCCATGCCCATAATCTGGTGGCTCTTGGAAGAAACCCAGGCAGCTGCTTCTTACACCAGAACCCTCCCAAGGTCAAAGCAGTGCCATAAATCCCACAGGTCAAAGAAAAGAGCAGGTGAGGAGGCTTAATGCTTCCACTTAGCAGTAAAATATCTGCCAAGCCTAACGGATGGGAAGAAAACACCCTTCATTCTTCCTTGGGAAGAAAGGCAGCTACATAAAGATGTTTTATAACAACAGAGAGAGCTCCAGGATATAATAAATCCAAGCCTCTGTTTTCCTGTCCAGCATTTAAAAGTTAGGACTTTTCCAACAGTAGGAAACAGGCTGCTGCTCCCAGTTAGACTTCCAGGGATCCCTCTCAATGGGCAGGGGCTGGGCAGAGCCGGGAGTCGAGCTCCCTCTCCAGGACACGGCTCGGGGCCAGGAATGGGGATGGATCAGTCCAGCCACAGCTCCCACACTGTCTCAGGTGACAAGCCTGGCTGCCACACGGACAGGACACAACTCCCTGCAGGGTCCTGGCTGGCCTGGCATGGTGACCCTCCCAGCCACAGCCACCCCAGCAGGCTGCCAGTGGGGAGAAGGGGAAGCTCCTCTGGGAAAAGCTGCGCTTTGAGCACAGCACGAGGAGCGACCAAGCATAAAGTCAGCTCTGCAGTTCTTGTAAAGTCTCTTTAAAGACAGCAGCAAGGTTTCCCACCTAAACAGGCCCATGTGAGCAAGGGCTGCAGAGAACACAGCAGGGAATTCGTGGGACACATGTGAAAGTCAGATATCTGAAACCCAACCCCATCTGTGAAGTCAATTTGGTATGTTTTCAATCTTATATCATTTCCCAGCACAGCCGCCTGCCAAGGATGTCATCCTCTGGCTCTGGGTACAACAGCACTGACAGTGGTCCAAGATCTGATATAGTTCCATAAACAGTGATGATAATATCTGCAGTCATGCCAGAGCCCACAGAAACCCAAACATCAGCATGCCCTTCATTCCCAGCGTTATTTAATCTTCGCTATCAAGCGTGCTGGGTGTGATATGGGTGTCGGGGCTCTCAAATCACAGTCCTGTCCCCAGACCTGCACTGCTCCAGTACCTTCCTGAGCTCTGACCTGATGGTGTTTAAGGATCTCATACCTCTGACCTGGATTTGCTTCACAGGAGCTCCAACTGACCGCTGTAGGTCCACAAATCCTGTTGCTTTGTGGGTACATCAGAATCCTTCTCCAGACCACCTGGGCAGAGCAGAGCATCATTTTGGCTAAGCCCAGGGCTTCCCGCTGGACTCTCTGTGCTGTATGTCATGTGCTTGTCTTCCTCAGCCCCGAAAATCCACGGCAGAGCCAAGACAGGCCTCATACACCTCTGAGTGTGCAACAGGAACGGCACCTGGTACCTCATACAGTCCCAGATGTGCGAGAGCAGAGACACCTCGTACCTAATACAGCTCCGGGCAAGGGACAGTGACAGCACCCACCACCTCGTACAGCCCCAGGTGTGGGGCAGTGATGGTACCCGGTACAGTCTCGGTGTGTGATGGTGACAGTACCTGATGCAGCTCCTGTGCGTGACGGTGACGGCACCTGGTACCCAGCACAGCTCTGGGCAAGCGACAGTGACGGCATCCGCCGCTTCGCACCGCCCCGGCGCGTGATGGGGACGCGCCCGTTACCCAGAGAGCGCGGGTAACGGATGCCCCGCATCCCGTGCCCCGCATCCCGGCGGCCGGGCTCTGTCCGGGTACCGCCCGCGCATCCTCCGGTGCCGCCTCCCGTGACGCGAGCCGGCTTGCCAGTCGCCGCTCCGCGACGCGACCGATCGCTGCAGTGCCTCGCTTCGCGATCAGCGAGCCGGGGCTGCAAGTGCCGCTCCCGCAGCCAGTAGGAGCGGGGAGGCACGGGCAGCCCCGTACAGCCGGCCCCAGCTCGCTCCTCGCTCCGGGAAGGCTCTCTGCGAGACCCCCCGCGATGCTGCGCTGCGGGCACGACGACGACGCCCGCCGGGCTCCGGGGGAACAATCACCGGTCAGAAGGCCGGCCCGGTAGGCCCCGGGCAGCCGCCGGGGCTCGCCACGCTGTTGCGTGCCGGGGGGCGGGCGCCCTTTCTATCCGCCGCGCCGCCGGCCCGGCAGACCGCTGAGGGGCCGCTCAGTGTTCGTCCGCACACGGCGGGCCCGCGACCGCCCGCCTGCGACCAGTACTTCGTGCTTCCGGGCTACATTCCTCGTGCTAGTGCGCGCCGGGCAAGGGCCGGGCCGACGGCCGGGGTCGCCGCCCCGCACAGCCCCCCGCAGCCCTGACCTGTGTGTGCCTTCCCCCCGCAGCCCGGCACCATCGAGCAGGCGGTGAGCGAGATCCGGGTGGTCGTGCTGCCCGCCGAGGACGGGGAGGTGCAGAGCGTGTGGCTGCTCACAGAGTGAGTCCCGAGGGGCACGGGGGGAGAAGCGCCAGGGCGGCCTCGGAACCACTAAAGCTCCGTCCCATTCTCTTACCAGAATCGATCACTGGAACAATGAGAAGGAGCGTCTTGTCCTCATCACGGACTGGTCCCTCCTGGTGTGTAAGTACAACTTCATCAGCCTGCAGTGCCAGCAGGTGACGAGGATCGCCCTCAGCGCTGTGGACACCATCTCTATGGGAGAGTTCGAGTTCCCACCGAAATCTCTGAACAAGTAAGCTGCCACAGTCACTCTGTAACGACCTTTGTTATTGTGAACAATGTTGGCCTGATGCTGATCACTGGAAGGGTCAGAGAATTCTTCTTTTCACTTACTTAGCTCTGCAAACAATTCCTGAAGCTTCATTAGAAGACCTCAGGGTAGCTGCTGGTTTGCTGATACGGTCAGTAGTTGCATTAATAGCAAGTTGCTCAAGGACTTTCAAGATGAGTAGATTTGGGAGCAGGAGTTTGTCACCATTATGTAACGCAGTAAGTAGCAGCAGCACCACCTCAGTGTTGTCAGGTCCCCTGTACACATGGGCTTTCACAGGCTGTGCAGGTCAAGTTCCACGTCCCAGATGTCCAAGGAGTTTCACCTTCTTGCTGTCAGCTCATAGGAAGGTTCCTTTGCATGTTTAAGGGCTGAATTAATGCTAATTCTTGCCTACAGGAAAGATTTCCTATCACTTGCATTTCAGCTTCCAGTTTCAACTGTCTTTGTCAGGCAGAACTTTCTAGTTAAAAGGTGCCTCAACAACTGGAAAGTCTTCCCCTGTTAATTCCTGTCTCCACTGCAGGCGGGAAGGCGTCGGTATCCGCATTCAGTGGGACAAGCAAAGCAGGGCCTCCTTCATCAACAGGTGGAACCCCTGGTCCACCAACATCCCCTACATCACCTTCACCGAGCACCCCATGGCAGACGCTGACGAGAAGGTCGCATCCCTGTGCCGGGTAAGGAACGGGCCTGTCCTGATCACTGAGCTCATAGGCCAGATACAACTCAGATTACTTTGAAGCAGTGCATCAAACAGGAGGAGTCACGTCAGAGATGGAACTTAGAACTGTGAGCTGTATCTCTCCAGTCCCCAAATTTTGACTTGCAGCATGCCTGTTTTCCTCCAGCCACCCATAACTGGATGAAGCACAGAGGAAACTGAAACTTCCAGAAGCACAGAGTCCTGTAAAACCGAAAAGCAAATGGATCATGGCCTATTCCTGCTCTTACTTACCTGACAGGCTGGTGGATTTTTCCTCTAGGACTGCCAGCTAATTAACAGCTGGTTTAATTGCTCACTGAAAACCTTCACTGAGGGGGTTCTCAGTCCTTCTTGGAATAGGTGATTCCCTCTGGAGTTTTCCTTAAAACTAGAATGCTTTAAGTGCAACACATCAGTCATCAGGGCAGAAATAAACACTTGGTCACTGACACATCTTTACCCATCCAGCCCACGTTTAAGTCACGTGTCAATAGTGTCCTGCGTGACTCATTGAGGTTAAATATCAGAATGTGACATTTATCACAGTACGAGATCCCTGACAACTCCGGCTTTAGTGTTAATCCTTCTCCATTCCACATCAGCAGCTGTTTCCCTAACAGTTTGTAAAACAATGGAAAAACAAGGTGACTTTTTTTTCTTTCAGCTGGAAAACTTCCAAACACAGCTGATCCAGGCTGTGAAGAAAGCCCACAAGGAGGGCCCTGTGCCAGGGAGTGCTTCTGGTGTCCTGGTGCTGGAGCGGCCCATCCTCATCGAGACCTACCTGGGACTGATGTCCTTCATCAACAACGAGGCCAAACTGGGCTACTCCATGACAAGAGGAAAAATTGGATTTTAAGCCCCCTTGCTGTCCCCTGTTGAAGGAAGGGCAGGTGACTTGCTGTTGGTCCCCGGGGAGAGCGCGCTGAGGGCAGAGCACAACGGGCAAAGGGGAGTTGGGGGAAGGAAGGGGGGTGGTTGTAGGACAGCTCCAGGTCGCTTGGGGAATGCACAGATTGGATTTGAGGCAGACACAGGGTGGTGTCAGTCTGGTATTTTGTACCTGATGTACAGCCCGCGTGGTCCCTGTGGGGTGAGCAGCGGCGTGTTCCGTGTCCTTCCAGGCCTGTTCTTCCTGTTCATGAAGTGCCCTTGGAACCTGCTGAAACCCTGCCCAAGTACCTGCTGTACAATAGAACCTTTGTGCCACGTTACTGCTGTATCCCTGTGTATGGTGTCAGATCCTACCCTGTGCTTGGGACTGATTAGTGTTGTCTAAAGAGGAATTACTGTTCCAATCTCCGTGATCTCAGCGCTCTCATTAATGCCTGTTAGGAGTTTTGAAAGCTGTCAGTCAGTCTTTAACAATATTTGCTGGCTTTTGCTAAAGCTGCACTGTTCCACCTGCTCAGCAGCAGTTGGTGAACTCTGAATATGCTTTTTGTAAAAATCCCTCTAAAAACCCACTGGAACTTCCTCTGTTTCCTTGCTGCAGCCACAGAATAAAGACTGTTGTGAGAGAACATTGCCAAAAGCCTCACCAACACATTTGCCTTCAAAGCTGCTCTTTGTAAAACTGAAAAGGAATTCTATTTTGGTTAGATTGATATTCTTAGCCATTTTTCTGAAATCTACTCTAGTTTGGGCCAGGACTTTTTAATGGAGACAGAGAAAAAAAACTTTCAGCACTGTGTGTCAGCCTTGCTTTATACATTCCTGCCCTGAGCCTCACGTCCAGGGATTAAATTGAGAAGCAGCACAAGAGACACTGAGCTGGCATTGCTGAAGAGGTGATTCTTTGTGCATGACCTTCTCTCCATGCCCTTTTATCAAAGCCTTTATCTGCTGGATAAACACTGTGCTGCAGTGGTGTTTTTTTGGCCTTAACATAGGTGTGTGTTTGTGAAACTCATAAAAAAGCTGGAGTCCTGATGGAATGCAACAAGCTGCATTGTCCCTCTCTGTGCATTTTCTAAGTTGTCTGTTCAGTTTTCATTAACCTTGCAGTAAAGTTAGATTTCAACTCAATTTGGTCTTTGTTCTTCATTTTCTGGAGACAGGCTGTGAAATTAGGCATCACAAGAAAAAACATCCAATAAATTCCTACACAAGGGGCTCCCTCCTTGGAAGGACACAGTGGAAGGACAGTCCAACTGCTCCTTCCCTACCAAATCACCCACTCCCAGCTGGCACCAGAGAATTGGGACAAAACCTGCCATTTCAGTTGCCTGTAATTCAACATCCTGAAATGTCAGTTGTCATCGCTCTTGTAAAGATTCCATATAATAAATCCACAGTGGCCCAGGCACAGTTACTGCCTCCCATGTTGTGTGCAAGTAACAGTTTCCTCATGTTGGGATAAGTCACTGCATAATCACATCAAACTGACACAGACTTTAGAGTGCAGAGGTGCAGGTTTATAGTTTGTAACTATCAAAATATTTATTGGAAATTAGAAAATTTAAATAATAGCTATACATTATATACACACAGAGCTACAGTCCTGGAAAATAAGGGTTCAGAGTTGACACAGAGAAATGTTCAACTCCATCAATATTCAGGTTTTTCTTGCAATCCAGACTCACTCCCTACATTTCAGTTGCTACATCACTCAAGTGCAATCACAATACTTCACACACTGAGCTTGGAGCTCCTTCAAATAAATAATTTATAAATACAAACACTTCAGATTGGGCAACACATTTTTACCCTTTTCCTCGTTCTTCCTCAGACTTGGGAGCATTCTTAGCGCATTTTAATTTTTTTATTTTACCTCTTCTCTTTCTAAGTAACACACACAGCAGTTGTCCTTACTCAGGAGCACCATGGAGTCCCCGCTGGAATGCCAGGAGAGAGACACGATCTGGAAGTCGCCTGCAGGAAGAGATCAGAGTGTGTCAGCAAGGAGCTGGCAGCCCGTCCTCCTGCTGGAGGAAAAGGCAGCTGGAATCAGTCACACAAATCCCTGTCAGCCCCGTGCTCTGTCCTTGATACATTTGACATTCGCTGCCTCATTGTGAGCTCCTCCTTTTTCTGAGGATAAAAATACCTGCTTTCAAGAAGCTCCAAGAACACACCTGAGCCATTTTCATGGTAACACTCGGAGTGATTAATAAGTGGAAAGCTATTTCACCCCTGATCAGCTGGTGGCAGCTCCTGCAGGGCCTCACCTTCCCCGGGCACCTGGACGGCCACGCAGCCGGCGGGGGACCACAGGAACACTCTGCTGGTGCCCGTGCACAGCGCCAGGCGCGGCTGCCGGGGGTCCCACTGGAAACCCTGGACGGGGCACAGCTGCTCCAGCACCACCAACAGCTTCAGCCTCCGGATGTCCCAGACCCACACAGCGTTGGGAATGCTGTCTGCAAAGGAAGCGCCAGTCACATAAGACTTGAAGGATGAAAGGGTCACACTTGTGGTTTTTAAACGGGTATTAACTGACACAAACATAAATTAACACAACACAAACCTCTAGGTGCACCCCAGGGGTGCTACCACTAGAGTCTTGCCAAGCAAAGCCTTCAGCATTGCCTCGGAAATATTGCAAAAACGGTAAAAGAAGTGACTTAGTACATCTCCCAGTTCTTCCCTGGCTTTTATCTCATCAGTCTGTTTGATGGATTTTGCACCTGACCCACAGCTTTGGCATCCAGACATGAACAGCTCCTCAGGATCATTGAAGGGAAAGATGGAACATTAATTCCATGACTTTCACTATTTGAGGCAGTCAGAATCCCCCCTGCTACAGGCTGTGCAGAGTTCTGCCTTTCACAAGACCCAGGCTGTAAATGGAGGGGAAGATTTGCATGTTCCATTTTCAACACAGTGACCTTGCACACACTTGAAGAAATACAAAAACCTACTATTTTCATCAAATACAGAGCCAAGGCTGAGTTCCTGCTCTGATCAGCCATTCTGGCAGCTCACACCACTTGACATACACTAGAAGACAGAGGCTGGGTTGCCTCTGTAGTTACACGTCTCAGCAGAGCTGATTTTACAGAGCAACAAGTGCAATAAGGAAACCCCCCCATTCCCAGAGAGGGTTTCCCTTTAAGGCAGAGCAGTCAGAACTTACCATTTTTGGTTGCCAGGAAACAATTATCTGCACTGAACGCCAACATCCCAACTCCCACTTTGGGATTTGCCCTGTCAGCAACTGGTTTGATATACTGTAAAGAAACTGGCACCTGGGAGATCTCATCTGGAACGGGAAAGAAAAGCACTTCACTAAGTGAGCCTGAATGGACAATGCATTTAAACCCCAGCTGTTAAAACCCATCATCTCTGAAGCAATAGGACCACATTTTACTCTTCTCCAAGATGTTCCAGTCAAAACTTCAATTCTTTTAAGATATTGCATATTCATGTAACCAGCTTATTATTTCCAGCCCTCCGACAAAAAAGGAAAGGCTGGAAATCCAGGCAGGTCTGAGATTAAATTAGGAAAATAAGGAGGGGTCAGAATTTCCACTACCTTTTAACTAACATTTCAAACATTGGTGCAAAACAAAGGTCATTAACAGTGCCACAAGCAATGAGATTGGTTTTTACTGCTCTTGAGAACATCCAGAGGATCTGTTCCACCATCCAAGGGGCAGAGTTCACCTATACCATTTATTTATAGAAAGACTTCCCATGGCAAACTCAAGTGTCTTGTTTAAGTAAACTTTGGCTTACATTTACTCTGTGTGCTGAAGAGAGAACTGGCCAATGCTTTTGTTGGAGGGAAAGAAAGTCTCTCTGTTTCAACAGATGGGGATTTCTCCACTTCTTTGTACACAATCTACAAAGAAACAAGTGAGAGTTCTACGGAAGGGCCTTGGAGAGTTTGATCATGGGCTGTTACCAAACACCCATACCCCACTGACTCTTTGCACATTTATTATATCTCAGAATCCCCTGGTTCATCAGAGGAAAGGGCTTTGGTAGACAGACATGGAATTCAGCACTCCCAGGGAATCCCAGGCTGTTTGGAACCATGATCAGTAAAAACACTCCTGTGACAAATACACAAACCTTGAAGTCTACAAGGAATGAATCTGCCACAGCGCCCCTCATTCATTATTCCTGACTGGAAAATAAATCATCCTCATTACAGTGGGAACATGGATTTCATTTTTGCAGCCAACAATCTTTAATCTGATTCTATCATAAATAAACTCAAACCAAGTGCAGCATTGCAGAAGGAAATAGCAAAAATATTTCAGCATGCCTACAACATATTCCCAAACACAAGCACCAGGCTAAAAAGCACCAACTGCAATTCCTGCCTGTGTAGTGGAGATTAACAGAGCTATTTCCATTTGTTTTCCATGACATATTTTACACCTAACTGGAAGTAAAGGCATTTCTCAGCCATGAGAAGCTTTGCTGAGGTGCTTTAATGGCTCGTGCCTTTCTTCTGGTTAAGGGACATGAGCAGAGTCGTGTGACTACTGCAGAGTTACAGTCCACACACAGACTCTGCCAGGAGACCTGTGCAGTCCCTCCTACAGTGGCAAACAACTCTACACACTGTTCTTGTTACCTCTGTGGATGAGATCAGCCTGGGATTTTTGGAACAAGACTAAAGTTCTGTGCCTGCTGCCAACGACCCAGAATCTGTCAGGCCTTGCAGGTACAGGTATAAAGGATAAAATCAATGCTGACAGATGTTCCAGGAAATGCTCTTTAGGTGAGCTGGATGAGCCTGTCCACACAGGATGTGCCTCTAAACATCACTGGAACTGGATTGTGATCAAAGTCAGGAACTGTATAAAGCTGAGACAAATCCCTCCTCCTTCCCATGGGATGCACACCCAAATCTGTAATGCAGCCACCACCTACACCAAATACACTGGCATATGACAGGAGCATCTGAGAATCTCTTAGTGCTAAGGAGAAGATCACAGACACATATCCCATCAAATTTGAAAGGATTCCCCCATTTTTCTTACATTCCCAAGTTTTCATGCAATTTCCCAAGCCCTAATTAGGTGTTGGGGGGGGGGAAATCAAGGTCTCCAAAATGAAATGCATTTATCAGCATCTTTCAGACACAAACAGCAGCACCAAAGCTCTGCTAACAACCCCATGGATTTTGGATCTGTACTCACAGTCTTTTTGCTGGCAATGGTTGCTGGATGCTCAAACTCTGTGATCTTCTTCCACGTCACGTGGTTCAAGATACGCACCTGGTTCAGGAAGCATTGCAAGAGCAGACTGTCAGGACAGGGCTCTACAAATGCTTTAGAACAAAGAGGGAGAAAACAAACCTATTTCTCACCTTCTCATCAAAGCTGCCAATTGCCAGGAACTGGCTGCTGGGGCTCCAGGCAACCGACTTGATGCCCAGAGGCCACTCGTAGGCGCGGTAGGAGGAGAGCAGTCTGCCATCGAGGGAGTACAGCAGGAGCTTGTACTGCAACACAGACAGGCACTCTGAACACCAGCAGGAGTGTCAGAGACCACAGGCAGGCAAAGCACTCCTCCCAAACTCTCTCTGTTTAAAATGCAGCAAGTTAAATACAGAGGTCATGGTCTCTTATCTACGAGTTAGCCGGCTCCAGGCTTCATGGTTCACTTTTTGGATGAGTAGTTTTATAACTGTAAAATCACTGTGCAGTGCAATATCAGTGAAGCTGCAGAAGACTCTCACAGAGGATTCTTCCATTATTATTTCAATAGCACCTTCTGCAATGTCTACAATCAATTATTTTTTGCAAGATAAATTAGAAAGAATTTGCTGTCATTGAAGATTTACAGAATGGTGACACCCACTTGCAAGGGCATCCATCCCAAATATAAGTACAATATTAAACAAAAGCTGAACTCAAACCATTTTATGTTTAAAAGAAACATTTTAAACACCAGGTTTTTTTAGTTACTGCTTTCTACATGATGCCTAAAGACCAGTTGAACTCTCTCAAGAAAATCATCTGCTTTTCTCCTACCTCCAGGCACGAGTCCCACGCTGCCAGCACACAGCCATTAGGAGCCCACTCAATCCCAAACAGATCCTGTGTTTCAGTGTCAAAATGCTGCTCCCAAAAGAGAAACCACAAACCCATTTGAAATATTATGTCAACAAATCCTGACAGAATGTTCAGTTTTATACTTTCAAGGGCTACCACAAATGCAAAAGAGCCTTTTGCACGCCAGAGTAGAAACAGAAATATTTCCTTTTGTAATATTTGCTTCCCTTTATAGAAAGGGCAAAAGTTTCCATACCTTCAAATGAACAGCTTTTCATAAGAAAATTAAACTAGTTACACTGAAACAGTCAAGAAATCCAGGTAGAATTCCTTGTCTCAAAGTCTGGTACAGGATCATAGAACTCCAGAATGGTATGAGCTGGAAGGGACCTTAAAGCTCATTGTGTTCCAACTCCTGCACTGGGCAGGGACACCTTCCACTAGAATAGGTTGCTCCAAGCCCTGTCCAACCTGGCCTGAACACTTGCAGGGATGGAGCAGCCACAACCTCCACAACAAAGATTATTAGGGAAGAGCTCAGGAACACAACAAGCACTTAGTGATAGTTCCCAAATTTTTCTATCAGCTTCTAGCAAGCCTCAGAATTCCTGAGCCAGAGGTGACACTACACATAGACAAGTTCCTGCTCGGTTTAATTGCTCAGATCCACCCAGTCCCCCACAGCAGTGTCACCCTTCCTGGACTGATCTCACCAGTGAACAGTTTATATCGCACATTCTGAGTATCTAGCACTTGCTACTCTCACTATTACTACTGTAGTAATGTTACAACACATGCAGCAGTGGGAGGAGAGGGCAGAGCTTACCCTGAGGAGCTGCCAGTTGCTGCACACGAAGATGCTGATGAAGTCCTTGCAGTCGCGGCGCTCTGCCACGGCCATGTAACGCCCGTCCTTGGTGAAAACCACCCCTGCCAGGGGACAGAGTTCATTAGAACTGTGTTAAACAGAAGAGAGACAACAAGGCAGGTCGGCTGATGAGTCTTCAGTGAAGAACAGTTACTCCCAATTCAAAGCAGAAATGAAAGAGCAGAAAGAATCTCTTCGCAGAAGGTCACATTAATCAAGGCAGAGCACAGTGTTACTGATTCGCTTGTGTCAGCAATTTTTGAGCTTGGAATGTACAATTCCTCAGGATGCAGAGCTTCAAAACACATCTGATCACTGACAGTTGTTATATAAACCCCACAGATTTCAAGTAAGCACTTCATTTAGCCTGGCTAAATGGATCAGTTATGCAACCATCAGTTCTCCACCAACTCTCAGGCATTGCTTCCCATCCACTACAATTTTATCTGGAATACATAATTGTCTTTGTCATCTGTGGGACACAACCCTCAGGCAGGAAACTGCTCTCCACAGCCATGTGGCCTGACAGCCTTGGCACGAGCTTCCCTTTCCAACCCTTCCACGTGCAAAAGATGAGAAAGGCCACTTTGGATTAATGTTTTTTCACCACAGTACATCCAGTTTAATTTTATGCCTTCACACTGAATTCATTTTTTCCTGTCTGCCACATTAAAAGGCCATTGCTGGGTAGATGTGTGACACTCACCCTGCTGACACGCTTTGGGGTACTTGATGTAGGACACAGATTTGGTGCACAAGGACCACACCGTTATCCGCAGCTGGCAGAGAGACAGGGAGCACTTTGGGTTATTTTTGTAGATAAAAAAAAAAAGAATTAAGCAAATAGAAAAACATCAGCCTAGTTCAGCAACACAAAGTAGATCAATGAACCTTCTGTGGTTAATTAAACTCTGTGGCTACTCAGTATGGTTCAATGTGGGTGAGGAGTTCTCTCCCAGCCCCCTGCAGATAGCAGGGTATTTACCCCAAATTTACATTGCACCACACTGAATACTCTAGAGGGGTGCACAAAATTCACACCAACAACGTGGAGATTTGTATTTTGCACTTCCCTCCTCAGCCACATAGAAGGAGGCAATGTTACAGAATTACTGAAAAATTAGAAAACACCCCAAACCTGCCCTGCCAAGCAAGGCATGACACTGGTGTTCAGGGGATTTCTGGAGCTGCAGAGGGCAGGCAGCTGCAGACCCAGCCTCCCCACAGCTCCCCAAGGTCACAGCTGCACCCCAGGCTCGGCCCTGCCATCTGCACATTATCCAGTTAAAAACAAATACTCCCTCTCCCTTGGCAACGGCAGCCCCAGCCCCAGGGACACTGAGGATGGCAAGGGAACCTTTGCATTTGGAGCTGCAGCAACCACAGACAGCTCTTCCCTTGTGTTTTACTGCACTGAGGTAAGATTCCAGAAGAGCTGCAGGTAAAGTTTTTTGCAATAAAGATTTTTTTCCTAATATCCAATCCAAACCTACTCTCTGTCAGTTTGAAGCCATTCCCCCTTGTCCTGTCTCTCCAGGCCCTTGTCCAAAGTCTCTCTCCATCTTTCTTGTGGGCTCCCTTCAGGCACTGGAAGGCCACAATTAGGTCACTCTGGAGCCTTCTCTTCTCCAGGCTGAACAATCCCAATTCTCTCAGCTTCTTCCTCCCAGCAGAGCTGCTCCATCCCTCTGATCATCCTGGTGCCTCCTTTGGACTCGCTCCAGCAGCTCCATGTCCTTGCTGTGCTGGGCCCCCAGAGCTGGAGGCAGCTCTGCAGTGGGGTCTCACCTGAGCAGGGCAGAGGGGCAGAATCCCCCCTACAAGTGTAGCAGGTCCTGGAGGAATCCACGAGATGAAGGACATTAATCAGGTTTTATCCCTGCACCCCTCACTTCCGGCCACAGGAGCCCAGCGTTGTCAGACTGCTCCTCTGCAAGGTTTACTTTAAAAATACCAACACGATGCCTCCACACATTCTCCTGCAGCAACTGCAGTGCTGAAATGCTGCTGAGGACTATTAATTGCAGCCCTAAATGCACTGGCTGCTCTGCCTCCCCCGAGCAAAACACACAGCACACATTCCCCAGCCACTTAATACAAGCTTAGCAGCTGCAGGCTTCGAATGCTGAGGGCTGGATCGTCATTTCTCCTGACAAAGGCATCCGAGTTTACACTTGTGCTGCCACTTGGCCTCACAATCAGCTCTACTGGCCATCCTGGACCACCTTGGCTGCTCTGAGCCTCAGGAGGCAAAACCTTGCTGCTCACATGGATCTCAAGTGCACAGGAAGAGGGAAATGTCTGGAGGTGAGACACAGCACATCCCACGCTGAGCCCCCACTGTCACCTCTGCCCTGCCCGAGGCTCCACCGCAGGGAAAAGGCAATTACACCCTCCTTTTGAAGTCTTTCTGCATCCATCTCTGCTCCACCATGGAGCCACTGAATCACTTGGGTTGGAAAAGGCCTCAAAGTCCAACCTGTGCCCGATGTCCACCTTGTCCCCAGCCCAGAGCACTGAGTGCCACGTCCAGTCCTTCCTTGGACATCTCCAGGGATGGGGACTCCATCACCTCCCTGGGTAGCCCCTTCCTAGGCCTGACCACCCCTTCCAGGAGGAAATTCCTCCTGGTGTCCAACCTGAACCTCCCCTGACACAGTTTGAGGCCGTTTCCTCTTGTCCTGTTGCTTGCTGCATGTTCAGCTTCACTCCCTCTCTCCCACCAGGGCTGCAGGCTCAAATGACACCTGCAAGTCAGAGTCCATGGACCCACTCTGCCCCAACCCTCTGTAACCTCTCACCCAACTCACACAACCTGAGGGTTTGGTCCAGTTTAAGAAACGTTCAAAACCAAACCATTTTGATTCCTGCAATCAGGATCCTTTTCTGTTGTTCCATTTGTGCACAGTCAGACATTCCCACAAACTGAGAATCTCACATTATGTGCTTAATGCATGGATTTCACACCCCCCTACCTGGATTAACAGTGTGTTTACAATTAAATTGTGACAGAAAGGGAAAACCTACATACTCCCACCTAGAACATTATTCCACAATCTCACCAAGTTGTCAACATAAATTAGATGAAGAAGATTAGAAAGATTATGTCACAGCTCACAGAAAGGATCAGGAGAGACAGAAACATCAAACAGAGAAACAAAACTTTTCAAAAATGACAGGAAATTTGCATTGCTGCTTGTTGCCTTTCTCATGGAATTTGGGGGGAAGGGACAATTGCCTTTGTAGCAGGAGAACAGACCATGGTCCATTAATTCTGCAGCAAGCCCTTCTCCACTGCTCCTTTTGGGGGATACTTTCTGTCCAGCATCGATGACTCGACTGAGGGGAGCTGTCAAACTCAAATCCTCACGATAATGGTGTCTGAGAAGTTTTCAGCTGTTGTTTTGCAGTGGAAAAACAAACCAAAAGCAGAAGCATTTTTAAAATAGCCTAAAAACAGCTGAGAAATAAAAAGTATTTGGATGGTAACGTGATAAACAGTGTCCAGCGCCGTGCCCAGGACTACGGCCCGATGTTGACAGCTCCAGGCAGGTGTAGGACTGGTGATTTTCAACAGACAAAAACACACTTTTAAACAACCTACAGCTCAAATGACTGTCAACTCTTGTCCCAGACTTGACTGGGTCACTCGGCCCCTTACATAGCAGTGTCTGTCAGCACTGGATTTCAGAAGATTATTCGGAGCACATTCCTCGCCAGAAAGCATTTTTCAGCCAACGCAGCCACTCACAGTTACTAAGGATTAGCCCGGATACACACAAAAACACACACTTCTCCCTGCTGCTGGAGTTCCAGAGAAGCTCCTTAATGCTTAAGGACCTAATGTGGAAGGAGAGAAAGTACAGTGTATGTAGTTTATAAGCACAGCTCTTCAGAGAAGGACTCCAGAACATCTTCACACCATTTATCCCAAAACACAAGGGTCATGAGGAAGCACAGAATCCTGGAATGGTCTGGGTTGCAAGGGAGCTTCAAGATCATCCAGTTCCACCGACATCTTCCTCTTGACCAGGTTGTTCCAAGTCCTGTCCAACCTGGCCTTAAACATTTCCAGGGACATGAAGAGGATCCACTTGCTTTCTCCAGATCTTTCACCTGTCACCTATGCCTCTAAACTCTGGTGGAACAACAGCACTGGTTTGATATCTTCCACAGGACACTGCCTCCCAGAGGGGATCTTAGGAGAGAAATGCAGACCACAAAAAGACTGACTGCAAGTTAGTTGAATCCCAAAAGGGGGTGTCAAAAGCTGGTTCCAGACTCTGTTCAGTAGTGCCCAGCAACAGGACAAGGAGTGATAGCCATAAATGACATAAATGACAGCAAGTTCCACCTCAACACAAGGAAGAATTTCTTTCCATGGAACACTGGAACAGGAGCCTAGGGAGGGCATGGAGTTTCCCTCTCTAGAGCCATTCCCAACCCACCTGGACACATTCCTGTGTCACCTGCTCCAGATGACCCTGCCTTTGCAGGGGGTTGGACTGGATGATCTCCAGAGGGTCCTTCCAACCCCAGCTATTCTGAGATTCTGTAATGATTTTTCTGAGGCACTGGTAAGTACAGACTGCTAGAAATTAATAAGTACAAACACATCCCTTAAAAAAAAAAATCAGGGAATAAGAAAGTAACTTCTGAGCTTTCAGTGGAGCTCACACACTGACTTGAAGCATTACATGAGTGATTAGTTGGTGCTCTCTGAAAGTGTCAGGAGGCCAAAGCCGAGCTGAGCTGGCTGGTGGGGAACCCCCAAATCCCCCAGGCAATCACTGGATTTGATAACATGCTGATATTAAATATCCTCACAGTTTGCCCCCAGCACTGCCCACGTCTGTCCCCCCAGACTGTGGATTTAGCAGAGGGAGTAAACACAGCTCGGAGCGCGGCCGGGCCCAGGCAGCTGTCTGACAACAGCTAATTTAGCAACCTGTTTACAGCTGGAGAGGAAACTTATCCCAACACAGATGCCAACTTGGCAAAGGCTTAATGAAATCCTCTAAGGTCAAAGCAAGTTCTGTTGGGAGGCAATAAATCCTTGCTGGGCCACCCCCACACACACGTGCCAGGAGATACTCCCTGGGAGCGCAGAGTACCCGCCTGCAGTGTCCTGACTCCTCCACTGCTGCCTGGCCAGCAGGGATGGCTGCACTGCCTCCAGGGTGCAGTTCTGGGCTCGTTTTTTAATTTTAATTGCCATCAGAGTAATTCACACCCGGGAAAACCAAGGCCTAAACTCATCACTCCTCGTACTCCACAGTCTAAAGGGGTGGGTCTGCACACACACAGTCCCTGTCTGTACCCCCTGACACTGGGGTTTGCCCAAAAAAAAAGGAAGAAATCTTGCAATGCAGCATGTGAATTCAGTGCTAGCCAGGACCATGGCACAAAACCCTGCCACCTAAAACCCAGCCAAAGGTTTGAAAAGAGTAAACACAAGGAGAAATGTAGCTCTCATATGTAGTTCTTGGCTATTTTCTGACCCTTCGTTATTGTACTGAGTCATCAGCTCTAATCCAAAGGTGGACCAGTCAGAAACCACAGGCCTTCCAACTTGGATTCTGCCATAGTGTGCATTCCCCGATATGGCTCTTAATAAGCACTTAGAGGTGTTTTAATTTTAATTTTCCAACTGGTTCCATCAGTAGTCTGACTCCTGTGTATCAAATCAAACAACTGGGAAAGTATTTCCAAGACCTGGATCTAAATCTCACCTTACAGGTCAATAAACCTAAGCCTGTATTTTTTAATTACATATCACTCAAACAAATATGGCTTGGGTTTGTTGTTTGGGGTTTTTTTGCTAGAAATCCTGCAAACAACATATTGGATTTCTAAAATTCTAAATTTGATGAATGCCATAAAAATATCAAAATTATCAGAATATGTTCTCAAACACATAATTTTACCTTCAAATTTGAGAGTCCATTTTCTATCTTATCCCCAGAAGCAAGAGAAGAAAATGTTAATGGAACAACAAACATCCATCCCGGAATTAACCTGGGTTACACACAGGAACACAGAGCTACACTCGTGTTCTCCACCACCACTGCAGCTTTAAGAGCTTTGGGTTATTTTAGGAGGCAAAGGGCAGACAGCAACATCTGACACCGTGGAGAGCAATCCTGACTTGACACTCACATGGAACTCGGTGGTGTTGAGGATGTGACGCCCGTCCGGACTCCAGCAGGAAGCCACCAATCCCGCCGAGCCCTCGTCGATCTTACAGTGCCAGTCCGGCTGCTCCAGGGACCAGACCTGGGGCAGGGGGCAAGCAGACAGTGCAGGGAACAACAGCTCATCGACCCCTCTGCTCAGGGGAATTCCCTACAGCTGAGAACACGCTGCTGCACCCCATTCCAGGCAGCCCAGGAGCCCTGACCGCCCGTGGCCATGAAGGACTGGCGCTGGATCCCACTGCAAAAGTGAGTCCCACCCCTCTGGGTGATAATGGAAGTGGCAAATGAGGTGGGGTTGGTTTTTCTGTGACAAATATTCTGAATATTCAACACTTAAAAAACAGTTTTAGTCTGTTCAACAAGTCTGCATGTTATTTATTTTCTACTGCAGTAAGAAACTGGTAGGATAATCTCCAGCTTTGATTTGTTTTATTAAATGTTTTTATTCTAAATATTCTTTTTCAAAGTAAGATGTTTGTTATGGCTTTAAAAATCCTGGCATGCTGGGTTATCCTCAAACTGCATTATCAACATCAGGAACTTCAGTAGACCTTCAGACTAGTGCTGGCTATTAAGCTCTCACTCCCAGCACACCCAAATTCCCACCAGGAAACAGATTCTCTCCTGCTTTTGTCCTCACCTGGACAATCCCTCGCTTGTACATGGCACACAGGATGAACAGGGAGTCCGATGACCACTCGATGTACTGGATCTTATCCAGGCAGGTGTAGAGCTGGCGGACCTGGAGGGAACTCACATCCCGGACCACCAAGCGGTGCTGGACACACGAGGCCTGAGCGGGACAGGAACAGGGCTAAGCAGGGGCAGCATCCTGGGCTGGAGCACTGGGACTGTCCCTGCCAAGGCCTTGCCACTGCCCAGCTCACTGCCATCCAGGGTGTAAGTTCAGAGAGGGTCAGAGTCACGTTTTCAAGAAAAAATTCCTCCCTGGGGTGGGGAGGCCCTGGCACAGGCTGTCCAGAGAAGCTGTGGCTGCCCCATCCCTGGCACTGGGTGATCTTGGAGGTCCCTTCCAGCCCAAACCATTCTGTGATTCTGTAATTCTATTCTGTGTGCACTGAGCTCCACTGCAAACTACAATGAGAACAGCTAAACCAGGAGGGAAGGAGGTTACAGTAATAAATAGAATCCTCATTCATTCCATCACTCCCGGCTAAGTAATTCTGCTCTTACAAAATGACTCTTTATCTTATAACTATTATTTTATTTCGTAGAATCCCAGGACGGTTTGGGTTGGAAGGGACCTTAAAGCCCATCCAGTCCCATCCCCTGCCATGGGCAGGGACACCTTCCACCAGCCCAGGGTGCTCCAAGCCCCGTCCAACCTGGCTTTGGACAATTCCAGGGATGGGGCAGCCACAGCTTCTCTGGGCAACCTGTGCCAGGGCCTGCCCACCCTCTCAGAGAGGACATTTTCCCCACTATCCCCTCTAACCCTGCCCTGCGGCACTTTGAAGCCATTCCCCCGTGACCTGTCCCTCCAGGCCCTTGTAGAAAGTCCCTTTCCATCCTTCCTGCGGCTCCCTTCAGGTACTAATTAAAGCACCAATTAATTTACCTACGGTTCGTTTAGCCTCAGCCAGGCCT
>NW_021940578.1:787794-793783 GCF_001715985.3 Manacus vitellinus | reverse complement strand
AGGGGGGTGTTCCCCCTCCCCCGCCCCCTCCTGGGTTGGCGGAGCTCCCCGTCCTCAGAGAACCGCCCCCCCTCATATGGCGCCTTTCCGCGGGCAGTATCCCGCGCCCGGGAGTGCCCTGGGTAATTAATCGCCCCTTCCGGCTAATCAGCCCTCCCGGCTAATTACCGACAAGTGACAGGAGCACAGGCGGGACGTCCCCGCCGGGTTCCCCGGACAGGACAGAGAAACTGACGATTGCAATAGAGGTGCCCCAGAAAAAGGATGTGAATGGACTGGAATCCATCAATCAACAAACAGACAAATAAATAAATACCTACAAACATACAGACACACCAGCGAAGGGGCAGAAGCCAGATAACGCCTCCCGCGGGACATATTCCCTTGGGAAACAGCCCGAGGGGGGACGGGGGCGGTGACAGGGACGCGTGTCCCCAACACGCTCCAGATCCCACGCGTCCCTTCCCGGGGGAACACACGGCTGCCCTCGCCCCTCCGCTCCGAACCTCAGCATTTTCGGGTGGCAGCAGCCCGGCTCCCGTCCCAGTGACAGCACGGGCCGGGTGCGACCCACCGCCCTGCTCAGGGACCACAGCCACCATCATCTAAAAATAAACCTCGCGATCACAGAAACGCTCGCGTCTTGTTTTCATTGCGGATTATCTGGGTTCCAAAAACCAGTTACAGGCACTCCGGTGTTTTTGGGGTGGGTAAACGCCCCAGTTTTCTGGCCCGTGGCAGAGGGACAGACGCGACAGCCGCCCTGCCGCCACCACCTGCGGTGTCCCTGCCCGTGGAACAAAACGAGCTTTAAGGTCCCTTCCAACCCAAGCGCTCCGATTAAACCCCCGCAGCCGCCTCGGGCGAGGTGCTCCCTGCCCTGGAGTCGCTCTGGCACTGGTGACCAGCTTAATTCCCCGGCACGCTCGGCTGAGCATTCCCCACCCCCTTGCAACTGCCTCCTGTTCCAGGAAGGAGCGCACGAGCTTTCGCCTCACTTTTCACACAGCTTTCAGCAGCTCCAATGTCATTGCCTAGGCGACCGGGACGCTACTAGATCGTAGTGCAGTAAATAACGTAGATCCTCTATCCCAGGCCACTCCTGTCTGCGGGACACCTCCGGGGGAACTCGAAACGCAGGTAGGAGGAAAAAAACCTAGAAAAGGAAACCCCTTGCTATTCGCGTGTGCGAGTTTCTCGGCACGACCCTCTCCGGAGCACTCGATAACGTGCCTGGAAGGTGATTCGCGGCCACTTGGCTTCGTGGGCTTGTTACACAGTGTTGAAGTGTCTTGGAAAGTTTGCTCCCAAGTGCCTGAGATTGGAGTAAAAACGGCCCAGCCTTGAGTGGGAGAAGCAGTGGAGGGGCTGGATCCCGGTGGGATGCAGGGGCTGGCTGCCACAGCCAGGTCTCTGCACAGCCATGAGGCTGCCAGGGAGAGAGAGAGAGCAGCTGCCTCAGCCTCCTGCCCTGCCACGAGCTACCTGTCAGTGACTCCATCCAGAGAGGATTTCTGTCCAGCCTGCCTTCTCCTTGGAAAGTAAATAGTTAATAACCTGCTGCACCCCAAGGAGGGCTCCTGAGATTCAAGTGTGCTGTGGGAAAGCTCACTCACTCGCTCTTCATTGCTTTTACAAACCTCATTTTGCAGGTGTGGATTTAATAATCCTGGACAAACTAACCATAGCATGGGGCAGCACTGGCACCCTGGGACTGGCAGCATTTTGCAAATATTGAGTTGTTTGCTGTGGGCTGGATAATCCCAATGGGTCTCGTTGTGCAGAGGAGAGAAGGTCCAGGACTGGTTCCCAAGCCATCAAGCTTGGAGTATAAGAGGTAGCCATGGCTCTCAGAAGTCCTCCTCTCTCAGGATGGGCAAAGAGTCCTTAGGAATTACTCATAGCCCTGTTATACAGAGTTTGGGCATTTATCTCCCTTTAAGGTGGCTGCAAAATGCCATCACGTTTCATCCTGGGCTGGAGTGGCAGCACAGCAGTGAATTTGTTATCAATAGCACTGGGCATTTCTAGGGGCTCACCCCGAGCTTTAAAGCTGATGGTGAGATCAAAGATGCTCCCTCTAGAGAGTGCAGAAACTCAGCATCCGGGCAGTGCTGTGAGACCCCTTCGCTTTCCTCACAGTGCTGAAAGAAGGAAGTTGGGTTTATAATCATTCTAAGAATATATTGGGGTCTGCGGTCAGAACACGAACCGTGAGTGAACTGTGGTTGGATATACAGAGGTTCATCAGCTCTGCTTCTCCAGGGTTCTCCCACTTTGGGGTGGCTCTTGGGACCTTGGTGTGTGTTTTTCCTTCTCCCTCTCTCTCTGGGGCTTGGGGGGAAAGAGCTGCTTCAGCTGGCCTGGGGCTAACTTGGCATTTCAGATATAGCCAAAGCCACAGCAGTGGGGAAAATTGAGTACACTGAGCTTTTCCATACTAATCTTTGGAAATTACTTCAGTGGCAGTTCACAGGGAAGGGGCATGCACGGGAGGAACCGGTCCCACTGCGACCCAGCCGGGTCCAGCATCCCGGGGGTGGCAGCCCTGCCATGGGCTGAGTCCCAGGGCGAGGGGAGGTGGTGATCACCTGTTCTCAGGCTTTCTCTCCCTGCTCCTGGCCTCTTTTCTCGTGTGCAGTTTTCCTGCAATGCCCTGACTAGCAACAGAGGGAAGCAGCAACCCAGCAATCGCTGGAGCCGGCTCGGGGAGGTGCAGGGACAGCAGCTCTCCCCGTGAACACCGGCAAATCCCACCTGCAGCCTTGCATCCCATCACCAGCCCCTGGCTTTGCACGTTTTGGTCCCTCTTCCTCTAGAAACCTGCAATAAATCCAGCGCAGGTCCCTCCCGAGCTATGCCAGTCATGCCAAGCATCTCCTGCCACCTCCCTTCAGCCTCAGGGCAGAAGGGATGGAGAATTCCTTGCTGCCCTTCCCTGGACAAGGAGATCTTCACTTTAATAGGCAGTTTGAGGTCTCTGGAGGTGATAAATACTCTTGGTGGGGTCTGACTGCAGAACTCTTACTGGCAGAAGTGATATTCCAGGTCTTTCCTTTGGTGTGGGAAGCTGGTGACAGCAGGGAGCAGACACAGCACAGAGCTGGAATAGCCTCCAAACTGGGGGGCTGAAAGGGGCAGGGAGCTGAACATGAGGCTCTAAGGCTCCTCCCAGTTCATCTTTAATTTAGCTGTGCCACAGGGCTCCCACTTCTTCCCACAGGGTGTCTTTTCCTTCTGCTGGGTCTCACCATCACCGTGGTTTCCCACCTTCCCTGAAGGGGAATGTCTCCACCATTCATTGTGCAATGGGGCTCTAAATGGCACCTCCTTTCACATGGAATTACATCAGCACCGTGCCAATTTTGGGGAACCCTATTTATAAGTCTTTTGTGATTCTTTACCATCCCAGATGCCCTGTGCCAGGCTGTCAGTCTTGCTGCAGAGGTGCTTTTCCAGGATGAGCCGGGATCCCAGCAGAGGGATGTGCCTTAACCACACTACTCTGGAGTTTAGAGCTCAGATGTGAGAAGCTGGCCTGGCTTTGCTTGTGCAGGTTGTGCTTTGAAAGAGAAAGGGAACTTCCAAAACGCCCTTAAAACAGTCAGATTTCTTTCCTTTTGAGAACGAGAGCAGCCACGTGGTTAGAGCTGGTGTCACCCGTGATGACCACACAGCCGGGGCGGTGCAGAGGTGCTTTCTCTGCTGGAGGGAAAGGCCTGGCTTCTTCCTGAAGCTGCCCCGGGCCAGGGAAAGCAGCATGGACGCAGGGTAAGGCCACCAGCAGTCGCCTGCATCTGTTCTAGGCTTTTCCTTCTCTCAGAGCTGTCGTGTAGGTACTTTCATTTCTCTGTGTGTCACACGTGGGGCGAGGAGGGACGGGAGGACACCAGACTCTCCCTGTGAGCTATCCTGGCATGGGGCCCGTGGCACAAGGGCCCTCCTGTGCTGTGGGAAACCCTCAGGGAACAGCAGCTGTGGATGCTGTGTCTTGTAGAAAGCTCACAGGATCTGCTGACGGGGAAAGCTAGCCTGCTTTCGTTTTAACTCCCTTCCCTGCAGGCACCCAGTCCCCAGCTGAGTCAGAGGGGCCTGGGAGATCCTGAGCATCCCTCAGTCCGAGAGGAGCTGCCCTCGACTCAGCAGCTCACACCCCAAAAGCAGGAAGTTTCAGGTTTTCACTATGAGATGTTGAAGTTGAAACGAGACGCTAAAACCAGCGCGGGTAAAAGGAGCAGCCAGATGTGCCTGAGGTACATCCACGTCAGCCAGGGCAGGGAAGCGCTCCTGCTGCTTCCAGGGAGCGGGTAAGGAGGAGGAGGACGGTGCCGTGGCAGGACTGCCCGCCCAGGGAGGCAGCGTGGGGCTCAAGATGGCTCTGGGAGACTCCCCGCTCGGGCTGCTGGGCCAGAGAGGCTCCGGGAGCACAGGGAGAGCCGAGCTGTGTCCTGTGCCTCCTCCGGCACCTGAGAGAGGCCAGGAAACGCTGCCCAGGGGCGAGGGGAGGGCAGTGGGCTGAGGAGGACTCCGGGTGTGACTGTGCACAGCCCTGGGAAGGCTTTGGCTGAGGAACGGGCTGTACCGCAGCTCCCCGGATGCACCTTCTGGCCAAGCTCAGGTCACGCCCTGCACACCCCCAGGCCTGCAGCTGCTGGGGCTGGGGGGCTCTGTCCCCCCCACGGGCCCTGGGCAGCTCCGGTCCCTGCTGCAGTGAGCTGGGCCTGGGGGACTCCTGCCCTTGGCCGGGTGCTTTGTTGGCTCAGCACGGCACAGCACACTGACACTGCTAACCTGCTGCTTCTCTTTGCCCCCAGAGTGGTTTATCCTCTGTCAGACTCCCCCATTGCCAAGATGTCCCAGTCACCTCCAGCTGACGAAGGCAGCACGTTCGCCCACCTCTGGAGCACTCTGTAAGTGGGGGGTCATTTCCCGTGAGGGGTGTTTGGAAGCAGGAGCAAACAAGTTCCTTTTGCATCCTCTGCTCTCCACAGAGGCCTTTGCCACACCAAGAATTTTGCTCCCAGATTCCAGCCTCTCTGCTCAGCCCATTTCATTTGCCAAAGTGTCGTTTGAAACCAGCACACAAACACACGTGGCACTGTCTCATGGAGGGCTCCTTTTTTTGTTGCAGTGCTCCAGGGCTGCATGGAGACGGTGTCAGGGCCAGAGCAGAGGTCCACTTAACCTAGGACCCTTCATTCCAGAATTAAACATCTTCCAGCCCCACCAAGATATTTGCAAGTTTTCTGGCCTTTGAGCCTCATGCTCTAATAAAGCAAAGGAGAAGGACTGTCCTTCATTCCATCCTTTCTCCCTTGGTATCCTCTCATGTAAAGACATCCCAAGGTGACAGATATGCCACAGGAGCTGGGTGGATGCACAGCTTCCCAAGTCTCTGCCAGGCAACAGTTTGCCTGAGCAAAGCCTGCTCTGCCACCTGGGAATCAAAGCAGAGGATGGAGGGAGGAGTTGGGAAGGTGACAAGGTTCAAGAGGATTGTGAGTTGCTGGGTGGTGGTGGTGGCAGGGGTGTTAGAGAGCTGGGAAGATGACTGTGCCCTCACCTTCTCCTCAGGGAGCCAGACAGCACCTACTTCGACCTCCCTCCAGCCACCCACGCCGGCAGCAATGAGGTCTCCAACCAGACAGAGGTCACCATGGACGTCTTCCAGATGAGAGGCATGAATGACTCGGTGATGGTGAGTGTGCTCAGGTGGCACCTGCACCAGACACAGACTCGATTTCCCCACAGGGGTGGGCTGGGGGCTCTGGGGGAGGCCGTGGGGAGAACAGCCACTGCAGGTGTGGCACTGCTGGCACTGGTGCAGGGTCTGATCACCTGTGGCACAGGGCTCAGTAAAACCATGGCTACTCAATGCTGGACAATATCTCTGCACACAGCAGCGGGGGCTCAGCGCTGTAAGGGCAGCAGAGCTCGAGTCCCACGACAGGAACAGGGAGTCATTTACTCTGGTACAAATGGTGTGTAG
>NW_021940578.1:773073-786978 GCF_001715985.3 Manacus vitellinus | reverse complement strand
TCCATCCATCCATCCATCCATCCATCCATCCATCCATCCACACCTATCCATATCTATCCATCTAGGCAGGGATAACTCCATATCACTGAGACACGGAGCTCTCACAGAGTCACTGCATCATCTGGCCATTGCAAGCACGGCCACATCGGTGTGCTGGTGACAGGTGCCAGCCAAGCAGGTTTCCAGCCCCATGTGGCTGGAAGAAGCTTTCAGGAGTGGGATCAGGGTGGGTTTGATGGTGGAGCTGGACCCCCGCTCTCCCTGCAGTGGGAATGGTTGGTATCGCCCAGTCCATCACTGGGCAAGCTGGGGCCTGCCCTGTGCTTTAATGAATAGTCATGAGGGATGGAAGGGGTGGGCCCCGTTTTGTTGTTGGATGCAGCGAGTTGACAGAACTAAGGGAGATGAAAAAAGCCAAAGAGCCAACAGACGGCGGCACACGGGTGGCCAGCGCAGCATCCCTGGCGCTGCCCGCCCCGGCCCTGCTCCCACACTGCCCCTTCCACCCACCATCCCACCCCGGCCTCCTCCATCGCCACCCCGACCCCATGACTCCCGGGGCAGGACGGTTCCCCGCGCTCCGTGAACCCCAAGACAACTAAAATGCTGTACGTCAGCGACCCGATGCAGCATTACACCACGGTAGGTGCTGCTCCTTAGGGACGGGGTTTGCCTTGCTGCTTTACTGGGATTATCCCCCACTACTGGGGCACCCTCTCCAGCTCTGCCAGCCCAGCCCTTGTGCTGTGGCCCAGGATGCTCCAGGGGTTGTCCCAGTGGGAGCCTGTCCCCAGCCCACGGTTGCAAGGATGAGCTGGGGCTGCTCCTGAGCCCCCATCCGTGTCAGTGCAGGATGCTGCAGCCTCGGCAGCTCGGTCACTGGTCCTCTGGCTTTGCCTGATCCGGTGCTGGCAGAGCCCAGGGTGTGATTTAAACCTTGGGTGAAAGGAGTGCAGGCTCCTCATCCATGTGCACAGTTTGGGGGGGTGTTGGCTGGAGCATCCACCCCAGGAATACCTGCAGTGCTGGACACCCCAGCACCGGTTTGCTGTCCACTGGGGATTTCCTCAGCCGAGCCCACGGCCCCAGGCAGGCTTCCCTTCCCTGCTGGAAAGCCCTGGGAGGGCAGAGCGGGTGAAGTGGTACCTGTGCTGCAGGTGATGTGCTTTCAGCCCTGTCCTTGGGTGCCGAGGTTGTTTCCTTCGGGGTCTGTGTCTGTCTCTGACATTCACAACAGTCCGGCACAGGCACAGATGCAGTCGGAGATAGAAGGAAATTACTTCATTCCTCTTTTTTACCTTGTGTGTGTTGCTACCAAGCCGTGTGTCCCGGGATTGTTGGGGTTGTTCCTTGGGAGGTCGTTGCTGCAGTTGTGTGTGTGTGTGTGTGTGTGTACAAACATGTGTGTGTATGAACATATTTACACACATACACATAAACACACTTGCCTTTGATTTGTCTTTTAAGGGAATGTTTCCATAATTTTGTCAATTTTGAACAACAAGTTGGTCATTTTCCCCCTGCACCTGACTGGGTCTCTCTGCCAGTGGATTCCCAAAGCCCTGGTGGTCGGGAAGCTGTGTCACCTGGCTGGCAGAGGTGGTACCCTGGGTCTCATATCTCACCATTTTTCCCAGGGGAAGTTCTCTCCCATGCAGAGGTCAGGATGCTCTGCTCAGTGGAGGGTCCCCACTCCCCTGCCCATTTATGGCTGCAGGCTTCAGCCACACACAGTCCTGGCTCTAAGCACAAGAGAAAAACAGCTCAGTCCTGATACCCCTGGATTATCTGGGCTGTAGATCAGCCCTGTCCAGCAGCAATCCCTTCTCCCTTGCTGCTGCTCTCCTGGTTGATGCCTGAGCTTTGCCTGTGCCACCATGCCAGTGCTGCCCTGCCCACAGTCCCCAAGGCTGCTGCCCAGCAATTCCCAGCTGGAAGGCAAGGGCTTTCCACATGCCTGTTTTTTCCAGATTTTTTCTCCAGGTGAAGCCCGGGATTATGGAAAGCTTGGCTTGTGTTTGGCTGGGCTATTTATAGAGCTGTGAGTAGGAATAGAGGGGTTTAGGCACATATTTTAGGGAGAAAATGGCTGGATGTGTAAAAGCAAGCCAGATCTTGTTCAGCATTCCTCCAGTTAGTCACAGGCTCCAACGACCTTGTGAGAGATGCAGGCAACAGGAGAACTTCCCTGGAGAAGGATGATTGCCTTTAAACCATTCCACATTGTAGACGGTTGGGTGAGGTTGGGATCCCAAGTTAAAACACGTCTCTTGATTCCTGAGCCGTGAGCCTTGCAGCCCTTTGGGGAAGGCTGAGCCTGCTGGCTGTGCCCACGGCTGCTTCCAGAGCTCTTGGCTTCCCAGAGCTGCCCCAGCGGGTGCTGGGAACAGGGACAGTCCTGCTGGGGCATGGGGGCAGTCGAGGGGGACCTTGTCCGTGCTCTGGTGTGGCAGCCAGGACAGCACACAGTGACCCACTGGCCACTGCGTGTGGTCACCGGCACAGCCCCAGTGGCCACCACAGCACTGGCCTCTGGGGCTGCCAGGGTGAGAGCAAGCCCTGACCAACTTGGGAATTCCAGGTTTCTGGGCAAAAAAACCACCCTAATTGCTTTGAGAAACAGTTGTATTTGGGTCTGATTTTCTGGTGAAATATTAAGGCCACCTTAGCCACACAGTTCTGGGGAATGTCACTGTACTTAGCCTGTGCCTGAGGGTAAAGGAGCTGCCAGCTCTCACTGGAAGTATCTGACAGTAACTGGTCAGAAGACGAATAAGGAAAAAATTGTAAAAAGTCAGGATTTGGTCCAGCGGGTCTGGAATAGGAGCCAGGACGTGCCTAAATGGGTCTGTTTGCCCTGTGCCCTTCCTGCAGCGGCTGCATCGCAGCCACGCGCTTCGGAGGTTTGAGGTTTTCCCCAAATTAGAGCTGCATCAGACACTGAGAGCAAACATCCCACTGGGAAACAAGCTACAAACCACTGCTCAGGGCGGGCTGGCTCAGAGAAGCACTCCCAGGATTTGTGTGTGGGTGTCTGTCCTTGACCAGTGAATGCAAGAGGGGCAGGTCAGAAAACGGGTCAGACACCCAGGACTGCTGTCACGACGGAGCAATGCCATTGCCAGGGACTGCTGGTCACCTTGCCAGGGCAGCTTCACTGAGCTGTGACACTCTGGCTGCTGGAAGGGCCACTGTGGAGCAGAGCCCTGTGTGCAGGACAGGGCTGTCACTCCCTGCCCACAGCGGGACATCTCCCACACCTGAGCGAGCCCCAGAACATCCCTGCCCTCTCCCCACTGTCAGAACAGTGGCTTTCCCTCGGCAGGTGTGCTGGAGATCTGGGATTGTGGCACCCCACTGCCTCCAGTGATGATGGAGCAGATCAAGGGGGATGATTTAAGTACTGGAGTTGATCCCTCACACGAGTGGTGACCTGTTGGAAAACCCAAGCCACCCAGACCAGCTCTTTTGGCTCCCCTCCCACATGCTGGAGTTGATCCCTCACACGAGTGGTGACCTGTTGGAAAACCCAAGCCACCCAGACCAGCTCTTTTGGCTCCCCTCCCGCATGCTGGCCCTTTAAGGAGGCTGTAACAGGACACCCCAGCCCTGGAGAAGGGTGGCTGAGGTTTCCCTGTCTCTAAACTGGCTGGTGTTTTCTTTTTTCCCTCCTCCCCTTTTCCCTTCCTCCAGTCCCAGTTCAATTTGCTGAACAACAGCATGGATCAGAGCATCGGCAGCAGAGCAGCCTCCACCAGCCCCTACAGCTCCGAGCACACCTCCAATGTCCCAACGCATTCTCCCTACTCGCAGCCCAGCTCTACCTTCGACGCCATGTCCCCGGCTCCCGTCATCCCCTCCAACACCGACTACCCCGGCCCACACCACTTCGAGGTGACCTTCCAGCAATCCAGCACCGCCAAATCAGCCACCTGGACAGTAAGTTGCATGTCTTCTACCATCCCTAGGGAGATGCTCACCACCACCCACAGCGTCCTCACCGCCACCAACCAACCAGCACCTCGGTGGTGGGGACGCTTGGCAGGGCAGCTGTGGGACACGGCCACCAGCCATGGGGACTTCACCTGCACGGGTGGTCCTGGGAAGCAAAACATGCAGGAAACATCTGTGCTTGCTTTTCAGGGGGTTTCTCCCAAAGAGCTGTGAAACACAGCGGCTACAATGTCATTTTTCTCACTGCAATTCCCTGACCTGCAGGTGAATGTCCCCAAAAGAAATGTCCTGGGGAAGTACCTGCCTTGTTCTCCCGGTGCTTCCCAAACCTTTGCCAGCCAGTGCTGTCAGAGGCGAGGCTGTGGGTGAGAGGGACCTTTGCTCGCATCTCCCAGCGCCGTTCCCAGCTTTGCCATAAATTCCCGCTTGTCATTTACAATCCTTTTCCACCTCGTATCAGAGGAGTAGCTTACTCTCTAGAAGTCACGGCAAACGGCAGAGTAGGATTTTAACCACGGTGGGTTTTTAATCAAGATCGCATCGTGCCGTCTGCTCGTCTCCTCGGGAGCCGGGATGTGGGTTTGGTCCTCGGCCGCTCCGAGCGCGCTCCTGCCGCCGGGCACAGGAGAGCTCCGCGGAGCAGGGACCCGGTGACAGGGGAAAGCGTGCAGGGGCTGCTGTGCGTTTTGTGGAGAAAGGTCCTGACTTCGCGTCCCTGGCTCAGCGCAGCGCTGTCCCTGCTGTTCAGGAAAGCGGCGCTTGCGGGCAGTGCCGGAGGCGCTCCCGCAGCGGGTGAGTGTCCCCGGAGCGCCCGGAGAGCCGCGCAGCAGCGCGCTGGAGCCGGGAGGGTTTTCTCCTCCGGGAAACACTGATTGAGCAGGAAGGCTGGGCTGGGGTAACTGACATCCCATGGGAACAGAGAGGGTTTCCTCCAGGGCTGCGGTTTGACATTGCCATGGAACGGGCAGAGCAGCCCAGGAGCGATGTGTCAGCCCCAGGAGTGATGATGACCTTCGTTTTCGGGAGGTGACGTGTTTAATTGCCAAGACAGTCCTTCCCACGGGAGACAGAAAGCATCCTTGGATGCTGTCGTGCAGGGAGACCCGGGCAGCAGCCGGGGGGTGCTGCTGCACGGTGGGATGCTCCCGGTGTGTCCTGGTGAGGGTGCAGGAGGCGACGGGCTCCTGCACCCTCACCAGCCGAATTGAACGCCGCCGAATTCCTGGCTGGAGCAGTCCAGCAGCTTCCCTGCGGCCGGTGGCTGGAGCTGCACAGCTGAGTCACACAGATCAGAGGCTTGGGACAGCACCGTGGTTAAACACGACCTGCCCTCGTAGGGGTGGTTAAGTCTCCACTCTTTCCACTCTCTTTCCTTGCGGGATGTTGCTCAGGGATGCATTTCATTAGGAACTGCATAAACTGGAGGTCCTCGGGGCAGGATGATGTGACTCCAGACCGATCCTATCCCTACTGGGGGATTACTCCCATCAGTTACAGGATGGCTGTTCTTCCCAAGCCTTTATGGGCGGTCAGGGCAGGCAGTCAGAGGTGTGTGGCCCCCTGAACCATGACACTGGGGTGGCTGCATCCCCCCAGAGCAGGATGGCTGCAAGGTCAGAACCCAGCAGCCCACAGTTCACTGCACTGGAGCTGAGCCTTGCAGAGACCAGCAGTGGGTTGGCACCCTGAGAGCATGGGGGATGTTTCATTTGAAACAGGGGTTCCTGCAGCACTGCTGGTGTGGATGCAGTGGGTCTGTCTCTCCGAGGTGCCACATGAGGAACAGTCCTGCTGCGGTGACAGCTGGTGTCACTGCATGTCCTCCTGGCTGGGGCTGTCACAGGCACATTTATTGCTGGAAGATGAGGCCACTGCCTTCCTCCCACTTGATGTGAGCTCTGCAGTGCCACTGTCACACCCGAGGCTGTCCCGGTAAAATGGGGAAAGGAGCTCAGCAAAATAAATGTGTCCTCTGTTAGCAGTGAATCAACACGGATTTGTGACCCTGCACAGGAGCTGAGCACACACGTGTAGCAGTCAGGAGGGCTGGGGACAGGCAGGGATGTCTGCCAGCACAGTCACACAAAGGGCAGCAGCACTGCAGGACACGTGTGGGCTGGGCCAGCACGTCAGAGGGAACAGCCCAGCCTGGTTCAGCCCTGTCTGGGGAAGCCTTGTGGCTTTTGGATACCCTGGGGTTCACTGCACCAGATGGTTTATGCCAGGGTGGTTGATCAGTTTACACCAAGCTTTGACCACAAGCCTGATGCTCCTGTCCACACTTCAAACCCTCTGTTGACAAAACAGAAATTGTTTGGGAGGGAGATTGCAAAGAAGATAAAAAATTTGGTGCAGATGCCTTGTGGGGCAATACCAGGGAAGTGTTCTGCAAGGAAGGTCTCCCTGAGAAGAGCAAGGGTGGCTTGATCGTGGTGTGCCCAGGAGATGGTTCCTCATAGCAGCCAACTCCTTAATCAAACAGAAAAAGATATAATGAGATCCTTAATCTAACAGAAAAAAATATAATAAAATCCTGCACTTGGAAGGTGAAGCCAGGCAAATTCAGACTACAAACAAGGTGGAATTTTTTTAGCAGTGAGGATAATTAAACATAGGAACAATTTACCAAGGAATGCAGTGGATTCTCCAGCTCCTGAAGGATTCAAATGAGGAGTCTGCATATCTCCTGAGAGATAAGCTTTGCTTTAGCAGACACCCTTGGCTCAATGCAGGAAGAGGAAGGAAGGGGTCTGGGGGCAGCAGTGTGGAGAATGGGCCCAGAGCATCATCAGCTGCTCTCTCTTGCCTCTAAATGCTGATTTTCTAATTTTAGAAAGGGGTGAATGGAGAAGGGGCAAAGCCTTGGGACAGGGTTTGGGGCTCACGTTGCTAAGCTCTGTCCTTGCAGAGGGACACTGGGCAGTGGTGGGTGACCCTGGATGTCCCAACCCCCGGGCTGGGCTCTGAGCACCACACATCACCCACCAGCTCCGGACCGAAGCAGCGGCTCTGTTCCGTGCCGTGGGAAGCCCTCCAGGCTGCTGCCACCTCCCTTTTCATTTTTAATGGCCTTCTTATCGCAGGGAGCAACGGCCAGATGCCGAAAATAAGGTTTTCCCCGTAGGTTGGAAGCCCCCCTCTGGTAGGCTGCTCCGGCGGGGCTGGGAGGAGGACCGGGAGTTGCGGCAAGACGGGGCACGCCGGCATCCTGCCTGCCTGCCGGGAGCCGTCGGGCTCCGGGAGCCCGGAGCTGCCCGGACACGCTGCCGCCGCAGCCGATCGCGGCGCTTTCCTCGCCGCAGCCCCTCGCCGCACCGGCCAGCTGGTAACCGATGGATAATTAGGATTTTTCTCAAGTCGGGTTGGTGGCAGAGCAGGGCTCCCTCCCCGCCGGACGCTGTCACGTGTGGCAGACCCGCAGAAGTGTTAATGGGGTCTTTGGCCTCCCGTGGCTGGGCTGCGAAGGGATGTGGGGGCTCGAGCCCACGGTGTGGGGCAACCATCCAGGCCTGCACAGAGCCCCTGGAGCCGGGGGGACATGGACAAACCCCCAGGCTGTGCAGGCAGGGGGGTCTCTGACACAGGCACAGGGAGGTCCAAACCACAGCCAGGGACTTGCTGCTGCTTCAGGGAGCAAACAGCAGGCGAGGGAAAGGCTGGAGATGTTCACAGCTGAGGGGAGCTGCTCTTGCTCCCATGGATGGCTGGCCAGCAGTCACCCACAGCAAACTGGATCCCAGTGCTCAGCCAGTGGGATATGGCCACGTGGAACTGGTTCCAGTTACTCATTAGATCTTGCAGCTGGAGCATGGCCACTGGAGAGCTGAAATGCTTTGCCTGATCCTAAACTGAACAAGGAGGATGGGAATAATTGATGTGGCAGGAGGCAGGTTCTCCTTTGCTGGTTGCTGCCTGAAGCTCTTTGGGGTAGAGATGGTTGTAAAGACAAGGGAAAATTCTTCAGGAGCATCTATAGACTACAAGCCCACTCTTCAAATCCTCTCTGGCACTTCTTCATATCCCACAGAAGTTCCTGTCCAACAGCCATGGCCTGAAGATGATCAGGGGCCATGCACAGCTTAGGACACTGCCTCTGAGCCACAAACATCTCTGGTTCTATCCGAGCAGCTGGGCGGATGAGTGTGGATATTTTGGCACGCTGGAAGTAGGGAAGCAACTTCAGCACCAGCCTGCCCAGAGCCCATCGAAGCCAGCCCACTGGAGGCTTTCCACCAGCTTTTGCAGGGTGTGGATGAGGCTCCAGGAGCTCCAGACACAATGGAATTAAGAAAAAAGGCAAAGGAATTCGGTGTGTGATGTTCCAACACGATCCCGCTATCAGCTCCACTATCTCGAACGTGTCTGGAATGCACAGGTCAAGGGAATGACTTACTGGCAGTGCTGCTCCATCGGGAAGGCAACGCTCTCCAGCAGGAGAGGTGGGAGAGAGCTGGGAGCCCATGACCTCTGGTGCATAAGGGAGGGGGGGAAAGATGCTGGTGCACCCTCAGCAAACCCGCTCTCTGCCCGTGGCCAGTGCAGGCAGCGGCTGTGGGAGAGCAGGAGGAACAGCTCCCTCCTCATGGCACAGCCCCACCAGGATCCTCCAGAGCCAGTGCTTTCCCCTGAGCCCAGGTCTTGCTGCTCTGGTTGTCACATTTTTGTTCCCAGCAACAATTCACAAGCCCAACTCAGCCTCCTCTTCCCTCCCCTCCCAGCCTGCCCCTGCGTCCAGACTTGATCACACGTGTGAAACAATCTCCTGGCTGGATTTGCAGCTTCCTTTTTGGATGAGAGGGAGCTCTGGGCCACCTTGGTCAGGGGATCTGAGTATCCAGTGCACAGAGGGAGTCAGACCTACAAGAAGAGATTAAACACCCCAGAGTGCCAGCACTGGCTCAGCAGTGACTGAGAGCAGCCACAACCCCGGTAGTTATTTTAAGGATATACACACTGGGGAAGGCAGGGAGAGGACTCCTTTGGGGGTGAAGCAAGGGATTTTAATTAGCAGTTGTGACATGCTAATTAAGGTAGAAGGATGCAGGCTGGAGCACATGCAGCCTCCCTGTGCTGCTCTGCTGGGGGGCAGCTCCGGCCCCAGGACCTCAGTGGTCTGGGGGACCTGAGGGTGATGGGGGTCCCCTGCAGCTGATGATGGCTGGGGGGAGCAGGGGACTCTGCTGAGACCCCGTGTCCTGAGCACAGTTGGTGGTGACTTGGTGTCACCCCAGTGCATCACTGCCATGATGTAGGGACCACAGGCACAGGGAAGTGGGTGTTGGAGCATCCCTTACAGCATCCCTGATCCATCCCTGCTGTGGTGCAGGAGCTGGAGAGGCAGGGACACAGGTACCAGGGCACCCCTTACAGCCACGCCCAGGGCAGTGCCCGCCCTTCCCAGCACACCTGTGTGCTGGACAGGTACCTCAGGCCCCGCTGGACACTCTCCTCTCCTCTCGAGCATCATTGGTGCGCTGGACATCTTCAAACCCAGCTCATAGTAAATGAGCAACGAAGTAGCTTTGGGGAGGAATTTCCAGCTCAGTGAGGAGTTTACAGGCCGGTGATTAAAAAATGGTTATTAAAAAAAATTAGACAGAAAAAGAATTAGCTCTGCAGCCAGCACGTCCTCCAGGATCTGCCGTAACAGATTCGTCCGAGCCGGTTAACGGTATTTGCGGTTTGCAAGATGCTACACGCCTGGGGAAGATGACAGACACGTTATTATCACCTCCCGGCTGAGATCTGTCCGAACCTGTCCCAGGATGCAGCTCTGCAGCTGCTTGCTGGGGAGCACGAGGAAATTAGCAGCCGGAGGCAGCACTTTTCTTCTCTCCCCCTTGCCAGGCCAGTGGCTTTATTGGGATCCATTGACTGCAGCCCCGGACACGTCTTGAGTAGAGCTAATGAGGAGACTGGAATGTAGGAGAGGAGGAGGCTGGTAGGGAGGAGGGGGGGAGGATTTGTGGAAAAAGTAATTGTTGAGCAAATCATTTCCTTCAAGAGGGAAAGGAGGCCTTGGCTGCCTCCCGAACAGGCAAGTCTAGACGCTTCAGTGTCAACAGTTGAAGATAAATAAGATTTTATCAGCTCCGAATCTGTTGGGACACATCCTTCTAGCGGTTCTGCTGCCCGCGCAGGGCCGGGCGAGATGGACTGCGCCGGGAGGTCTGTCCAGGCAGAGGATTCAGGCTGGGTTTTGTGCAAGGCTGTCATCATCCATGGGGAAAACCATCTCTTCCTGCGTGGGGAGGCAGCCCCAGGGCTGAGCACTGCAGTGGCCTCTGGAGCGGGTCCTGGTCCTTGGTCAGGGTGGGCAGCAGCGGATGCTGAGGCTCCATGTCAGTGCTGCATCCACAGGCCTTTGTGGGGCATTGGCTCATCGGGATCCTGTGGTGTGCAGAGCACACCTTGGGGCAGTGGCACCAAGATAAACATGGTAAAGCCTCACAGCAGCCAATGGCACCAGGGGCTCTGTCCCTCGGCTGGATCTGTGTCCTGTTACACCTGGCACTGGTGCACTGAGGTCTCATCTCACCAAAGAAGCAGCCACATCTCAAACACATCCAAAGACCCTTAGGGAAAGACCTCAGTGCTGATATACTGCTAGGGTTTAGATAACTTGGCTTTTCCAGTTATTTCTAGTGTTCTGCAGGATGGGCAGCAGCAGCAGGGAACGGATGGAGATGGAGCTGGCATTATGGTGTCAGCCAAGCAGCCGAGGGTGACACTGGAAGCTGCAGGAAATCCCAGAGGAATACAGGTTCTGTGTGTTTCCATAGGCTTCAGGGAGCCTGTCAGCACTGCTGCTGCTCTGTGCTGGTTGGAGCAACCCAGCAGCCACAAGCCACAGAAACCTGTTGTGCTCCTCAAACACACAATAACAGGCACTCTGATGTTTTCCAGGAACAGAGACGACCTTGGTACTAACACAAGTGTGGAGTCAGACATCAGCAGCTCCCAGGGCAGAGCAGGGACTGAAAACACAGGCAGGAGGTACCCAGGGCAGAACATACCCAGGCTCCTCTATGGGTGTGAAAGGAATCCTGCTCCTGAGGTCTGGATGTGCCAGGAAGGTGTCCAGGTGTCCCAAGATGTTGTTCCTGTGCCCGGCAGCAAGTTGGCAGCAGAGTGAGTGACCTGAGCTTTGTGACCCAGTGTGGCCAGTCTCGAGAGGTCAGTTTGTCCAAGTGCTGTGGAATGGGGAGGATGTGAGTGAACAGCACAAGGTTCTGCCAGTGCAGGTGGCACAGATGTAGCCGTGGCAAACCAAGAGCCAAAGCAGTGAGGAGGCTGCACTGGCTTGGGATTAAATCCTGGTGTTTTGATCTCTGGTTCCTGCTCTGTCACTGTCTCATCCTGAAGCTGAGGACTGTGCAGTGCCTGTGCTCCTTGTGGCTGTGCTGGGAGGTACCAGGGCCTCAGGTGATGCAGCACAGCCTGGCACAGAGATGGGCACGGGGCAGATAATTAGCAAGTACAGATAACGAGGAGGAGAGAGGTGCCTGCTCAGTGGAACCTTGCTCAGTGCAGATTTGGCTGTCCCCTACGGAGAAGGTGCATTGCCAAGGGCTGTTCCTGGCTGGAAGCACAGCTGGGGATGTAGAGCCTCCTGGGATCCCAAACAGACAGTGCTGGTTCTCCTGGTGGCCGTGGCCAGGCTGGGTCTGTGGCACTGGGAGTGCTGAGCCCCGGCAGTGGTGGCAGACCCAGCACAGGAGGGCTCCACACTGTGAGGAGTCGGGAGCGTGGCCGCCCAGGGCACAGCCCAGACTTTTCCTGCCTGGGATTATCAGCACAGAGTTCCTTAAAAGAATGGTTTGTTAGAGTGGAGGGATCTTTGAAGGCGATCCTGGAGCTGTTGGGACACGATAAGGTTATCAGTGGAGACATGCCTGCACCTTCCCCCCGCAGGGAATTGCTCTGCTATTTAACTGAGATTTATCCATGTCATAACATGGTATAACAAGAGAATTTGTTACCAAAGAACTTGCCATAATGCACCTCTGCTCTTCCAGAGCAGTTATAGTTCCCAGGCATGTTGAGGGCTGCCCGGGAATGCCTACATGAAAGGATCCTTTGACAGGAGTTGTCAGTATTTTAACACCTGGCAAGGGAGAGCCCCCTCCAAATAACCCTTGTTTTGCCACGGTGGCTCCTCAAACAGAGGGCATTAAACCCCATTGTGGTGGGCAAGTGGGTTCCATGGGCCACAGCCACGTGGGAGCTTCATCTCCAGCGGGGCAGGGGGAGTCACTGCATTCCCAGTGGAGCCCGTGGGCCTGATCCCTGCTGGGGATGTGGGATCAGAGCTGGGAGCTCACCTGGCCATGCAGTCAGCATTATCCAGTGTCAGTGCAGAACTTGGGCAGTCCAGTAGCAGGTGGTGTTTCCAAGGTCCCCTCTCCTGCTGGGTGAGTCCATGTACCTCCACAAAGGAGGGTTAACTCTTGCTCCCTCCTGGTCACACCCTCCAGGGACCACAGCATCGTCCTGCTCTCCCCAGTGCTGAGCAGGCTCTAACCCCAGGACACCTCACTGTTGCGCCTCCAGGACCTGGTACCTGCTGCCAGCCTGACCCAACACATCCCCACACTGCAGGAACTGCTGCTGCTGTTTGCCTTGGGAGAGCCTGTGCCTTTTATGCCTTCCCAGAACTCTCCTGGAGACCACCTCAACGAGACAAACCTGGAAATGGTTTATCTCCTTTGCCCCTGTCTCAGTCCCTGAGGTGGTGGGAGCTCCTCACTCAGGCACAGGTGGCTCCAATCCTGCAGCCAGGGCAGGGAGACACAGATCCTTCCTGCCTGATCCACAGCTGCACTGAAACACACTCATGGCCAGGAAAAGTGGGGACTGGGCCATTCATGTCAGCCCCTGAATCTGCTCCCAGACCCATTTGAGCAGCTGCTGAGCCCCCTGTTTTGGGCAGCCCAAGCTCAGGAATCCCCCTGCACCAGGAGAGCAGAGCAGAGCTGCAGCCTCGCTCCCCTCAGCACACATGTATTTGGATGGCTCAGGACAAGCTTTAACATCCCCACAAATACTCTGCACGGTGGTATTTTTTTGGCAGCAGGCATTGTGTTGTGGGGATGAGATAAAATACCTTGAGCAGGAACATGCCCTGCCATGCAGGGACGGGCGCAGGGGTGGGCTCGTGTGTAGCAAACACATTCCTTGTGAGATGGAAAACAGCATGGCACGGCTCGGAGGGAAGGGAGTTGCACATCCCCACACCTGGGAGCCTGGGTAGTTCCTGGAAGGTGAAGGACACATTCTCCTTCCCCAGCCCTGCTCTGGAGCAGCTCAAGCTGCAGCCCCAGGAGCTGCCCCCGTTCAAGGTCCTTGTGAGAGGAGTTTGCCACTGAGCAAACCCATCTTCCCTTCCTCACAGGGAGGAATTTGGTGGCCGGAAACTGTTTTCAATGCAGAGGTGGCTGCAGGTGCTGTCTCCAGCTGCCACAGAGCATCCTCCTCCCATGGCCACCCCGGGCAGTGGTCGTGTCCCCATCATGTCCCCACCATGTCCCCTCCACGAGCCACTGCTGCTGCAAAGGATCGAGCTGGGGTCAGGACAGATCTGTCTGTGCCAGAATTAAACTCCCAGGTCCTGTATAATTAGCCATGACACTTTTAATGACATTAAGCACGATTTCCTCGGGCTGTGGTGTTCCCAGCCCTTGGTGCTCCCAGCTCTCCACTCAGCCACAAGCCTGGTGCGAGAACAGACTCAGGGAAGTGTTTCAGAATGGGCTGAATGATGCCTGAACGAGGTGGCTGTAACTGCTTCACGTGGAAAGTGGATACCACACAGTGTGGGTGAAATGGGTCAGATTTCAGTATTTCCAGGGGAAAGGGAAGAGAAGGGAGCCCTGTGTTTACACCACAGCGGAGGAAGCCAAGGGTGGGCAGGGGAGCACCCGCTGTCCCCTCAGTGACGTTCTCCTGACG
>NW_021940578.1:764528-772168 GCF_001715985.3 Manacus vitellinus | reverse complement strand
TGTGCCCCTCGTCTTCGCTCCCTGGGGGAGACAAGCCTGCTTCCCCCCCTCCAGTTCTTCGCTCCCCAGAGTGTCCCTGCCTGCCTCCCCCCGTCACTCCCCGCTCAGCTCCTGCTCTCCCCTCCCGGGCAGGTGGGGACCGAGTTCACCACCATCCTGTACAACTTCATGTGCAACAGCAGCTGCGTGGGAGGGATGAACAGGAGGCCCATCCTCATCATCATCACCCTGGAGACGAGAGAGTGAGTGGCTGTGGGAGCAGGGGTGGGTGTCCCTCCTGCTGTGGGAGGGCTGGGGACCCTTGGGAAGGAACCCTCCCCTGCAGGGAGCACCCCCAGGGAAGGGGACGTGACAGCCCCAGCCCATGGCATGGGAATGTTCTCCTCTACCAGCCCAGAAAAGGCTGGCATGGAGGGACCAGGGACCCAGCCCTCAGTTGGCTTCTCCCTGCAGCTGGAGCCTTCCTCTGCCCCAGGAGCTCCTCTGCCCCAGGAGCCCACTGCTGAGGGCCTCCATCCATCCCTGAGGATCCCTTCCCACAGAGGGATGGGAGGACACTGCTGGTCTGGTTTCTGAGCTGGACTGAGCCACAACCAACTTCCCAAGGGGAAACAGGGTCACTGATTGCTCTGTTCTCCCAGTGGCCAGGTCCTGGGCAGGAGGTCCTTCGAGGGACGGATCTGTGCCTGCCCCGGCAGGGACCGGAAGGCCGACGAGGATCATTTCCGGGAGCAGCAGGCGCTGAACGAGAGCGCGGCCAAGAACGGCAACGCCAACAAGCGCAGTGAGTCCCTCGGGGCACCCCAAACCCCTGCACGCCTCAAGGTCGGGCTCCAATCCACACCCAGGCACGATGCTTTGACCTTTCTCCACTAAATCTCCAGTCTTATAAGTCGGACCCCTCCCCTCTCCCTGCAGAGCCCAAAGCTGCCCGTGCAGGGCTCTCATGGCCAGAAATATTTATTCATTATTGTTAATAACAAAGGGACACTCCAATGCCAAGCCCCGGGGGAATGGCTTTAGCATCCTGCATGGCTCGAGCCCGGTGCTCCCCACCTGGGCCCTGCCTCCCAGGACCCTGCCAACGCTCGTCCCCTCTCCCTTCCAGCCTTCAAGCAGAGCCCCCAGAGCATCCCAGCGCTGGGGACCGGCATCAAGAAACGGAGGCACGGGGAGGAGGAGATGTACTACGTGCCTGTAAGTGTGGGTGAGCTGCACAGGGTCAGAGCTCGGCTGGGGACAGTGGTGGCATTGTCCCCTCTGCCAGCAGCACCTTGGGGGGGATGTCAGGCAGGTCAGGGATGCACAGGCTTCCACAGGGCAGCAGAGCTGGGCAGAAACCCAGGAAACAGGAGCAAAAGCATCCATGGATGCATGTGTTCAAGGGATTGCTGGATCCTGAGCAGTCTCTGGCCACAGTGACAGTGCACTTTGCATTTCTGGGTGGAAAAAAGTGACCACGAGGAATTGGCCAGGTGAGACAGGGATACAGCAAAATCCTGGGCTTGTTCCCTCCTCCAGGTTCGGGGCCGGGAGAACTTTGAGATCCTGATGAAGATAAAGGAGAGCCTGGAGCTGGTGGAGCTGGTCCCGCAGCAGCTGGTCGATTCCTACCGGCAGCAGCAGCAGCAGCTCCTGCAGAGGCAGTAAGTCCTGCTGCAGCCCCTGAGACCCCACAGCCCCAGGGAGGGGCAGGGAGCCTCGGCAGGGAGGTCTGATGGGCTGGAGGGGAGCTGCAGGCTGCGGCAGGGCAGCTCCATCCCCCGGCCCAGGCTGAGCAGCACGTGCCCTCCCTGCACAGGAGCCAGCTGCAGACACCTTCCTCCTACGGACCCGTCCTCTCCCCCATGAACAAAGTCCACAGCGCAGGGATCAACAAGCTGCCCTCTGTGAACCAGCTGGTGGGGCAGCCAGCCCAGCACGGCCCTGGCACTGCACCCAGCCTGGGCCCCATGGGTACGTGCTCCCCTGGCCAGTCCCAGCACAGGGCTCTCCCTCCCAGGCAGGGGGGGATCACGGCAGGGGGTGTCTAACAGGTCCGTTTGTTGTCCCTGCCAGGACCTGGAATGCTGAACAGCCATCCCATGCAGCCCAACGGGGAGATGAACGGGGGCCACTCGTCCCAGTCCATGGTGTCGGGGTCCCACTGCACCCCCCCGCCGCCCTACAACCCTGACCCCAGCCTCGTCAGGTAGGGAGGGCACCCGGGGCCCTGCCTGTCTTGTCCTCTGCCATTCTTTGCTGTGTCCCTCGCTCTAACCTTCCCATCTGCTGGCAACTGGTCAACTGGCCACTGGCCCCAACTGAGAAATCACTGCTCCCAATCACACAGACTGTTCCTCTCAGCTCAGCAACCAAAGCCCAGCTACCGACCAGTCAGAAAGCCCCACTGCCCTCAGACACCCCCATGGGAACCCTTCCCTGATTAGTCAGAAATTAAATGCATCCAGACAAGGGTCTTGTCCTACATGTCCCATGGCACGTAGCCTTGTGAGCTTCCCCCTTCCCCTTCCTTCCAGCAATGCCTGGAAATGGGTCCTCGTGGACTGTTCCCATCAGGAATGCATTCACAGCTCTGCAGCTTTTTAATGTTTTGGTCTTTAAAAAGACCACAGATGTTTCTGCACCAGCATCCACTTGGGGCAGAGCCTGGCTGTGCTGCTCAGCCCAGGGCATGTCCTGACACCCCTCCCCAGTAGCTTGAGCTCCCTCACATTATTCTGAGTAAGTTCCTGAGCCAAAACCTCTGAAATCAGGAGAAAAACATATGTAGCTTTAGGAATGAACATAATCCCACACTTCCCTTTGACCTCAGTGGCAGTGGAGGTCCCACCCGTGGAGCTCTCCGTGTCCCCCCACTCCTCCATGGCCTGACACGGTCTGTCCCACAGTGATGGTTTCCAGCACAGCTGTTGTTCATGAGAAGTTAATGCCACTTTATTTTCCAAACTTTTTCTGCAGTTTTTTAACAGGATTGGGGTGTCCAAACTGCATCGACTATTTCACCTCACAAGGGTTACAGAATATTTACCACCTGCAGAACCTATCCATAGAGGTAAATGCTTTGGGAAGATCTGTTCTTACCACTTGTTTCCAGCAGCTGTTGGTCTGAAAAGCAAAACCAAAAGTGTTTTAAGGGAAGGGAATCCTGTGCCCCAGCCCCTCACAGAAAATGTGTGCTCCCAGGATTGCTGCCTCCCACTCCAGCAGCCTCGCAGCATCTCAGGCCTTGATGAAAACCACAAATCTCAGCTAGTTCCTCAAGACTGTCAGAAACAAGAGAGATTAAAGATCCCCAGGCCAGAACTCAGGGAGATTTTTCCACCTAACACAGAAGACACATCTGAGGTGCTCAGTGGAACACCCCAAATCCCACAGAGCCAGCAGGGACACCCCACTGCAGCTCAGGGAGGTTTAATCTGATCTCACCTCTTCCCCTGTTAATCTTTAAGACAAAAGAGGTTGAAATAAGGGAGTTGAGCCCAGGGCATTTATAACAAGGGAAGCCAGGAATGAAATAGCCAAGATCAGGCAAAAGCTGGCAGGAAAAACACAGAGGGGATGCTGGAAGTACCTGTGTGTGCCCCAGAGCATTCAGCCTCTGCTGCTGCCACACAGTGGTGCCAGTACCTGGGTGGCACCAGAGCTGGGGCTTCCCCAGCCTGTCAGGGGAATGAGAAGAAGGAAAACAAATAATCCTAAACCCTTTGAGCCATGGCAAGCCCCATACATCCCAGAGTTGGTGTTTTGGCTGAGACAGAGCCCCTGCCCAACCCCATTTTGCCCCAGGCAGGTGTAGCAGCATCTCCACCTGGCAGCTACACCCGTGGGAGAGATGATGATTTGTCACTGGTAGCTGGGGCCAGTTGCGTAACCTGAGCCTGGTTTTGGACCATTTGCTGAACTAACTCCGTGACCATCTGTCAGCTGTCCAGGGAAATGTTTGGAATGGCCAAAACTCGTGTCAGGGCGCTGAGCTTTGTGTCCGAGTCGGCGTTTGTAGCTACTAATTGCATACTCACTGTCTGCTCCAGTAACACTCCTGAGTCTCTGTGTTGGCACTAACGTGGATCCCTGGCAGGTCCCCGCTGTGCCCGTGCCTGTCCTGGCCCAGGGCCCCAGTGGGAGGTCACCCACCTCACCCAGCTGTGTGAGCTCGGTCTGTGGTGCTGGGACAGCCCCTGTCACCACCCTGGTGTAGGGGGCAGGTGCTGCTCCAGCCTCCCGGGCCAGGGCTGGAGCAGAAGCCCAGGGGAACAGGCACAAGGATGCTTCACATGCTGCTCTGAACCTGTGTCTGAGGGCAATGGTCCCCTCCCTGTCCTTCCTCTCCTTTCCACATCAGTTTGATGTGAACCCCTCCCAAAACACATCTCTGACCTGCAACGCTGTGGCTGAGTAACTGGGTTACAAAAGAGGAATCACCTGGGGGATGATGCACCCACGGCCTTGCTGTTGTGACCCGGGGGAGGTCCATCCCTGCCCCGTTGGGTGCTCAGGCCTCGAGCCCACGTGCCCCCAGAGCATGACCGGGGGGTGCAGGGCTCGGTCCCGCTGGTACAGCCCATCCCTGCCGGCTGTGCCTCAGCGCTGCTGTCCTTCCAGGATCTCGGAGCACTGAAGATCCCGGAGCAGTACAGGATGATCATCTGGCGGGGTCTGCAGGAGCTCAAGCAGAGCCACGACTACGGGGCCCAGCAGCTGATCCGCTCCAGCAGCAACGCCTCCACCATCTCCATCGGCAGCTCCGGGGAGCTGCAGCGGCAGCGGGTGATGGAGGCCGTGCACTTCCGCGTGCGCCACACCATCACCATCCCCAACCGCGGCACCGCCGACGACTGGGCCGACTTCGGCTTCGACCTCCCGGACTGCAAATCCCGCAAACAGTCCATAAAGGAGGAGTTCACGGAGGGAGAGATCAACTGAGCGGCTCCGGAGGCGGCAGCGAGAGACCAGGGGGGAGCCGAGCCCCCCACGAAATGTGTTTGCAGCCTCGGGCGCCTGGAGAAGGGTCATTTTGTTGTCCGAGGGGAACTGCGGGCCCTGAGCCGGGCGGGAGGCGCCTGCCCCGGGGAGGAAACTGCGGTGGCTTCGGCCGAGGTGAGGAGGAGGAGGAGGAAGAGGAGGAGGAGGAGGGCAACCGAGCCAGCTCAGCAGCTGGAGTGGGATTTCCGCCTGCCCGTGGCACGGGAGGCATCGTCTGGTCTGTGTTTTCCTGGAGCATCCCTGCACCCCACAGACGTGGTGTAAGGACAGCACGTTTTTCTCATCCCTGCTCACTGACCCTGTCTGTGTCCCCTGGGGTGTCCCAAACCCACAGGGCTTTGTCACTGCAGCACACACTCAGCCCTCACCTGTGCAGGCATCGTCAGGACTGGTGCGAAGCCACATCCTGCTTTCCCGACAGACTGCCAAACCCTACCCTCAGCCCTCTCTAGAGCTGGAAAGAACCTGTTTGTCTGTTCCTGATGTGTTCTTGTACCTAAATATTGGTGTATATAAACAGCAGCAAATGTACATACAGTAAACTCATTGTGCTGTAAGGAGAGAGAAAGATTTATTTTCATGTAAGCTATAAAAATTGATACTGACTCCTGAGACACCACAGTGTCAAGTAAATTAATTTCATGTTGTAGCATGTAAAAATGCAGAAAATCCTGTTTCCAGCCTTATCTATTTAAAATCCAATTTTTTCTCCTCTGAATCTTTCACGCAATTGCAGAGGAGGGAGAAAGCCAGTGATTGTCCTGGGAAGTCAGAGGTCTGGATTATCCCTCCCTGCTCTGTTGGAGAGTTTTGCAGACAGGTCAGACCTGGTGAGCCAGAATGCAGGCAGTGTAAATTCCATCCTGTCCTGGAGCACAGCAATGGTCTGGGTGACCAGTTCTGTTCTGTTCCTGGTCACTTTTCCCAGCTGTAATTTCTCCCTTGATTCGGGCTGGCAAAAAGACCTGCACAGAAAGCAAGGACGCACAAAGTAGGTGTGTTCCCTCCCTGAATGCTAATTCCCTACACATCTGGGAAGGCAATGTCCCACAGCAGGTCTCAGAAAGGCCCAGGAAGTCACAGGAGCTCCTGCTGTGGGAGGAGCACAGGTGGACAGGGAGCTGCTGCATCTGCCCCCTCAGCCCTGGGTCACTCGAGATTTTGGGCAGGCTGAGGGAACCCACACGGAAACGATGCTCCTGGCACCTTCCCACTGCCTGTGGAGGCCTCCAAAGGCAGCCCTACACCTGCTTCCCACCTCCCCAGGCTGGGGAAGGGGCTGCAGACCCTTCCCGAAGCCCTGGACTCTCTAAGCAGGAAGAAAACAAGAGCTCGAGCCCCACCTGTGACATTCAGGGCTCCCCTGGGATGCACCTTCTCCTGCAGGCAGGCAGTGTCTGTTCCCTCTCCAGGGGGAACACGGCTGTGAGTGCTGGAGCCCCGGGCCCAGGTCCCCTCTCCAGTGCCCTGTCCTGGTGTCCCACAGCAGCTCCAAGCCCTCAGCACGCAGGGGTGGCCTCCTCTCCCTCCTGTCCTTCCCACTCTCCAGAGATGGGTGAGCCACACGTGCAGAGTCACTGTCCCTGAGGCTATCCCACCCCTCATACCACAGGGATTGGGAACAGACTCCTTTGGGACTGGAACCCAACTCCCCTGGCTGTGGCTGATGTGTGAATGTGTGTCCCCAGGTAACAGCTCAATAAAGCACTTCAACGCTTTAAAGCTTCTGCAGCAACCATTCACATTTCCAGCATTAACAGGGGCTGTTCCCAGCAGTATTAATGGATCACTCCATGGCAGGAATGGTACTTTTTGTAATATTACCTTTGGAAAATGTGTTATTTTTACAGCTGTGGTTTTTCTTTTGTGGTTTGTTGGTTGTTTTTTGTTTTGTTTGGGTTTGGGTTTTTTTTTTTGGTAACACAATAAAAGCACATGTGGGAATTGCTGCATCTGGCAATTAAAATTGTACAGAAAGTGCCCTCCTAACCCACATAAACCTTCACCTGTAGGACCTCAAAGGGCCTGAAGCTGCTGAAACCAAAAAGAAACCCACCTGTGAGTAATAAACTGCTACAGTGAGTACAGAGAGGCAAGAGGTGGCTTCTGGATATATAAAACTTTCTTTTTTTCTCAATAAATTACTAAAAAACAGCAAATGAGATGGATAACAAGCATTAAGACATCGCTTTTCTGAGTTTGAAAAATTACTGTTAAAAACAATTTCCCGAAGGAAATTAAGTTACAAATGTCACCACTACTTCCAGTTTTAGGAATGTATATTCCACAGGCAGGAACTGGAAACTGACGGAACTAAAGAGTCTTGCAAGAAGCATTGTTTATAAACCAACACTGTGAAACTGAAGAAGGCAAGAATGTTGTTGTGATACAATAAAAACACCATCAAAAAGCTTTCAAAACACATCAAGAACCGGCCTGTGAGAGCCACACGGGAACAGGCAGAGCCACACGGGAACAGGCAGAGCCACCCACCTGCAGAGAGCTCCTCACGGTGACAAAGGTCCAAAGCTCCTGGAAAGCCCCCGGCTGGAGGCTCTGCCTTCTGCTGGGCTCTGCGCTCCAAAGGAACCCCGGGATCGCAGAACGGTGCGGGCTGGAAGGGACCTCAAAGCTCATCTCGTTCCAACCCGCAG
>NW_021940578.1:760956-763582 GCF_001715985.3 Manacus vitellinus | reverse complement strand
TGAAGCCATTCACCCTTGTCCTGCCACTCCAGGCCCTTGTGAGTGGTCTCTCTACACCTTTCTTGTAGCTCCCTTCAGGTACTGGAAGGCCACAGTCACCCCAAAGCCTTTTCTTTTCCAGGCTGAACAAACCCACAAAGCACCACAAGCCACATTATCACCCAGTGTCACTGTGGCTGCAGCATTAATGTGGCCCACAGTGTCTACTCCCAGACCATGGCTTTGCTCATGTTCACCTAAGGAGGCACAGAGCTTTTGGCCTAACACAGCACTCCCACTCCACAGGTGCCATCTCTTCCTTGCAAAGACAACTGGAGATCCAAGAATCTGAGCTTCGGAGATTCAGATACGAGAACGAAATGCTTCAGAAGCAGCTCAGAGAGCGAGAAGAGCAGCTCCAAGCCATGTCTGACAAGGTACAGCCCGAGTGGCCGTGGCTGGCAGGAGAGCTGGCAGCTGGGAATTTGGGATTTACGCAGCAGTTCCCTCTCTCATAGGCAGGAGGGGCACCTGTAACTGTGAAACGAAAGTGTAAAATATTCTGCCTCCAGTTTTGCAGCCTTACAGAGGAACAGAGGAAGGAAGAAGCAATAGTGATGATGGAGGAGGAGAACAACAGCCTTCGACAGGTGAATGTGGTGCAAAGCCACCAGAGAAAATTCTGGTATTTGCTGCTTCACTGGGCTTGTTTGGCATTTAATCCCTCTACTCAATCCAAGTAGTTTTAGAGGAAATGCCAAGTAATAACAGTTAGGGGATACTGGTGAGTTTGTTTGTCCATAGACTCTGCCCAGGAAGTACCAGAAGCATTTGGACCAGATTCTGGGAAGATGAGGCCAAACCTGCTCACTTTCTTCCCCACAGTAACAGCTGGATTTCTGCATCTGCTCAGGTTGTTACAGACCAGGAATCCCAGCTGGCTAAGCAGGAGGAGCAGATCAGTGAGTTAGAGGGGACAATCAGACGGCTCCGGATCGAGGTTGTGACCAGCCGCCGCCACGCCCAGGAGCAGAAACAGGCCCAGGAGGAGACCAAGAGCCAGGTTGAGGCACTGCAGCACAAGGAGGTGCAAACCAAAGTGGCACTGGAACGCATCAGCAGCAAGGTAAACACAGCCTCTTTCACCTCAGAGCCATGCCTTCCTCTTGGGACACACCTGGGAATCGCAGTCCATTTGCTCCCTGGTTGTCCAGCAGGCAGCTCTTATACCACTTACAATGCCAACAGGCCTCAAATACCAGAAGCCCTTGAGAAACTAGAGCTCAGAACAGTCACATCACCAGATTTCTATCATCCTTCCAGACTCAAGGTAACAGGAACCACCTTAAAGCCACTTCCTGCAGGCAGACGTGCCTGATGCCTGGGGAGGGGCCGCAGCCCACCCAGACCCACACCGTGACCACAGCACTTGCAGAGAAACCCAGAACGCCCATAATTTCTCACAAACGCTTTCCATCTCATCACTCACCAGTACTTTGCCCAGGCCTGACAGTGCAGTCTCTGTAAATCCATGAAAATGTCAAGGAATTATATATACAGACTAAATGCACCTGCTTTCCTCTGTTATCCCAAGTTTGACAGGTTAAGAAGCAAAATAATCCAGGCTGCGTTCAGTGTGGAGGGCCAGGACCCCCCCCACGCCGAGCTCACGGAGGAGCAGGTGCTGGAGGCACTGCAGGTATGTGGCTCTTCCAAACTCAGCTTCCAGCAGCCAGGAAGGGACTGCTGAGGTGAGAGAACACTTTGCAGCGCTGCTCTCCACCTCTGCATTCCCACTCCTTGACGTGCCCCTGATTTGCAGAGAATTGCTGACGAGCGGGTGGAGTTCTATCACATGCTGAAGCACAGAGACATCAAGGTGCCCCTGTACTACCCTGGCATGTACAGTTCATCACCTCCCAAGAGGAAGAGTTCTCCCCGAATGGAAAAGCTGCCCTGATGGCTGAGCCAGAAACCACCACCAACTTCAAGCTCTGGGTCCTTGGCTCTGAGCTGGTGACCTACAACAGATTAAACTCATTTTACTGAAATCAAGTTCTGCAGGAGTACCTGATTCAATTGTTTCGGCCGACTCAGAGCACAGGTTGCTGTGAGTCCTTGGTCTGTAGAAACTTGACTTCCCAGGGAAGCCCAAAGCACAAGCTCTGCTTGGCTACAAGCAGCTGGGAAGTGTGAAATTCCAGTTTTTGAAGTGCAAAACAGCTGCTTTGGGAAGTTTTTAAGTGAGGTGACTGAACATTCACCAGTGCCAAAATGAGTGACAGTGCCATGACTGCAAGTACTGTTTTATTTTTCCATTCCATATGCAAGTCCCAGCACAGGGTTGTATTTGACAGAGTATCAGTTCAGTTAGGGCTCCAAGAGTATCATTTTTAACAGAAAAGAGTCTGTCTGGAAGTCACCCTGGCTAAGGGAGAGCTGCAAGTTCACACCAGTGGTCACCTGGGTGTAGAGGTCACCCACAGACTGCCCAACTGAGAACTGCCCCAACTGCCTGTATTTTGGGAAGTGTCCCCAACACTCTCCATGTGGGGTGGAACAGAAAGCCCCAGGAGGGTCACTCTGGCACAAGTGTCTGTATTCTGGGGGGACAGGGAGCTTCAGCAGTGCCAGTGTGAGGCAGCAA
>NW_021940578.1:756983-759373 GCF_001715985.3 Manacus vitellinus | reverse complement strand
GAAACACTGTTTAATTGACTAATGTATTCCCATGAACAGAGAGTACCTTTGTTTTCTCACTATTGGTTATTGGTGGGAAGGAAATCACAGCGCCCTCAGCATCCACCAGGCACGGGTAGTTGTCTTTGCCATCCAGCAACTGCAGGTACCTGCCAAAAGAAACAGTGCAGCAAAAAGTGAGTGACAGAGAGCAGCTGGACACAATGGCAGAAAACAGTGACAAAAAGGAATTAGTGTGTGACCTCTGCACGAGCAGTGAACAGCACAGGGCAGAGCCACATGCTCATCTGCTCCTACCTGCAGATTTACCCCATCTCTGATTCACTTACTTTGCTGAATGTGCACCACATACACTTCGTTATTCTTTGCTTCCCTTCTATTTGCTGTTCTAAATAGATCTGTCACCTCTTGAATAACTCACATGACAATAATTTACTCTGGATGCAGACAGAAACACTGGAAGGGCACTGAGCATCCTCCCTTCCTTCCGGGTTACTCTTCATGCAAAAATTCACTTCAGTGCTTTTCACCTCAACTCCCAAGAGCTCGTGCTGGGTTTGTGAGCCCCATCCCCAGTGCAGTCACCTAAATGTGTGTGAAGAAAACCACAAATGACCAGGGTACTGACTTGTGCAGCCCAGAGACATTCTGACGCTTCTTCTGCTTCCGCTGCTCCTCAGCCTCCAAATGCAGCTGCCGGAGAAGGTCCTTTGCCTTGATCTCCTTCCGACCCAGGGGCACTATCTGCACCACACAAGAAAACAAACATTTGAATTCAAAACTCCTCTGAGCAAGTCAATAATTAAAACCATACTCCTGCATGTTGTCATTCCCCATGCCTTTTTCAGCCTGGAAATATACCTTCCACTTCTCAGAGTGCTGTGAGTTCAAAGCTTTGTGTAAGCCACAACACCCACTTGAAATACAGGCTCAGTCACTGGTACTAAACCTGGTACAGCAGGATAGCAAGAAAATCAGTAGAGCTTCTAGAGTGAAGTTTCAGGAATTAGTTTTCTAGGATTTGCAGAGTAAGAAACTACTGCCAAGCCCTACCTTCAGCTCGTCAGGAGGTTGAATGTCGTAAGTCAGAGGAGCTTTGACCAGCTGCAAGTCGTGGGTGGCAATGGTGGCCACTGTGCGCCTCTCACAGATGTCCTCGTGCAGCTTAGTCTAAACCAAAGAAAATCAAAAAGTGATTTATCCCTTCTGGGGTGCAGATTCTTCTATACTTAATGTCTGCAACACTACCAGCCAGGTGAGTATGAAACAGAGCCCTTCCCTTCCCCTGCGAGGTGCCTGTATCTGCACTGCAGCCCAAGCACAAAGGCAGAGAAGCCCAGCAGCACATGAGACGTTTCACAACTGGGAAATCGAGTTTTAAGTCAGAAATCACAAATACTCTGTAACTCGAGGGCAGCTCCCACCTGCCACCTAAGGGACAGGTCTGTGGGTAGGACGCCTCAGTCAGAAGGCTGGGTGTGCAACATGGTTTTAGCACAGATCAGGGAACCTGGAGCCAATCCAGGATACGTCTAACGTGGACACAGGTTTATTTTTAGCTCTCAACAGGTTCCACAGCACCGACAAGCTGCTGTTACAGACACAACACAAACGTGAGTGCATCCACTGCCCTCATGGCAACACCTGAGCTCTAACAGGTCCTTCCCAAAAACCAGTTCTGCTGATTCTGGACTCACGGGGCACATGCTGCTGGCATAGGCCACTCTGCACGGCCACCCCTGGACCCTCCCACCCTACAGTTCACAAACTCATCTGCTGGAAGGAGCCCAGAACAGTCTATTTCCAACTCTTGACAGCAACATTCCTGCTGCAAACAAGTACCACGATACAGCAGCAGATACCTGCATTGACAGGAACCTCTTGAGAGCATTTCCCGGCTTTAGGTTCACTCCCTTCAGCACACAGCACACGATGAAGGGCCGAACATCTTTGACGCCTGGGCTCACTTTGACCACCAAGGGCGCCGGGTTCTCGGAGACGTGCAGAACCTTCACCAGCAGCCTGCTCGCCTCCTCCACCTCGTCCTGCTCCCCATCCCCACCGTCCTTCTTTTGCTGCTTCTCCCTCTTCTTCTTCCTGACCTCCTCCCTGGCACTCTCGGCCTTCCCCTTCCCGCGGCCCCCGGCCCGCAGGTACTCCAGGATGGCCTTTGTCTGGCACCCGTTGACCATCTTCTCCAGCCGCTTGTCCCTCAGCGGGTTGCCCCTGAAGTTGGCCTCCTTCAGCCGGGGGCAGTCGGCCAGCGCCGAGGGCAGCTCCCGCAGCTGGTTGTTGGCCACGTCCAGGCTCTGGAGGAGACAGAGAGGGACGGTCAGGGCTGGGTGATGGAGACCCGGGAGCGCGGAGGGAGCCCGGGGCCCGCTCCCACC
>NW_021940578.1:743417-756023 GCF_001715985.3 Manacus vitellinus | reverse complement strand
GTATTTGGAGGCGTTAAAGGAACAATTTATACAGATTTTTGAAATCCAAGCACGCTGATCTACCTGGAAAATCCGGAAGCTGGTAGGTAGGTTGGCTGCAGGCAAACTAGAAAACCTGTATTACAAAATCAACTCTGTATATACAAAACACTACCACAAACTCACTCCATGGGAGCAAAAACCACCAAAACTTCCCCTCATATTACCATATACCACTCACTCCTGAGCCTGCAGTACCAACAAATGCCATCCTGGAAAGCAACAGGCAGAATGTTACAGGTAGGGATGTGAGGACTGCTGCTTTAGTACAAAGCTTCATGCCTTGGGTCTTAATATTAACTCTCTTTGAAGCTCTTAAAGTCACATGCTGCAGTCTTTGTATGGTTATTTTAACCGAGGTCTAACTAGAGAAACTCAGTACTTGAGTGTAAAGTGCACTAAAGCAGGCAAAAGGTCTACATTTATTAATTCAAGCTCTTAGGGGCCCAACCAAGATTAGTTTTTCTTTTCTTTGAGGAGCCATTTCTTGGGGATATGGACTTGGAGGGTTTAGTTTAACCCGCCTGCCAAGTGGGCTCATAAGGCACTTGGTGCACAGCGAGAGGCCACATTTCATGTCACCTGCTATGTGGTGGCAAAACACAGGGCAACATCCACAGTGACAGCCAGAGCCAAGGGGGGTGATCACACCAGGGACTGCGAGAGGCTAAAACAGCCCCACGGAGCCACATGAAAAAGGTGATGCAAGTTGCCCACAATTTTTAAATATCTATGAGCAACCATGTGCCCAGTTACTGAGACAAAGGAAGAAATACTTGTCCTGTCATCTCTTCGAGTATTTTTTGCCAGTGCTTTTATTTGGGCCCCCTCGGGTTGAGATCTTGCTTCCTATGGAGGGAGATTGGTATTTTGCTCCTGAAGGACCCGGTTTCCTTAAATAGTGGCCACCTACTTTGGCTGTGAAGAGAAAATAGAGATCATTAGTGCAAACACATCTAGTCCCAGTATTGAATTTCATCCATCATTTTGACTTTCAGGATCTATTAAGTCTGAATGACTGAAGCAACTAGAAGCTGGCAGGCACTGAGCCTGAGTGCATCCCACACCAGGAGTGGTTGGACTAAATGGTCAGGGTTCCTTTCCTATCTCTAGAAAATACGTCTGAAATTTTAGCTTATCCAGGCAGGATTTACGTTTCTTCTATGTTTCCAAACTCTAAGCAGCAGCAAACTAATGACCTGCACCCTCCTTAGCAAGTACAAACAGCAAAGCTGAGGACAGACAGACAGACAGGCCTGTAGGTCCAGTTCAGGACTGGAAAGGGCCGAGTTTAACCACCGTGATTCACTTATGGCAGCTGAAAGGGGCAATTCCATAGTTCAGGAACGGGGTGTAGTTGTGACAGGCAGATATGAGCAGAGCACAGATCAGACAAAGGAGGTGAACTCTGAACATGCAGCTGATTAAAGAACTCCAAAGGGTCTAAATGAGGAAAGAGTTGGATGTTACTGGCCAGGAGTTCTGGTGCTGCAGGCAGTTTGTTTAACTTCTGTGTTCTGGAAATAAAAGGATTTTCCATGTGCTTCATAAATAAAGACAACTGCTAATAAAACACCTGACTTCAGCATCAATGTCTCTTTGTTGGTAAAGGAGCTGCATAATGATAAATTCTACCTAGTTCCTGGGTCTGGAGTGGAAAGGAAAAGCAGTGCACAGCACTCACTGTTCAGTTCATCCTGTAATTAGGATCAGCTTTACACCCTCTGATTGGACACTAAAAGCTAAATCAGCTCTGGTTTCCTGTGTCAGCATTCAGGAGCTTTCCAGAACATTCACTGTTCAGCAGATTGTTCTGCTCATGGTCATCCTGTTCTGCAGAAACAACCCCCCTGAACTGATCAATGCATCAAATTGCCAGTTTCCCCAATCAGCTGAGCTAATGGCCCTGTTTGGAATGATTGTTATTGAATGATTTTGGGTATGTGCTCCCCAGCACACTGTACCAGCACAAGAACTACCAGCTCACACAAATGCAAACCACGAGTTGCACAGACACAGCTCACTCCTGGGGATGAAACACTTTCCTTAAGGCAACACAGTAAAAAGCATAAACATGATTATCATTAACTAATACCTTACCAGGCTGCAACAGAATGGTTTTATTCATCGGGGATATCCTCCGCTGGTTCATCTTACAGCCATCGTGGTCCATCAGGTGAGATTTCCAGGCCTAAAGTCCATCAGAAAGAAGTGATAGTAAAACACAAAAAAAATTAACCAGTGATTTACCTGCTCACATGGGGAAAATGAGAGCTGTGCACAGACTTTATGGTAACAGCATTTTAATCTGCTCACTCAAAGTATGAGCACTTTGTGACTTACTAGAAATAGAAATTAATACACCCATTATTTTAATATATCTTAAAAGGTACATCACATTAAAACAATCACCCTACAAAATCAGCCCAACGTGGAGGGCAGGCTCACCTCCTCTCCAGGGGGAAAGTTCTCATGGCACAACGGGCAATGGTTTGCCACATTTTCTGGTTTGGCAGCTGAAATTGTTAGAAAAATAATGTAAGAATTGCAAAGACAGGCTAATCTCAAATACAACAGGAGAACTTGCACAGCAAAGAGCATAAAACTATGTCATGGCTAACCCATCTCCTGCCCCATTATCATTAACTGCTCTCAAAGAAGTCCCAGGTTTAATCATCTCCATCAAAACCAGATCAAAAAGAATCAGAGAATCACAGAATGGCCTAGACTGGAAAGGACCTTCAATATCATCCAGTTTCTCCCTGTCCTGTCACTCCAGGCCCTTTTAAACAGCCTCTCTCCATCTTTCTCCTCAGCTCCCTTCAGGTACTGGAGGCCACAATTAGGTCACCCCCGAGCATTCTCCTCTCCAGGCTGAACAATCCCAATTCTCTCAGCCTTTCCCCATAGCAGAGGTGCCCCACCCCTGTAATCAACTTGGTGTCCCTCCTCTGGACTCACTTCAGCAGATCCAGTGCTTTTACTCAGGTAAACTCAGGCATTTACCCCTAATCTGTTCCCTCCTGAGGATTTACTTAGATCCCTAAATCCATTTTTCCTCAGATTCCTAAATCTGAAATAGAAGCATCCTGACTTGCCAGAGGTCCCCAGTATTTGGAGGTCTGAACCTTTGAAGTTCCCCCTTCCTGTCTGGAGCTACTCACGATTGCAAATCCTGCTCTTCACGTGTTTGGGCAGCTCGTCCTTGGGCAGGGCCTCGCTGCAGCGCTGGCACTTCCCAAAGCTGTCCCTTTTGTCACAGTCAGTCAGCAGGTGATCTGTCAGGCTTGAGATCTCCACCATCTGCAACACAGCCAGGGCCACCCAGGGAGGTTTGTGCTAAGTAGGGGGTGGGATTCAACAACCTGCTTACAAGATTTTTGGAAGGTAAGACTCACCTTCCAAAATGACAAGGGGAAAATGCAATTTAGTTCAGTTATTAATGCATATTCTAAATGCTGCTCTTTTCTGCAAGCACTACCCAAATCACACAGGTGCCTCAGTGTTAAACATCTTATAGTGCCTCAAAACCAGAATAACAACAGCCAATGTCTTCAGTAGCTCTGAAAAGTTCAGTCTGACCTGTTTGCAGTGCTCGCATCGGGTTAACATGGGGCAGTGCTTCCAGTAATGCAGATCCAACCCTTCCTCTGTGAAGGATTCATCCCTTTCACCACAAAAAATACACAAGCTGGGAAAAAAAAAATACAATCATCAGTGACATCAGAGTGAAATGGATGAACCCTGTTCCTTCTGCTTAAAGTTGTTCTGAAAAACAGCCACCATCCTGAACACAACATCTTTTCCCCATGTGGTGCTGACCTTAGCATGGGGCAGGTACTGGGATGTAATTTATGGTCAGTACCACTATAAAGGGTTTGTTCATATAGAAACATTAATTCCACCAGAGCCCTGCCAACAGCTCACTGAAACTGGCTTTCCTGGCTCCAGAATTTCCAAGTGCTTCCTCTATGACCTCCCCTACAACCAGGAAAGCTACGCTGTATTTTTCCCTTATTTCACACAGGCACCTGAACATTGAACTGTGGCCATTTCTTATCCCACAAGCAACTCAGAAAACAAGTTCAAGGGCACACTATCCAAGAATTTAAAAAAAACAATAGCTGGGATTGCTTGGTGATAATTCCCAATCTGTTAGAAGAGATTTTAGTCGCTACTGTCTCACTGCTGAAGGTATTAGCTTTGATCTACTGCAGAAATATTATTACTGTTATTAGCTCACAGGTGACACCAAGTGCTTAAGGTGATTAGAGACTGCTCATCTCACTTACTTATCCAGGTAATTTGCAACTGAGGAAAGATCCTCTGGAATCTCTGCTGCTGCAGCCTGGGGGCTTTCGTATACCCGGTAATCTAGAAGGAGACACCTATTAAACCAAGATCACATTTTAACTCATCTACAGTTCTTAACACTATTTGAAACTACCTACCTTGTTTATTTGGTTTCTGAAAATCAGGTTCTTCCTCCTAAAGAGTAAAGAAATTTTAGATCAGAAATTTGATAAATGGCTGTGATGACTTCCAGGGAGAAAGGAAACACATTATATTCTAATTTTTCTCCGTAATTTAAAGTTTAGAAGCAGAACCAAAGCACTAAAATGTTTGTGCTTCTGGTCCTCAGGAAAATCTCTCAAGTATGAAGGTTTTATTTTATATTATAAAGCTATTATTATTATGTTATATTAAAGAATCCAAATTTTATACTATGTTAGGAGAAACAACACCCCAGATTTTATACTGGACTGCTGAAGAGGAAAGTTACCCTGTGTATGTCTGGAGTCTCTCTCTTTTAAGTATAATGAGACAATGCCAATGTTCATTATCTAAGCCCATGATACCTGAGCAACAAAGGATTAAAAGGAATAAAAATTAAAACCAAACCACCCTCACCTCTTCACCTTGAACCTCTGCCTGTATCTCCTTTAGAGCTGCCAGCTGACCTTGCAGAACTTTTATTTCTTCATTCTTCTGTTTCTCTGCTTCTTCTGTCTCTGCCTTTCTCTGTGCCTGGCAGGAAACCCTCCATCAGTTCCAAAAGCCTTGGAACCATCCATCATACAGAACACATTGCAGAACACATCAGCACAGAACAAACGGCCAGTGCAGAACTGGGAACTTCCTGCTCAGTTAAGTGATGGGTCTGATGCAGTGACACCTCCCTCCTCCCAAATTCAGAAAGGAACACCCAGCAGAGCCTTTCTGCTCACTGTTCCCAAGGCCTGCCAGCAGAAAACAGTATTTGTGCATTTTCCAGACTGCTCGTGCACTATTTCAGCAGGACCATCTCTGCACTCCTTGCTGGCTTTATTCCCAAGAGCGAGTACAGGGAACACACTGAGCTTTCTACACCGAGGAGCGTTCAGCGCACACTGAAGACGCTCTGCTGCCCGTGCCGTGGAACCGGGATGCCACTCAGCTGAATGCCACGTGTGAAGTGGCCACTATGTCCTGCCCTCTCATGACATACCCTCGCTTCAGGCTCAGAAAGCTTCCCGTCGATTCTGGCGAAGCCCTCGAAGAGCGTTTTGTAGCGCACGGTCCTGCGGGCGCTGGCGTCGTCCGGGGGCAGATACTCCAGCACGGCCGCCCGGTGCTGCCGGTACATGTCGAAGATGATCCGCAGCACCACGTCCCGCACCTCGTGGGCCCTGTGCTCCAGAGCTCCCGTGGCAAACTGAAAACAAAAACAAACAATAATGAAGAATTATTAGTTCAAAATTATTGTTTCCCTGCAGCAGGAGGAAGGGACCTTAAAGCTCAGCTCATTCCAACCCCCCCTGCCATGGGCAGGGACACCTTACACTAGTCCATGTTGCTCCAAGCCCTGTCCAACCCGGCCCTAAATTACCAGCACTGTTTACTGGGGGGGGATACACCTCTTCAGGAATTCACTAAGCACTCCAAACCAGCCAGCCAGGCCCCCAGAAAACCATCAGAAAGACCTCCATGTGCTGTAGCCTCAGTCTCTTACCTTCATGACGTTGTTGATGGTAAACCCAGAGTTCCCAGTCCCCAGGGCTCTCAAGAGACATTCCACCAATTCCACGTGACTCATTGCCAGGTGTGTTGGGGAGTTTGGTTTTAATGGTTTAACCAGGTGGACTGGAACAATCTGGAGAGGTTTAACTTCAGTGCACAGTGCCATTTCCTAGGAACAGAGAGTCAGTGTGCAGGCTGGAGCTCAACAAGGACAATTACCTGCTATTCTCATCTCTGCAGGTCACTTGCAACAAAGAACACAAGAGTCACACCCTCCTACACCTGCTGCAGCAGAAATCCCCACACTGTCCCTCACGACAGAGGTGACAAAACATGGCCAGAAAAAATTCTGCAAAGACATTCAATTTGTTCTGCCACTTTGCCTTCCACATATTTACAGCCATAAACTAAAACACAGGAAGTTCCATGTCAGCATTAAGAACTCCTCTCCATGGAGGGACTGAACAGGTTGCCCAGGGAGGGCATGGAGTCTCCCTCTCTGGAGACATTCCAAACCCACCTGGATGCATTCCTGTGTCACCTGCTCCAGGTGACCCTGCCTGGGCAGAGGGGTTGGACTGGATGATCTCCAGATCAACAGTTCTGGGATTCTGTGATAAGCTGTAACCCTTCACAGCAGCCCACCTTGGTCTCACAGCCCAGTCTGATCAGGTGTTGCCCACCTGGGAGCTCCCTGATGTGCTTAATCAACTCAAAGCCTAATCTGAAGGGAAACACCCACCTGGATGAAGGCAGAAGCCAGAAGGCGAAGACGGGATGAAGAGTCTCCTGTTCTAGAAAGCAAATTTGGAAGGGTTTTTTCCACACAATGAGAAGTCTCTAGCTTCCCTAGCTTATGTTTTGGTATATATTGTGTAATGATCATTTTTAAAAGTTTCAGGGAAGCTTGAAAAACCTAAATCAAAAACAAAAAGGAAAAATTGAGCAAAAACGTCACAGAGATCCATGTTTTCAGGCAATACTGTAAAACCTATTGTTAATCTGGAATAACAGTAGCACTCTTAGAAGAAGCTACTTCAGATTAACTCTCTTCCAGAAAACCTGTTGTCAGGGCTTAGGTGAAAGGCTTCAGAAATTGTTTTATAAAGAGTAACAACTCTTGATTTTTTTTCTTTTCTTCTTGTTGAAGGCTTATTTGAAAGCAGTGTCCTTCAGCTAAGTGCAGTCTCTCGAGCTGGAAACTAAGTTATTTCATCACTATACTTCAACTTTAACAAAATAAAAGGCTCAACCTCACTGTACATTTACTGCATCAGCAGATATTCCTCAAGCTCATGGATCAGTCCAGGGCAGTATTTTCCATCTGCTCAATGCCAGACACTGCCCAGTTGTTTTGGAGTTGGGGGGGGTTGTTTTGATTTTGAACTTACTCAACAGTACATTTATAAACTATTTGTTCAAAGTTAGCTTAACATCATGGTTCTTCAATTTTGGCTGCCAGTTCTTCACTGGAGCATCAAACCTATCCCAACTTACAGAAGACACAGTGTCTTTGATGGCTCTCCTCACGAGGAAAACAGCAGCCCTCAGCATGTTCCTTAAATCCTCCTTTGGAGTGTTCACTGATGCTTCCATCAGCTTCTTATACACAGCCAGTAATGCGTCTTCCCGATAGGACCAAGTTCTGGAATATGCTCCTGAAACCTGAGCACAGACCAAGTTTATTTCTTAAAAGGTCCACACAGATATTTCAACACATATTCAACATTTACATAGAGAAAGAACCTCAAAAAAAAGCTTATGAACTGAAGCATGAAATGCCCAAGTGTTCCCTACAGGAATCTGGCTTTATTAAAAGCACACATTTTGAAATGTGATGAATGAAATGGATTAACAGGTCAGGCTGAAGGAGCCCTTTGAGGCACAGTGAAGGTTTCTCTCCCTATAAAAGACAGTGGCAAGTTATGGGTTTTCTGGGTCCCTACCCTAAAGCAGACAACTGGATCCTGTCTGCTTACCAGCCCATCAGATAATCAAACATACAAGCTACAGCATCATATAAACATTTAAAACAGGCATCCATATACAGCCAAGATCAAATTTTAATCTCAGATTTCTAAGTAACAGCTCTGAATATGTAAAAATCCTCTCAACTCAACACAGAGCACAACAATCCATGGGTTTATGTTGTTGGTTTTTACCAAAGCTTCTCCGAAAACGTCAACAGCAGGGCCGGCCTCCCTCAGTGCCTTCTCCGTGAGTGGTTCGGGCTCCCCAGTAATGCCAGTCCTTGGGGGATCACCAGTGTCCTCTTCTGTCACCTCTGGTTCCAGGTAGGCAACAGCTTCATCCACCTGCTTGCAGATGGCTGGGAGAGGCCTCTCGTCGTAAGGTAAAAATTCAGCCTAACAGAGAAGACAAATCTGTGTTCTGGAAATGACTCAGATGTGAAGCAGTTTCATCACTAACTGGATTCACCTCAATGCAAATTTCTCACATCAAAGCTGCATCGCTCCACAATTAACTGTGAGAGTAACCACAAGACCTCGTGGCTTGGAAGGCTGGACACCAGGTCCTTTGCTCTGATGGGTTTTTCAGTTGCCAAGGTAACACTACTCACATTTTCCTTGGAGGCTGTGGGCTGAGTCAGAGGAGGAGGAGGGGATTGCTGTGGAACAACAGGCTCAGCAGAAGTGGGATCCACCGACTGCTCTGGCAGCTCAGGCTCTGCCCCCCGGGGCTGTCCCTCAGGTGGGTCTGTGTGCTCAGGAGGGGAGTGCTGGGGGCTCACAGGGTCAGCCACAGGCCCCAGAGGCCACTCGAGTGGTTTTCGGATCTGAGAAAGGGAAGGAGATTCTGTACAGCAGGGCTAAAAGTGTGCTAAAATCAATTAGTACAGCTACACCTCTGGCTGTCAGCAGGATTCTGTGCTTTCAAGTAAACATCAGACCTGGCTCACAGATGTGTCATCATTACCACCAGATGCAGCTTTATCAAACAATCAGAAAATAATTCTGTGTGGATGCCTGTGGGGAGAGACTACAAAACTTCCCCTCCTAAGAACAACATAAAACTATACATATATAAAACAATCACACCATGTGTGATTGTTTAACCATTCTGTATGGTTAAGCCTTGATGTCAGCCTAGGACTCTTCTACCCCTCCAAAAGACAAGAAAGTATCTTATTCACCTGCACCAGGTAGCCCTGAAATTATGCAAAACATTCAGGATTACAGTGCCATTTGCTTGAGACCTCAACAGTTTAACATAACTTATGGAGAACTAGGCATGTTTATAAAACACCATGTGAGAGTCTTTGGTTGGGGAAATCCACAATCCAAACAAAAAACTGAAAATCTCATGTAAATGTCCTAATAGCTGTGTAGTAACTCCTACTCTTTGAATATTTTTGGTTGCTCTGCCATTTCTATTTAGAATACCCCCCCAAGTTGAGACTGACAGCACCCACCAGCAGCTGTGCATCCAGGAGGTCGTGGAGCTCCAGCTGCTGGTACACCTTCAGCCGGTACTCATCCATTTGCTCCTTCTTCTTCTTGGCAAGATCATAATCCTCCTTCTCCACCGCGTAGCGCTTCTCCACCTCGTACCGGCCCAGCCGCTCCCCCACCTGCAATCGGCACAACGAGACACCTTGGAATCACCTTACTGCACATTTCTTGGACTCATCTTACTGCACTTATGTATATATTCCACTGTTTCCTGCCAAACTGTTCAATCAAGCTATCTGAATTTAAAATTATTACTTTGGATATACACTGGAAATCGTTACGGTTCCACACCAGCAGCAGGGCCCTGCTGGGCCACTGGAACACAGCTCCACTTAGGAGACAAAAGATCTCTCATCAACACCTTCTGCAGGTCTGCAATGGCCTGTTTGAGTTTCTTGGCGTGGTCGTAGCGCTCGTGCCGGACAGCTTCCCGCTTCCTCTCATCCAGCCTACGGATTATCTGAGCCACTTCCGGGTCCTGGTACATGTCAAAAGCCAAATCATCCAGAGGGGAAATGGAGTCAGATTTCCTGAAGTCATAAAATGAATAAAATAACCCACAATAAGCCAGGCTGAGGGAATGGCTTCTCTTTCCACTAGCAGGGAATCAACAAAACACAGAGACCAACAACTACTTTAGACTGAGTAGAGGTTTTCCCAGAGTATATGCAAAGAACATCCTTACCCAAGGTAAGTTCCATCTAAGGCAGGATCATCTGATTTAATTCCCAAGTAATGGTCTATCAACTTCTCTCTGGAAGGCTTTGGAAGGAGGCAAAAAAAATCTTAATGCACATTCACCAACATCAGGTGTGTGTTCAGGACAGAAGTTCTCACTTGCCACAATGAACAGCAGTTCTGCAACTCAGAATATTTATGTTTTGAGACATACTGAAACAAGAGAATTTGGAGAGGCTAAAAATGAGATTGTTTCAACTGATTATGTTTTAGTTTTTGTATCCTGTATTTGACTCAATTTTCTCTTGTTTCAAGAGAATATTAAAAATAAATCAATACATGGCACCTCTGCCAGAAGAAAGATACATCCCACTGCCCCAGGAACCTGCACCTGAACAGGTGGAGCAGCACCTGAGCAAGAGGACAGGGATGCTTTGCACTTACACTGCTCATGCTGTCATTGCTGTAGTCTGCTGGATCCCCAATGATGTTCACAGCTACCAGGGCAACCTGCAGAGATCCACAGAAAATGGAAATGCATAAACCTGGTCGTGATTCCAAGTCACTTCTAACCTGTTATTTGTACCTTCTGTTTTAAAACAAGCCAAAATAAATCCAGGAGCTTTCAACCAACATTTCTGGTTTCTACAGATCAAAGCAGCAGATTTCTGTGCTTGTTCTGCACTAGGGAAGTATCGCTTGTATTACCAGGTAAAGACTCTTAACTCACCTGTCCGTATATGTTGTATTTATTGACGTAATTTTTATGGAAAATCAGCTTCAGGTACTGGCCAACTGCATCCACATACACAGATTTTAACTCCCGTGCTTTGAAGTCAGTCTTCTCATTGTCTGAGAGGGGGACGTACCTGGGAAGGAAAACGTAACAGGTGAGCAGAGGACACGTCCAGACACACAGGTGGTGCTGCCCCTCGGGGTAGGACCTGGTAAGGTTTAAAACTCCCCATAACTGAGGCAACATCTGCAAGGCTGTTCATCTGCAGGTGCCTCTTACACCTGCATCTTCAGCTCTGTCACAGATCCACACGAGTCCAGGGTCTCTCTGCTGCTTTTACAGCATGCCCACACCTCTGGCAACCCATAAGGAGTATTATTTTCCTCTGAAAGTTTTCTGATTAAGACAATAAACCCACTCGGAGCTTTCTGACTCACCCTAGTCTCTGAAACCTCTCTGACTGATATGGAGAGAAGTATTCAGGCAAACTTTCACTGATGTAGAACTCAATTTTGCTGGAAATCATGTACTGGTGAGCAAGCAGCTGCAGCTTCCGTATCCGACACCTCTCCACCAACTGCAGGATGATCTCCTGGGGATACTGACAGAGCCTGGAACAGACAGTTTCTAAATGAAATCATGCTTTTATAGAGGACTTCACTTCCAACTTGAGCAACATTCAATTATGAAACTTTCACATTATTTATTGTTTAAACAAACATTACAAATATTGTAAAAAGAACCCCAAAAGCAGAGTGGAAACACTTTTCCCTTGCCTTTACTGCACATATGTGTATGTTCAAGTGCCCCACACCTGTCCAGAGGACGTGCTGAGACAGCCAGATTTTTCACACTAAGCCAAAGCAGTTGCAAGCTCCAAGTCTGCCAAGAACAAAAGCGCTTTTCCCTTTTCCAGGACATTATTTAAATGCAACGTGGTGCCTTTAGGTGGCAACCAAGGTGCTTTTTTTCCCCCTCAGGATGAGGATTCCATGGGACTAAAGTAACTTTTTTGTTCCATCAGCTTGGTCTGGGGTCCTGCAGACCACTCTTGGCCATGCCTGGCAGAGCTCCCACTCGTCTTAAACTCGGTTCTTCAGCACATCAGAGCTTCAGGACCACGCACAGGCAGTACCTGGGTGAGCGCCACCCGTTCACCGTGGGTGCGTGAACCATCAGCTCCCGGGCGCTGAACCCGTCCTCGTGTCCCGACGAGCTGACCACGGTGAAACCGATCTTGTGCGGCATCCTGAGGAGCTGAGCTGGTCACAGCCACGGCCTTCAAGCTTAAACTCATCCCTGGAAGGACGATAAAAGACCGCTGAGACACTACAGTCAAAGAATTAAATCCTGTGGTCTCGTCAAGTCAGTAGATGATGACCACAAATCTAAGCTTTCTTTAATTATTACTGGCACGATAAAGCACACCATGTTCTTGTGGTGTGGGCTTGATTACTGCTGAGCAAAATGAGGGTTTAGCTCACTTGCAGAGTAGTTTCCCAATAGTAGTTTGCTGAGCCAAGATGGAGCTTGAAACTAAGAGTTCCAAACACACACAGGAGCGACCTGTACCATCCTCTGTGTGCTCCAGCCAGAGGAACAGACAAAAAACGAAGCGCAGGGTCAGTTTAGCCCCTTTTCCCAGCCGCGGGGACGGCACAGGGTGGGGGCACAGGACAA
>NW_021940578.1:736028-742152 GCF_001715985.3 Manacus vitellinus | reverse complement strand
GACAAGAAGTGGTTCGAAGGTGTGTCTGTGGCCACAGGGAGCTGCTGAGGGACCCCCGGGTCTTGCTCTGCTCAAAGTCACTTTTGTCAGTTTTACTGCTCTTAAAGAATTGTTTAAAAGTTTGGGAGCGCTTCTGGCTGGTGGGATAAGGTACCTGGTCAGGGGACTAGTTATCCCTTCCAGTAGCACGTGTCTTTAGGTTTCTTTAAAATATGTGCATATTTATTATCACAAAATGATAAAGACAGTGTTTCCTATTGGTCTGTCCAAGATTTTTTCCCCATGACTCTAGATCTGCATTTATGATCTTTTAATGATTTGTTAGTAGTGTATCAGTAACTAGCACAGCTCAGTCAGCTAACCTTGCTTTATGTTATCTTTACACTCTGCAAGGTCCCTCTCCCATTCCCAAGTCATTGCTGCAGTTCTTCCCAAACAATTCTGTTCTCCTTTCACAATCTCTTAGTGTTCCACATATGCACGTTAGCAAGAAATATTTAACAACCACAGTACCAGCCACTGCTCTCCCAGCAGATGCCAGTGTGGGGTCCCTTTCAGTGCTAAGGGCAGGGTAGTCCTGAACCAGTGAAATAAAAACGGGAAAGAAAAAACCCTGTGCATCCCCAGTTAGTGAAAAGCCGGGATGGACGCCCAGCGGGGCAGGAGCTGTGCTGAGGTACAAAGCAATGTCACTCCCTCCAGGGCTGGAGTCTCGGTTCAAGAACAAATCCAGCTACATGAGGCACAGCTGTGAGAGCAGAATGCGGGGCTACATGAGAGAGGTAAAAGTTTCCGTTGAAGTAACTTATTGTCAACAGTAATCCTGTGGCCACATGAATTTTTAAAAAACACTTTTACAGTGCAACATTGTGATTGCAGAACAGAGCCTGAGGCTGCCACAGGAACCGAGGAGTGACTGTTGGGTTTCCCCCTCTAGGTTAGTGGTTTTATTTCAAACGTTCATCCTGCAGCAAGAGATGCCTACAGAGGGGTAATCGACCTGATGGCAGAGAAACTGAAATCTGTGAAGTATAACGGGTGCTACTTTGACAGAAGGGAGGAGGAGGAGGCAGCACGTCTGTGCACTGCGGAGGGGTGGTTCTCCTGTCAGGTATGTGCAGCCCTTCCCAAAGCAGAGTCATAGAATCATGGAATGGTTTGGGTTAGAAGGGACCTTAAAGATCATCTCATTCCACCCCTGGCCATGGGTGACAAGTGTGACACCTTTCACTGCAGCCCTCTGGTTTCACAGGGACCTTTTGACAGAGACGACTGCCCGTGCAAGCATTCCATCAACCCCTACAGCAACAGGGAGAGCAGGATCCTCTTCAGCACCTGGAATCTCGATCACGTGTATGTACAAAGTGTTAATCCAGACTTACCTGATTCATGCCTTTCTGCTCCATCAGGAATGGTTTAGCCTTAGTCTTTACCCCCCTGCTCTGCTATGAATATTTTGTGAGAAGGTGCTGGGATGCTGCAGCTGTGCTGAGAACAGCACCCCGAAGACAGATGATCATCCTGTCTCTCATTCGCTGCTTTGCTTCTGTGCAGATTTTCTTTGTATGGAAGCAAACCCCTCCTCACTGTGTTATCTCTGTCAATTCACTCTGGCAAAACCCCTCAGACCTATTTTAAACGTGCATGTGATGCAAACAGGATTTGCTAAACTAATTTCCTTGGGGGAAAAAAATCATAAACCTAGTTATGGAGAAAGAATTCCAATTCTGCCTGGCTCTGAAAGAAAGATGCAGGCTTGATTACTCTGAAAAAACTGATGGCAATATTGTTTTCTCTTTTGTGTCCCCAAGAATTGAGAAGAAGCGTGCTGTTGTCCCAGAACTGGCAGAAGCTGTCAAAACACGCGACGGAAGAGAAGTGAACTGGGAATATTTCTATCAGCTGCTGTTTACCCTGGATAATTTAAAACTCGTACATATTGCTTGCCATAAGAAAACCACTCATAACCTCAGCTGTGACAAAACCAAAATTTACAGAAAGAGGAAGCAAAACCACGAGATTTCCTAGTGCTGTCTCTGGAAGGGACCTGCTACTTTTTGCAATCATGTCAGTGCTGTTGTTTTTAAATAGCTCCAGTTTCTTAAACAAGAACTATTAAGAGTGCCTGGCACGGGACTGGCTGAGTAACACAACCACAGCTCACAAAGCACACGCTGATGCTCCCTCGCCTTCCCACTCCCTGTGAGCCTCCCTCAGCTCACACTGTGCCAAGGGTGTTAAAATCCAGCTGTGAGGGTACAAAATGAGCCAGAGGCTGACACTGTTTCCACCCTACCATCTCTTTCTTGCCATGACCAGTGTCGGCACAAAACTTGCAGTACACAGAAAGGAAACCTGGACAAAACATTTCTCACAAACTAATCTGGGGGGGCTCGTACATTCCTGTTCTCTGTAAGCCAGACAAGGAATGATTTAGGACCATCGTTTTGCTCTGTGCCTTTTGCAGGTAGGAGGGAGTGTATTCCAGGAATGGCAAAGGTGATTCAGCAGCAGAGCTGCCACCTCACCTGTGCCAACCTCCTGCCTTCATCCCTGACCACTCCTTTGCTGTTCCTTCAGATGTGCATCTCCCAGAAGGAAGAGCAAGGCCATGGCATAGCTTTGCTTTGTTTGCCACCTCCCCATTGATTCCCTCTTCTTTTGAACGTTTTCTGCCTTTTCAGCTTAAGTTTGCTTGAAGCACCACCAGCAGTGACATCTATAACAATCAAGTTTACAATAATCATGTTTACCTGGTGCTGTAGAGAATATTGATGGGGTAAAATACTTCCTACCTCAGGCAATAAAACACAAATAGATGGATTTTTACTTGATTTTTTTTTTTTAAATACCAGCTGATAGCAAGTGAACTTTTAGGGACTGTTGCTGTAAACAGTGTGAATTTTTTCAAATAAAAAAAATGACCCCTTATCTGTGTTTGTGAATATGTGGAGGTGCAGGAGTGGTTCATCAGGTATGACAGAGCATTACAGTCTGAGCACAGGGAGGCACGTTTATGGAGCACCAGCTACCTCCTGCTCTGTAAATAACCCAGAAAAGCTCTGTCTCCCCCCATATTGATGCTCCTGCATGGAGCTCCTGCTCCACATGGAATTGTACAGAGATGGTATTTCTGCATGAGCCCCGACTTATTGGGTCTTGGAAGCTTTGCTGGAGAGAGCAGTGATTTACTTAACACACTCAATCCCCTCCCAAACATTTCAGCCTGAAAGGTAAGGAGGTGCATTTTAAATACGGGATCTCTAACTCCACTGCACAGAACTCATCAATCCAGCTTGCTTTCCTGCACTGTTTGACACTGGGGAGGGCAGCACAGCCAGGATTCTGGTGACAAACCCAGTGTCACCTGTGTGGTACACTGAAAATCCCCATTTTGCAGAGTGAAATGAATGTCTGTGTGTGAAACCCTGCTTGCTAGAAAGAGCCAGCAGCAAACAGCACTGAAGGAAAGCTGCTGCAAGATGGAGCTGGGCTGGAACCATGAATATGCAATTAAAAATCTGGATTTTTCCATGCTACAGAATTGGAGTGAAAAGAAATATCGTTGACAGAAACAATGCATCAGCTGGAGTGGAAATGGGACTGCATTACCATGCCATGCATATACAATTTGTTTGCCTCACAACTTGTGAATGTTTAACAGGCTCTAGCTGTAGAAATTAATATTTATTTAAACCATCTGCTGATAACATTTTTCCTCTATTTTTAGAAACACAGAAGGAACTATAACAATAAATAACTGGAAGCTTATTGCATAATCACACTTTCAAAGAAATACTCCAACAAATACTGGGTGAATTAACAGTTCCTGGAATTAGCTGAGGTTGCTTCTTACTTTTTAAACATGCAGGGGGGGCTGCCCCACATCTTAGCAATCCATACTTGTTCCTCTGCCCATCAAATCCTCCTTTATATCCACCAAAGCATTTGTTTACAAAATCCCTGCTGAAAATCAGTCTAAAATCCTTAATGAGCTGCAGCACAGCTCAAAGAGCAACTTTTACAGCAGCGGGTGGAGGGGGAGGCAGCAACACAGGGGGGGTGTGTGGGGAGCTGACGTGCAGTAAAAACGTGCTGAACTCCCAGAGATGAACACACTGAACTCACACTGACACCCTGCATTGCATTTTGGCAGCAGAACTGATTTGTAGAGGTTTAATTGGTCCTGGTTTAGATGTAAACCACCCACACAACCTACACAAGAGACCCTTGTCCCTCTGTACCAGGGAGTCAACTGGCTCCTTTACTACCTGGGTGCCAGAGACATCACAGGATTAAAAGAAGGTTGTTTTAGCATCTTTTCCTTGACTATTTCAAAAAAAAAAGAGTGAAACCAAATATTCCCTCTAGATTGAGGCTCAAATTTATAAAAAAAACCCTTGAGAATTTCTATTTTCCCTGTGTTTTTTTTTCCTAAATATTAATGGTAAAGTGCTAAATTACAATCTCTTTCCAAATCACAGTCTTTGCCCCAGATAACTGTAGGAATACTGTATCTGCCAATTCCAGCAACACAAATTCTCCCAGTTCTCTCCCTGAGAAAAGGCAAACACAGACACCTTATGTTACTGACAGAACCATTGCTATGTGGTTGCAAAGAAAAAGAAGAAAGGTTTAATTTGTTTACAGTTTGTTGTTAGACAACATCCTCTTCCTCCTCCTCATCTTCCTTTGCAAAGAAATGGAGGTTCCTGACTTCTCTCCTGCTCATCGTTGTGCTTGGGAGTGCAACTGCTGGGAGATCCTGCAGGAAACAGATAAAATCATTAAGGATAAGTCCAATGCAGGGGGGTGGAACTGGATGATATTTCAGGTCCCTGCCATTTTATGATTCTATTAAGAATCAAGGACCAGTAAAAAACTATTTTGACAACAGTGCTGCGTCACCATAATACAGCTGTGAAGGTCTTTATCAGAAAAAAATATCTCTTATGGAACTTGACTAAAAAATCTAAATAAGAAATATTTTACACCTAAAATTACTTTGGCTGGGCAAGTAATTTCATCTCTGATTGAGACAGTTCTATCAGGGGGACAGCGATATAACTCCAGATGTCCAACAATCTGGTCAAGTTTGCCAGCAATTTTGAGGCAAATTTAAAGTGGAGCAGAGCCGAGTCTAGAGCACCAACACACTCATCACCTTACCGGCTCGAAATCCCCGAAGAAGCGGTGCACTGGCATGGGCTGGTTGCTGTCCTCATCCGAGAACCCGCTGTGCTCCAGCTGCATCGGCCTCCTGGGGCGATCGGTGTCCTCGGAGCCGGACTCCTCGGCCAGCACACTGCCACAGCTGCTCTCCTCCTCCCCGAACAGGGGCCGGGGCACATATCCACCACTGCCCGGCTTTAATGGGGTGCTGCTCGACCTCGCCGCGCGTGGCTCCAGAGGAACATCGTGCACCTCTGCCTGCTTCCCTTCCATAGTCTCTGGAATGCTTTCACCTTTTTTCTGTTGGATTATATTGGTGTCTCCTGGATCTTCTGAACCTCGATGCCCACCAGACGCTTTTGGCATTTCCCCCAGTGCAGCAAGGTTTCCACTTCCACATGTGAGTCCTTCCAGTTCTGATTTGGGACTGCTTTTTTCCCATTTCATCCTCTTCGAGGGTCGTTCATCAGCTGCTTTGTGTGACGAACACTATTAGGAAAAAAGACAAGATTCTAAACCTCTCTTGAAATAAAGAAAAATACAACCAGCTTATCTCTTTAGTTGCAAGGCTGGATGGGGAACCGAAGGGCTCCATCACACCAGCAGCACCTTGATCCAAATCTGAGAAAAGTAATGAGCAGAAAGTGCACATGAAGAGAGGAAAACAGGTGCAGGCAGCTCATATAAACCACAACATACAGTCCATCACCAGCAGAAAGCCACTTCTCAGAGCATAAACTTGCACCGTACGAGGTTAATGTCTTATCTTAACGTTCTTATCTTCTTAGGGATGCTGTTGATGGACGGACTGTCATCACCCAGCACGGCGAAGCAGCACAGCACACCCGCTAACAGCCCGCTCTGCGTTTCTGCACAGGCTCAAACAACGAGCCGGGAAGGTGGCGAAGGCGAAGAATTTACTTAAAGTCTCCTCGTGATGCTCAGCTTGTAG
>NW_021940578.1:731499-735548 GCF_001715985.3 Manacus vitellinus | reverse complement strand
AAGGCACGTCCAGCCTGGCCTTGGACACTTCCAGGGATGTCTAGTCCAAACCTACTCTGTCAGTTTGAACCCATTCCCTTTGTCCTGTCACTCCAGGCTCTTGGGAATAGTCTTGCCCCATCTTTCCTGTAAATTCCCATCAGGTTCTTCCTGAGTACCCACTACCCGAAATCTTCCTCACAGCTGCCGCCTGAGGAGAAACCCAACCCCATCCTGCCACAGAGTTTATAAACCTTTGAGATCTTTTGCTTCCCATCTTATCTTCCTCCTGGAGCAGCACTCGCCCCCATCCAAGATGTGGTCAGAGACTTATTATTCAGATGTGCCTCTCTCTCGTTTCCACAGCCCTCAAGGGAACAAATTATGTCAGTAACTCAAATCCCCCTTTAACTTCAAGGACTCTGACGGTAGCAGATGAATTTCTGTGTCTCAAAGCGCTCAGATTTAAGTACGCAATTATCCTCGCCGGTGTTGCCGGGCAGGAGCAGCGCTGCCGCGGGGAACGACGGCGGTGCCGCTGCCCTGACGGCTGCGTCCCCACGATGGGGCCCGCGGGCTCCATCCATCACATTAAACACAGCTCCTTCTCCGGTTAATTCAGCGCTTTGGGGACGCTGTGGGGATTTTTATAATTCTGTCCATCTGAGGGCACAGGAGCTTGTTTCTTTATAGCAGCCATTAATGTTCTTGCTCATCGCAGAGCCATCCCACGAGTCTCAGTGGTACCTGTGCCCCTCCATCCAGCTTGGCTGATTAAATGCTTGTCAGTTCATCCTGGCCTTAAAAACCAGGAGCAACAATTTAAATCGCAGAAATAAGTGGCAAGAATGGGGATATTCAAGTAAGACGTATTTTCTCAAAAGCATAAAATCTCCCAGTTAAACCATGCAGGTTTGGAGATGCCTGCTTATTGTTATGCAATTTCCCTCGGTGCTCAGGGCCCTTCTCTGCTTTGTTCTGTGGGTGAGATAATTCATATTCTTCTCCAAAAGCTTCTCGACTTGCTCCACTCTTGCAGTGCTGTTGCCTGCAGCCATGGAATACAGATGATTGTTTTTATTAGGCATAGAAAACTTATACTGTCTTGTAAACAGCAGCAGACTAAAACTGGCTGATGAACAGTATTTCTGCAGCTGGAAAACTTGGTGGTTGTTTTAATTTCCACAGCAAACTAAAAATAGTAAGGGAAATTCAATGTTGACAATTCTAATAAATAACTTTTAACAGCACTGTATGTTTCTTGTTGTTTATGCTGCTTTAGAAAGCTGATATGTACGTCCAAGTGATGAGGAAGCAGCCCCGGGGCTCCTCTGACCCAGCACTGTCAAGGGCTCACGCAGGGTGAGATACAGGGCTACAGGCACCTGAGGCTCTGCAGGTGCTTGAAGGGACAAAGCACCTTACATGGAGCCAGGATGGCAGAGATCTCTCCAGAGCTCTTGTGTCACACTCACCCCATTCTCCCCTCTAACCGTGTTATTTTGGGGGTAGGTGGTGGCAATTTCACAGCTGCAGATGTTGCTGCATTTTCTGAAATCCGGCTGAGATAACAACTGTCACATAGCACAGAAAGCACCCTGGAGAGAGCATGGATCCCTCTGAGATCTGTCCCCATCTCAGCAGCAGCAGTGTCTCCCGAGTGACTTGAAAGGCGATGTGGGGACTGCCAACAGCCCTCACAGGGAATCAGAGCAGCACAAACTATTTACATTAAACCCACATTTCCACATAAAAGGGGGCTTATTCTCAACAATATTAAAAAGTGGGTTTTATTAGAATCTGTTGTCTAAGCGGGCAGGAAAAAAAATAAGAAGGTTTTGTGAGCTCCATCATTCCTGTGAAAGCTGGCGGCTCCGCAGCAGCAGCTGATGAGCTTATGAAGCAGGAAGGGAGAGTCAGGCTGTGAAACTCGATGTGTAAATGAGCTTCTTGCAGCACTTGTCTCTGCGCCTGTCACTTGCACCAGTGTCCCTGTCTGTTATAATCCTCCCAGTTCGTTTGGCTAAACACGAGTGACATGCCAGGGACAGCAGCCAAAAAAAATGTTGTCTGTAAACACACTGGCTGTTAACTGTTGAATGCGAGGTCTGTCAAACTGAACAGCCATCCATCAGGAGGGATGGCCTTTTCCTGCCACGAGAAAGGTGTTTTGGGTTAAAGTGGCTGAATTCTGCTGGGGAGAAAGCAGGAGGAGGATCTGCTTCCCAATAACCAGCTTCCTTCCTCCCCATTGCCTCCTCAGCAGGGTAGGTTGGTCTCGTGCTCAAGATTTGAAGGCACAAATTTTTAGCTGCTGTTCCCTTCCATCACACGGTGTTGTCGTGCCAGCTCAGGTAATGTTGGTGAACATTGAGGCTGGACAGGGCTCCGAGTAACCTGGTCTGTGGAAGGTGTCCCTGCAGGGGGTTGGAAATGGACAATCTTTAAGGTTCCTTCCAACTCTTGATTCTATGAACTGCCAGCTTTGGTCTCCCAGAGGCACTGTCTCCTGGGAAATTTTCTGGGAGTTGATACCCCATCTAGAACTGAACATTCACAGGGGTCTGCAGCCCTCTGATGCAGCTGCCCAGAGCACCACTGCCCCAAGGACCTTTGCACCACTCACATGGAATAAACCCCTTATTTCCATCACAGAGGAGGGCTTATTCCAGGAGCTGGAGAGCTCTGACACAGAAATCACAGGGAATTTATGGTACATAATGAAACTTTATGCCTGTCGTGTGAGAAATCTCTTTGAGTCTTATTTTGGATTTCTTGCAAGTGTCTTACTAAGGACCAAATGTGGAAAGCCAGTATCTGAAGAAATTAATTAACACAACGGAGCTTTGTGAGAAAGAGCAGCAAAGAGGAAACTTGTGAAATTCATTAATGACAAACCTTAAAGGACATCTGAGAACAGGGAGCACAGAGAACCCAGCCCAGGCTGGGGGGCTGTAGTACCTGTCCACAGGGGGCTGTTTGGCACTGGTCTCCCTGTGATGGGGATGGCTGGAGGTGCCTGAGCCCTGCCTGGAGCCCTGCTGCTGGTGGTCAGGTCTCCCAGCTATTGATGCAAGCAGACCTCTGTGCTTACCTGGCAGATCCTTCCCAAGGCAGCTCCAAACACTGCCCAGTGAATTCCGAGCCCCCCCCCCTGCCCCAGGTCTCCTGTCCTCCCAAAAACCCCCATTGCTCCCAGCATATGGATTTTTAAAGTGTTTCACAACAAAAAATTTCCCCTTACATTTGCTCCAGGAGACTGATAACATGGATTTAATGATTTACTGGCAATTTAGCCTTGCTGTTAAAAAGCACCAGCCCAGAGAAACCTTTTCGTGGCTCAGTTAAATGGTTGCAGTAACTGCAGCCGTGCGAACAGGCGCTCCCAACCCTCCGCTTCCCGCTTTATGACGTGGCTTTGCTCCAGGGTTTAATGAGGGTTTGATCGGGGTTTAATTCCCGGCCGGGGCAGCAGCCTGGGCTCAGCCGCCGCCCGACGCTGGGGGTCAGTGTGAGACCGGCGGTGGGACCGCGCCGGGCGGGGCTCGGGGGGATGCGGGACACGGGGGGATGCGGGACACGGCGGGATGGGGAGCCCTGTGTGGGCACGGAGGGACAGGGAGTTCTGTCCTGTGCTCCTGGGAGAAGCTCAGCCCCCCCCAAGCCTTTCTGCCCTCCTTCCAGGGGCCCAGATCAGGGAATCACAGGATGGTTTGGGATGGAAGGGTTGTTAAAGGTCATCCGATTCCAACCCCTTGCTATGGGCAGGGATACCTTCCGCTAGACCGTTGCTCCAAGCCCCGTCCAATTTTTGCCTGGTTGCTTTGCTGAGGACTCCAGGGACCTGGAACAGTTGTGTTCAGCAGCTCAGAGTGTGCTGCTCCCAGCCGGCACGAAGGAGAACAAACAGCTTCTCCGGGTTTCCTCCAGTCCCCCCGCCCTCCCTTCCCTGACCACAGGTAGGTGARCCTGGTCCTGGCATTGCCTCCCTGCCCAGCTGTCAGAGGGACAAGCTGGGAACACGGCGCTCAGCAAGGCTGAACTCCATCCAAAATCAAGCCCCCAGGCTG
>NW_021940578.1:711205-730440 GCF_001715985.3 Manacus vitellinus | reverse complement strand
CATACAGAGAGGGAAGTGTACAGAGGGACTGAAAAGAGAAAATCACCAGGATGTTTTTAAACTCTGATTCCACAAAATTTTACCAAATTCTCTCTCATGAGCACTTGCCTTTAAACCCAGCTTGAGGTGAGACCTACCTTTTAGCAGAGCTGTGGCCTGCACCATGGCCCCGTCCAAAAGTGCTGCCCCACAAATCAGTAGCACATCTCGAGCCAGAGCGTGGCAGCGAGTTCTGCAGCCCTGAGTCTATAAATATTTCTGTTTGCCTTTGAAAGGATTGCTGTGCAGTGGCACTTTCCCTCTCTGTTGTATAATTAACTCTTGCTCATTTTCTGTCACTTATCTTGTGATAACTCAATACATAAAGTTTAAAACACCTCAACAATTTCATTCTTGGCATTTAAGAGTCACCAATTTGTGGGCAGATGGGATCTCCCAGGACAGAGCTGGCCTGAGTAGAGGCACAGGCCCACTGGTGATACCTGAGATGGAGAAGGTGCCTGGACCAGGTGGCACCTTCTCATCAGAGTAAGAAGCCATCAGCATTTTCCTGAAGAGGCACCTCTTTCCCTGGTATCCTGCAGGAGTGGGAATTTAAGCCATTCCAGGAATGTCATCACAGATCAGTAGCTCTCTAAATTAAAAAAGGATAATTAGAGTTGAAACTCCCTGGAGCAGGGCCATGGAACAGGCCACTGAGGTCAGTCTCGTCTGATCTCACAACCTCCTTCCAGAACCAGAGAAAACTCCATCCCAAAAGCACTTAGATTTATTTCCTTTTGCTCTCAGTTCTCGATGGCAGAGGTTACGTGTAAAGAGCTGTAACTGCACCTCAGAGAGGACCTTCTACCAGTGGGGATCCGCAGACAGCATCTATCTTCAAAAGAGCAGGAAAAAACAATCAGAGGAGACATGTTCTGTTCATGCAACAGCAAGCAATATTGTTCCATTGGTAGGAATCACGCTAGGACAGCGGCTCCAGTGGCCCGGAGCGCTTACGCATCCCTCCGACTGGGGACTGCCGTGCAACAGGAGCGGCGCCGTTATCAGCCCTGCGAGGGCCCAGAATGAACCCAGATCCTCGTTACAATCTGTTTAAGTACTTCCTACATCAGGTATTGCCTCCATCAAGCACCACTGCTGATCTCCTGTGTCCCGACTCTTCTGAAGCAGGTTTCCCAGGAGCAGCTCCGTTACATGATGCCACAGCTCTGAGTCATCCCCCACCTCTGAGCAGGGCTGGCTGTGTGCCTCTGCCATCCACACCACTCACATCCTGTACAGAAAATGTCACACAACTGTTTGGACACTGTCCCATGTGTCATAGCTGCTCTTCAGAGACTGATTAATCATGTAAGCAGCGAAAGCCTTCAGCTGGCCACTCCTGCTCCAGCAGCGACTTTCCAGGGCTCTTTCCTGCATGCACTGGTATTGCTTAAAGCTTAAGTGAGTCAGAATTAGGTGCAGCCCAGGAAGAGGGCCTGGGGCTTCTGGTAACACTGCCATAGAGCCAGAAACTTGACTGCCATGTCTTCCCGTCCCTCTCAGTGCCCCTTCCCACACCCAGGGCACGGGGTTGGCTGGTGTTACCCCAGTCCTCCCAGATTCCAGTCAAAGTTTGTCCCTTGGTTTCTTCTCACCATTGTCTTGGGGCCTTTTCTTCACTACATAACCCTTGCTGGTTATCCTTTTCAGCTAAAAATATCTGCTCCTCACATGTTGGTCTGGTGGGCAGGAGCTGTGGCTGGCGTGCCGGGGATGTTGTTTTGACACTTTGATTTGATGCGAGGACACACGAATAGAAAGCCACCAGTGAATAGAAGAATAAATCTATATGTTCCTTCCTGTCACTTCAACTAGAAAGCAAAGCCGGCAGCTTTTGCTCTTTGGGGAATCTGAGATTATTTGGACAAAGGTTTCCCTGTGGGTGGCACACTCGCAGGAACAAAGGAATAGGGTTCACAGGACGAACAAGTGTCCTGCAGCCAGCACGATCAAAGGCGAGCCCCGGAACCGTGTGTTGGGCAGGAGAGACTGAACAACAATCAGGTGCACAAGAAACCCATTCAGAGAGAGGGCTCTGAGGGAATGGAAACGAGCGTCGGCTCTGCTTCATCTGCAGACAATAGTGATGTTTAAGAAGAAGCTGCTACCCTCGGTGTGGCTGTGGTTTTGTTATCTTGCTTAACAGGAAAAGAAGGAAAGCAAGGTCCTAGGCAGTTCCCAGAAAGGCAGTGGGTAACTTATGTGTGCCACAGTGGGCAGAGTCTCCTTGGCATACAGATTGAATGTGCAGACTGCAGCCCTCAGCTGCCATGGAGCTGCTCTGGCCCTGGTGGGAGCCTGGCCCTGTGCCAGCTGGCATCCATGGCAGGGTGATCCTCTCTGTAATGGATTTCTTCCAGCGAGGGAAAGCAATGCAGTGCCCCATGTTGCTCACACACAGCTGAGCACCGTCTTCTCCTCCCCTCTAAGCTCTCCAGAGACAAGCTGCTCCGGCCAAGAAGTCAGAAGGCACATCAGGAGCTGCTCCAGCCGTGGATTGTGCCGTTCCGCAGGGACAGCGCTGTTTTTAACACTGCCAACGTTCCTGCTGTGTTGCCAAGGTCAAGCTGCCCACGCTCCATGTGCAGCTTCCCAGCACTTGACGTGCAGTGATGCCCTGCATTTACAGCTCCACAGTTTTCAGCACTTCATACTTTCAGTCACACTCCTGCACAGGAAATGGGCAAATTCCTACATTCTGTCTCCATGCTCAGTAACCAGGGAAGGAAGAACCCCTTAAGAAGTGCCTAGGTTGCATCTTTGGGAAGCAGAACTGTACAGGTGTGCACCTCCATAAATATTGCAGAAAGGAGTTTATTAGATTCTACTAACATGGCAACTGCTGCATTACAGATGCCGAAGATTTTGGAACCAAGCCAACCACCAGCTTCCCAAGGAATATTTTATCACTGTTGGGCTGTGCTGAGTGAGGATTCTTCTCCTCAAAGCAGCGAGAGCTGGGCGGGAGGAGGAGAGGGGCCACCGCAGTCAAGTTGAAGCAATTCTTTCTTCTGTAGTTTAATCCTCTTCCCTCCCCTTGATACACAGTTTATTTAATTGCAGACACAAGATGCATTGCTTTCTTGAGGGATTGTGGGAGAATATTTGTAATCCAGGGGCTGTAATTGAACTCAGTAATAATAATTATACTTCTCTTCATTAATATGTCTTAAAGCTCATTACAAACTATTTTTGTGCCAGCATCTTTGCCAAATCCCTACAGGGTTGGAGATAACTTTTTTATTCCAGTACAGCAGTGACTTTAAGGAGTGTTCGTGCTCCTGCTCTTGCAGGGCAGCAGCAACAGCCAAACCCCTGAGCTCACTGTGGAGGGCAGGGAAGCACGATCCCAAGGGATATGAGGAATTGGCTGACATGGTCCAGCTGGCCAGAGGCTGACCTAGGATAAAGAACCCCCAAGGTTGGGGCTACCCAGCCTGCAGCACCTTCACCACTCCCCACTGGGGATGGAGCACCTCTCTTATGAGGAAAGGCTGAGAGAAATGGGATTGTTCAGCCTGGAGAAGACTCCAGGGTGACCTAATTGTGGCCTTCCAGTAACTGATGGGAGCCAACAAGGAAAGATGGAGAGAGACTATTTCCAAGGACCTGGAATGACAAGACAAGGGGGAATGTCTTCAAACTGACAGAGTGTGGGTTTAGATTGGATATTAGGAAGAAATTCTTCCCTGGGAGGGTGGTCAGGCCCTGGCACAGGTTGCCCAGAGAAGCTGTGGCTGCCCCATCCCTGGGAGTGTCCAAGGCCAGGTTGGACAGGGCTTGGAGCAACCTGGGATGGAAGGACAGGACACAGGGAATGTGCCAGAGGGCAGGGTTAGATGGGATATTGGGAAGAAATTTTTCCTTATGAGGGTGGNNNGTGGAAGGTGTCCCTGCCCATGACAGGGGGTGGAATTGGGTGATCCTTAAGGTCCCTTCCAACCCAAACCATCCTGGGATTCTGTGATTCATCCAGCCTGTGGTCAGTCAGGGCAGGGACTGTCCAAGCTCAGTAGTGAATCATGATTCCTGCTGGAATCTGCCTGTCCAGAGAGGGGGAGCCTGTCCTGAGCCCTGAGGCATTCCTGCGATGTTCCACCTGGCTGAAGTGCCTGTGGAGCTGTGACCACCACCAGGATCCAGCCAGGATCCAGCCATGCTCTGCCAGGCACAGGCACCGAGGTACCCGTGTCATTGCATGCCCCGAGGGGGGATCTAAAAGCGGATGCTTTTCAGTACAAGAATGTCTATTCCAAATCACAAGTCTGCAATTAAAATGAAAAATTCAAACTCATTTTACTCAGACAAGAGATACAAGGGACACGGTGCATTAAGATCTGTTCCAAACTCTCAAATGCCATTATCACTGAAGTGAGGGCCCCGTGCAAATCCCAGTGTGCAGGGGGTTGAATGTTCCCCAGGTTTGAGATAATGTTCTGCCCCTCTCTGAAGTGGGAATGCAGCTCTTTCAGGGATGCTTCTCCTTCAGTATTTATGCTCAGTCTGTGTGACACGAGGTTCCTTAGCATTCATTATCCTGTTTGTGCCAGCATCTCTGCCGAGTCCCCAGCACACTGGGGAGAACTGTTTTCCTGCTACAGCAGCAGCACTAAGGTGTGTTGTGGCAATTACAGGGGAATATAAATTTCCAGCTCTCCTGAAATCACAGCACTCCTATTAAAGCAGCCCACTGGCTATGTGCTAAATTTGCCCAGACAGTGGCAGGGCCAGACAATGATGGCCTGTGGAGATCCTCTGGAATAGGCCGGGTGCCGCTGGGTTTGCTGTGGATGAAATGCACTCCTCTGTCACCAGCTCTCCGGCTCAGAGCAGCTCCAAGAGAAAAAAAAAAATGAAAAAGGAGCAGAACAATTGGCAGCAGCCACAATAGGCTTTCTTTGAAGCAATTCTTCCAGGTATGTGAGCACTTGCTCCCTGGATCTGCAAGTATTTGTCAAATAAATTCAATTAATTTCCTCAAACACTGGTTACTGCTTTTCACTGGAATCTCTCCCATCGAGCTCACCCACAACATTTAAGTTGCCATTCCCCAGAGCAGGAGGAGCAGAGCTGCTGTGTCCCAGGGGGCTGCTGCCACCCAACCAGGCACAGGAGGGGACTCTGGGAGCCCTCACTCCATGAGTGAGGAAAGCTCCGAGCTGCATCATCCGCTCCAGGTGGAGTTTGCAGAGACAGGAGAAAACCAGATGAGGATGTGCTTAAACTGAGGAAGTTTGGAGGTTTGAGTGGCAGGCACAGACACCTGGAAAATCCCTGTGTGTCCTGCCTTGGAGCAGAGCAGAGCAGAGGACATGTCCATAGATTTCCTGGCTGTGAGGGGCCCATCCCCTCCTCCCCATCACCCTGTGGCTGCACATCCCTGAGCCGTGAGAAGCCCCCTTCACGTGGGGAACGCCAGAGAGCCTGGCAGCAGCCAGCTTGGCCGAGGGCAGCAGAGCACAGAGCAACAACTTGGAAATCATTTTTGCCTGTCTTAGAGCTCCCTGAGTGCTGTGAGCAGGGATCTGTGCGGGAGGCAGACAGCTGAGCTCCGACAGGCCCCACACCGCCAAGCTGCTGCCTGTCAGCTCCTGCCGAGGGCTGCGGAGCCACACACGGCTCCAGTCCCCCGGGAGAACCCTCTGCTGCGGGGGAACAGTGGCAGGTGCTTGTCTGAGGGACACTCACCCTCCTCCTCCTCCCCTGTCCCTGTCCTCACGGGAGGGAGGGTGGAGCCCCTCACAGAAGGGTTGCACTCATCACATGCCTGTTCCCACATCTTCCTTCCAAGCCATTTGCTTCTGAGGAGATTTCTGCCTCTTAGTTTCTCATCTCCTTCCAACACATGACATCCCTTAAACTGACTTGAATGTAAACGATGCAAATGCAGGGAGAAGATAATTAGTCTCTGGAGGCTACAACTGCGATTTAAGCAATGAAATCATTGTAGATGGGTACTATTTCACCTCACTGAGAAAGGAAGAATTCCCTCAAGAGTTGGTTTGGGGAGGGCTGGGCTTGCAGCTCATCACTGCCAAAAGCTGCCACCCTTCTCTTGCAAGAACTGCCTTGGATTTAAGCTGCCTTTAAGGCTTTGCTGCCCAAAGCGAGACAGGAGGAGGCTCAGGCTGCAGCTCAGCAGAGCCCAGTGACACACGCTGTTCCCATCTCCATCTGCTCAGCCCATGCAAACTCACCAAACCTACAAACCTCCAAATGCTGATCCCCAATGCCCTGGTGCTCACCCCATGAACTCTGACTCCCCTCAGCACCCGCCTGCCAAAACCCATTCCTGCTCTTGGCCACAGAGGCCTGGAAGTCCTTCCCTACCCTGGCCCAGGAGCTGCAGCTGCAATCGATTGGCTGGGCTCATATGCTCCAAATCACCCTAATGGCACTTCAGAAATGCAAATAAAAGTGAGATTATGATATTTTACGTAAATAAGCAATGTGGCAATCCCAGCCTGGCTCGGCCTGCCAGGGAAATTCACTGGAGAGATATTAACATTGAAATATGTGAGCGTGTTTGCATGGAACATTTATTGTATAACTCTGGGCTCCAATAAAGCCTTGTATAAATTATTCATTTTGGAATCGAGATGAAATGCCAAAACCCACCCACCAAGGGACTGCTTTTATTACTACCAGAGATCTAGTCTTAGTTAGCAGCTAAGCTGCTAAGACAGCTCACGAGGTAATTACCAGTGGGGAATGGCCAGTTGCTCTGTGTCACCACATGGCCTGTGCTGGGGGTAGCAGGTGGGCACTCCCACACCGGCTGCTTTGGGGTGCACAGCCAGGTCCCTGCTTCCCAAAGAGTGTAAGCTCCTGCCCACTGTGCTCATCTGGGGAGCTGGGAGAGCAAGGAAGCATTCGTAGAGGAGACCACAGCTCGGGCAAGAGCCTGGCGAGCTCGGAGCTGCAGGCCATGAGTGGCCACCTCGCTGTGAGCTCAGCTCTGGGACCCTCTGGGGCACAGACCCCAAGAGCAGCTCCCACAGACGTGCCCACGGAGGAGAACGGGCACTGCAGGCTGTCTCAGGGCAGAACAGTGTGACTGCCAGGCACACACAGCCACCACTGCCGGGCACACGCAGCGCCAGCATCTCCTGTACCAGGGCACAAAAATCCCGGGTAGCAGTTGCCATGGCAACTCCTCTTCTTAAACACTGCTGTTAAACAGTTGCATCGAGGCCTCTCCGAGCCTTCCGAGCCCCCTGAGAGCATCATCACAGGAGCCACAGCCATGGCAGGACCCTGTCCCAGTCCACATCCCGGTCCCAGTGCTGGTCCCAGTCCCGGTCCTGGTCCTGGTCCTGGTCCTGGTCCTGGTCCTGGTCCTGGTCCTGGTCCTGGTCCTGGCTGCTGCGTGGGCTTGTGCCACTCCCTGCCTGGCAAGCCACGCCGAGGCGTCACTGCGGGTCGCTGTGCTTTCTGGAGCTCAAGGTTGACATTAAGGAGCCAGTTAGCAATTTGCTGCTGAAAATTAGTTTTTGCCATCTGAAATACCTGCAGCGCCCACAGTCCCCAGGTGCAGCTGCAATTAGTCTTCCATGCACCACCTCCCTCCTCCCACCTTACGCCTCCCTCTTTCCAGTTGCCAGAAGGCAAAAGAAGATGATGGATCATGGATGTGAGTTTGGGGACTGCTGGCTTTCCTGATTTGAATGGGGGGGTGGGTGGCAGGGACTTTTATTGAGCTGCATGTAGCCTGCCCAGCCTTACCCTGCTCAGGTGGGCAGGAGGATTCTCCTTCAGCGTCCACAGAACCACCATTTCCTCCTCCTCCTCCTCCAGCTGGGGCAAAGATCAGTGATCTTGGAGGTGTTTTCCAACATTAATTATCCTGTGATTCTGCACTGCCCGTGCTGACAGTACCAGACATCCCAGCCAGGGAGTCAGAAGGCCGTGGGTGCCAATGAAATCTGGAGTCACCCTGCCTTGCTGGCACATGACATTCCAGGGACAGATCTGGGAATGGCAGCAGCAGCAACCCTGCTTTATTTTGGCAGTAGCAGCTCACACAGTCCCAGGCATCCACGATCCCAGTGGATGACTGCATTAAGTTCCCTTTCCCAACTGTAACTTTTTTATATCAGCAGCTGTCTCAGCCTCCAGCAGCATTTTATGGATCGTAAGAAAGGCTAAGTGGAAGTTTTCCTTTTTTTATTTTTTTTTGGAAGCAGATCAAACAGTCCGAGTCAAACAGCTCCGTGTGCTCTGGAGGGGGGAGTGGGGTGACAAGCGGGGGGGACCTGGTGGGTTCCCTGGCCATGCTCCCCCAGAAGGGACACGTGTCCCACAGCTGCATGGTGGCCCTGCACTGCCCTCCCATGACACCACTTTTGGCATCAGAGCAGGGCTGGGAGGCAGGAGACACAGAAAGGTGACTGTGACACGGTGATCTTGTGCACCAGCCTGCTCCTGGCTTGTTTTGGCTGCAGGATGGGGAATACTCTCACTGCAGGGAATACTAATAAGGGGTTTGTGTGAGAGAGAGAAATAGAGGTGAAACCACCTATCACAACTGTGAATAATGGAATTAGGAGAGTAATAATTACCTGTGCATGAGATTCCAGGCAGAACAATCATCACAAGTGCCATATCACTGACTGCCTGGGTCTCCACACACATCTCCTACCCCTCATCTGGGGCAGCTCTGGGTGGCTCCGATGCTCCACATGGCTCCAGCACCCTCCTGCAGTGCCAGCCCTGGGACTGGAGCTGTCACGACCAGGGAAGGCCTGGAAGAGCATTTTCTTGCCTGGGGAAGCAGCCAAGTGATTTCTTTCCCTTGTAACCCCACATTCAGAAGCTGAAGACAAATGCCTCTGTCTGAAGTTGGATCTCAGTGGTGGAAGACCCTGTGGATCAGTCAGGAAATAAGCCCTGCAGTTCTGCCTGCTCCAGGACCTTTACAAGGCTTCCCATGCTGTGGGAGCACTGGGGTGGCACTGGGATGGTGACTGGCACTGCTGCCAGGGCTGCTCATGGATGAGCTGCTGGCAGAGCTGCCCTGGGAGCAGGGCCTGGTGTCCCCATGGGAATGCAGCCCCGGCATCCGGCCCTAAAACCAACCTGCATTCTGGATACGTCTGGAAAATGCGTCTTGGGCTTTGGGGGCCAAGTCGTGCCCTCTCATTGTACAGCAGAGAGGACACAGTTCCAGGCCCCTTCCCACCCACCCCAGCCAGTGGAGGAGGGTCTCATCCTGTACCGGCACCTTCCCACACAGCATCACACAGCACACTGAGGAGATTCACCCTGCAGAAATCCAAACAGTGAGGGAAAGTGTCAATAAACATATATTTTTTACAGTCCATTATCTTACTTTTGCCAGCTTTTAGCCTGTTATTGCACCAAGCCATTAAATGCCCTCCATGAGGGCAACATGCCATTTGTGTAATGCAGCGTAATGGGACCATTAATGCCTCCCCTCCCCACTGCAGCATGGCTCCAGGAGAGGCATTAATATCCACATTCACAAAACCTATCCCTTAGTTCCAGGTTATTTGCCCTTAATGCAATGATATTGCTAAAATCCCCCCTAAAATTAAGCCAGGTCATTTTAACAAAACCAATAAAGCATATTAATTAATAATCCCCATGATGAATGCCTGAATACAAACAGGTCGTTCCAGCTGTCTGTGAGCTCTTTCAGGAGCAGAAGGGCTTGTGATTTCTTGACGACGGTCACCAGAGGACAGGAATAATTTGCAGCTGAGTGGCTCGATGGAGTCACAGCTGACTTGCCCTGCGAGCGGGGCCCCATTTGTTGCTGTGAGACTGGCGCCGTGCTCCGTGCTCACTGGTATTTCCATTTACTGCTCTTCTATGGTCTATTTTTTAAAAAATAATTAAACGGCATTTCCAGTTCAATAATGTTTGGCTCTATTAGTGATAAAATCTAAGATGTAGAATTAAAATTACAAAGGGAAGCAGTCCGTGTGCGGTCTCCCGAAGCCTGCAGCCCTTCTCCGGCTGCAGCCACATCCCAGGGCTCCCTGCTATCCCTGCTCCTGCTGAGTCCAGCTCGTGGGGATGGAGACGGTGCTGAGCTGCCAGCAAAACAGAGCCCAGCTCTGCCAGCTCAGCCCCCGGCTCCCCTCTGTGCTCTCCGCTCATTGTCCTTGTTCCCCAGCCCGCAGCTCCACTCCGAATGCACAGCTGAGCCGTCTCTGCTCTTTTCCTGCTCCTGACGCAGCGGCTGGGGCTGCTGGCAGGGTTTGCCAGCCGAGGAGAGCGTGAGAAGCAGAGTGCTGGCATTATTAGCCACCCCCTTCTGAAAGCCTTGTCATTAGCAGGGTGACACAGGGACAGGCACTGTGCTGCTGTGGGGCCGTGGGTGTGCAGCAAGCAGTGAGCACCGTCCAGGGCCGGAACCAGCTTGGGGAAACACCGTGCTGAGCACGGCCGGCTCTGGAAGGAGCAGGAGTCACAGTGCACGTGGGGCTGGGAGCAGAGCAGAGTGACCCAGCTAATGTCCTGACAGCAGCGGGTTCCAGGCCTGGGCACAGCAGCTCCGGCGGAGCGAGCACAGCACTAACTCACAGTTATACATGTTTGGATGCTGCTGAGATATGTATCGACAGCAGCAATTAATCCCTTGATTTGTTTGCTGACCTGCTGCATAGGAAGGGTCATATTCAATTCAGCTGCTGAAATATGCTGTTATTGTTGGAGGCAGCGACTTCCCTTCATGCCTCTCGCCAGCCTTTAGATTTCATTCTTCTGAATCCTGGCACTGAAAACCAGCACCCGAGGCAGCACTCGAGGCTCATGCTGGTAGAGACAGGAGAGCTCTCAGGGGACGCCTGTTCAGGACAGCCGGGGGGGCTGGCACTGCTTCCCTGCCAGCAAGAATCAACACTGCGTGGGCTTCACCCTCCTCCTTCTCCTCCTCCTCCTCCTCTTCTACCTCCTCCTCCTCCTCCTCTGTGCAGCCTCAGCTCCTGCTCAAGCAGCTTTGGGAAGGCTGTGGCACGAGCTGCCTGACGGTGGGCAGGGCCCCCACCCCAGTGGGGGGCTCATCCTCATCCTCATCCTCATCCTCAGGGATTTCCCTGCCTGCACCTGCAGTCCAGGCAGGAATTGGTGCTGGAGTCACTGCCTGGCCGTGCTGCCCACTCAGCTGATGCCCTCGAGGTGCCAAGTGTGTCCTGGGAGCAAAAACCCCCCACGTGTGACTGGTCCCAGCTCTGTTCTGGCTTTTCCTTCCAGCACTGTCCTCATGCATTTTCTGTTAGGAATTGATTCCTACTCTCCTTTCAGGAAAAGATCAAACAAGCCCTTATGTCTCCCTTGGCTGCTTCCTTTGCGGATTTTTGAGCCGTTACCCTGGGTTTGAAGTATGATTAAAAGGGAAGCGAGGAGCCCGTGTGTGGGGTGCTCAGCTGGCTGCAGCCCTTGTTGGTTGGAAGGACAAGACCTCAGAGCCCCCAGCTCCTCCAGCACCAGCATCCCCAGGATCCTCCAGCCTGCTCAGCCCATTCTGCATCAGAAATCAGTGCCTGTGGCTGCCACTCTCCTTCCTCGTGTTTTATTTCTTCTGAGAAAGATTCTGTCGTTGGCACCTTCACCCCCTGCCCGACAGCCCTGTGCAGCCATCCTCATATAGAGCCACCCAGCAGCACAGCCATGTCCACGGCAGGTTGGGAACCATCTGCCTCCCCATTCCACGGCAGCAAGAGCTTTGTGTGTGTGTGTGTGTGTTAGATAACACCCATGTGTTAAACCTTCATCCCTCACTGGCTGCTGATGCTTACACAGCAAGGCTTAAACACGCTGGAATTTACAGGATTTTTATGTACATGCCGTAATCTCAAACAATAGACAAGCATTTGTGAAAGACGATGTGGGGACGAGCTCAGAACAGGAATTGTCTCTCCGAAGACAATGCCCTTGATGTATAATAGTGGAGCCACCTCCGAACAATCAGGGGCTGATTTTTATTTTGGCCTGAACTCCGCTTTCTCAGCACAGGTGTCCAATTTGTCCCTGCCTGTATAAATCCCACCAGTTAAATGACTCAGCTGTTGGCACAAATCAACCCAGGAGATGTTTCCCTGGCTGGGTTTGTACCTCATGAAGGCAGAAACATCGTGCCTATAAAACAGTCGGCTCTGATACCCTCATGGCCTGAAGGAGATTTACTGGGATAAGTGAGGTTAAAGCAGTAGTGGGTCTCTGACCCGCTGGCTCAGGATGCCCAGAGCTCTGGAGATCCACCTGATGGCCAAACCCTGCCCTGGGTACTGGCGCAGGCAGTGGCTGGATTTACTGCTGGGGCTGGCAGCAGGTTAAGCACCATAATCTGAGTGAGCGTTTCTGTAACCTTCTGACAAGGGTAATAAACCGGAATGAGATGCGCATTGTTCCCTGGAATTTATCAAACTGAGATCGTCTCTCTTTTGGGAAAGGTCAGGATGTGCCTCGTTTTATGGAGAACAAAAGACCAAGGACGGCTGCCCTGGGGTGCGGGTGAGTGCCTGTTTAGAAAAGCTGTAAGTGAAAGGCACTGTTCTTGGGAAGTTCATGGTAAGATGATGGGGAGCAAGGGTGGGGTTTCTCAGCCCCCCCGTGAGCCTGCTCCCATCCCATTTTACCTCAGCAGCCTCATGAATGTCACAGTTTTCCACGTGTGGCAGGCAGGGATTGCCCTCACTGGAGCAGGGCTGTTCTGGGCAGGTTGGTGTGGGCAAATCGAGGTGAGGCCAGTGCAGGCTGCCCCACCTGTGCAAGCCCTTCCTTGGCAGAGCAAATCTCTGTACTGCAGCATCTGTGTGCTGTGCTGCTCTCACAGAGATCAGCACCTGCTGCCCAGCCGTGTGCCAGCGGGTGTCCAGAGGTGGGAAAACTGAGGGAAAACTTGAAGAAACTTCAAAGCACCTAAAGGGGATCATCTTTTCTTTTTACTGGAGCAAGTTAACACGTGGGTGTTCCCACCCCCGTGCTCCCCCTGGCTGGGCTGCGGCTCCTGGTTACCCTTGGAGTCCCAAATTCCCAAACTGCCTTTCCCCTTTCTCCCACCCTCCCCAAACTGCCGAAGCCCCACATCCCTCAGCAGCTCTGTCAGGAACTGCAGCAGCCTTGAGCTGTGGGTCCTTGCGGAGGCTCTGATCATTTCCCATTGTTTGAGGCTGAGAAGCAGAGCCCAGATTGTATAAAGTAATTAAATAAAGCTGTCGGTCCTCCCTCTGAAGTGGCTGTGCCGGCGTTTCCATTATGGTTTGTTCTCTTTGGAGTGTGCCCTGGACAGCGCTTACACCACCCCGAGGTTTCACTTCAAGGGTCTTAAAAGAAAATCAATTATTTTTAGAAATATAAATATTTTATGAAGCTGCTTCTTCTTATAATGATGGAATAAAGAAAAATACAGCCACTTGGCTCTTCAGCGACAGACGGGAGCGCAGTGATCCCGCCTCGGAGGCTGCAGCACTTCACCTGAGTCACCTGCTCCAGGCATCTTAGCAAGGAGCCTGCAGTTGAATATCCTCTGTTAAATTATACATCTCAGAGCTGGCTGTCCTGCCGGCAGAGCAGTCAGGCTCCAGCTGAAGCCTGTCATGCCCTGGCTCTGCTGGGGGAGAGGCAGCAGCTCCCTCCTGCCTCAGTGCCATGGAAGTGGCAGCAGTGCCTCCAGTACTGATGGGAGCTGACAAGGAAGATGGAGAGAGACTATTTACAAGGACCTGGAGTGACAGGACAAGGGGGAATGGCTTCAGACTGCCAGACAGTAGGGTTACACTGGATATTAGGAAGAAATTCTTCCCTGTGAGGGTGGGGAGGCCCTGGCACAGGTTGCCCAGAGAAGCTGTGGCTGCCCCATCCCTGGGAGTGTCCAAGGCCAGGATGGACAGGGCTTGGAGCAACCTGGGCTGGTGGAAGGTGTCCCTGCCCATGGCAGGGGGTGGGACTAGATGAGCTTTAAGATCCCTTCCAACCCAAACCAGTCTGATTCTATGAAAAGGCAGAGCCAGGGATGCTTCAACGATGCCGTCACAGCTGTCTGTGCCCTTGGGCTTCCCACCCTTGGGTGGGCTCCGTGTGGGAGCGAGCACCCAGCCCTGCTCCCTCCCTCAGCCTGGGACCCCAGCGCGGCTGGAAAATGCAGGCGTTTAAATCTTGATATTATTATTGTTTCTATCAAAGGAGTGAATTCCCAGCCGTGTTGGGTTGCTCTTACATAATTTAGGCCAATCAGCGCTTCCTCACGCAACACGCGCTTAACTGCGCCGAGCCCCAAGGCAGCACATTTATATTCTGTTCTGCTGCTGTGAAATGAATGGTGTGACGGTGACAAGAGGAAGAGGGAGCTTTAAAGAGAGAGAAGAAGCCAAAGAGAAAGAAAGATAGTTGAAAGGAGCAGGGAGAGGAGAAGATACAGAAGATACAGAACAGCAAAGTGGTTTATAATGGAAGGACTGTAATTTATTTTGACACTAATCATGTATTATTCATTCAGAACAAAAATAAACCTTATTAACCAGGAAAAACAGATCTCCCATCTCCAGCCCACGTTGTGAGGAGCGAGTGGCGGTGGTGAGGATCCTGACAGCCGCCTGGCTCCGTGCCCTGTCCCGCGTGCCGGGCCTCGCCGGCACAGCAGCGCCCGCGGGCGCGGGGTGATGCTCGGAATTGCTGCCCTCAGTCCCCGAGAGGAGAGATGACTTTGGCTGTCAGGGAGGCCTCGTAATGCACTTGTATTGTTTCCATCCCCAGACGATGTCCCTTGTCTCCGAGGCTCTCAGCATCCTTTCCAAGGCTATAAATAGCCGGGTCACCGCCCGGCGCTGCGGAGATGGGCCCAGCGGTGGCAGCACTCCGAGGCCCAGAGGAAGATCAGTCCATCCCTGTGAGGTCATGGCTCGGCACAAGGGCATGGCCACAGCCAGTGGCAATCACTGAGCTGGACGTGGTTCTGCCGGGAGGGTGCCGAGGAGCTGGGGCACGTCCCATCGGCATCCCCGGCCAGCACCCACACAGCCCTTCCCACCGGGAGCAGGAGCTGCCCACGGGGTCTTGGGAGTCTCTTCCTTCCCCACCCCAATGCAACCAGGCACTGACCACGGTCTCTGCTTCCTTCCATCCCTGTGCACAACACATCAAACGCAGCTCATCTGCTCTCGGCCTCAAACCAACTTGCCTCGACTCCTGGCAAGATTTAAGGAGGATTTTAAAGTGTTATTGCTGACTTATGAGGCTTTAAATAATATTAGACTCTGCATATCTTTGAAATCTACTGTCTTTTAGCACCGCTGATCAGGTTTTAGGGGCTGAGCCCGGAGATGGATGGGTCTGTCCTCACCGTTGCTCAGCTGAATGTGCTTTGCCACCTCAGTGTTTGTGTTCCCAGGGTTTTGCTTCACGCTTTGGGGCTTCTCTTTTGACGTGGAAAGCAAACACGTTTCAGCAGCACTTCCCTTTGCCAGGGTAGGGAGCGTCCTGGGGAGGGAGTTGAGGGCTGCATGGACACTGTCCCCAGGCACCCTGAGGTGCTGGTAGCTGCTCCAGGCTGGGTGGGCTTCACAGTGCCCAGTTCAGCAGGAGTGCTGGGGCTGGGATGACCCTCGGGATGGGATTTTTAAGGAGTGGAACAGGAGGGTTGACTGTGGGTGACACACTGAGGTTGGCCCTTGCCTTGCCCCGGCGTTCCTGCCCCTGCAGCACCTGCCCCTGATGCTGTGGTGGGGTTTTACATTCACCCCTCATCTCCATACGCTCAGATCACCAGCTGACAGCTTTATTTACTTGTTATAACACAGAACCAATTACAAAGGGGCTCCCTGTGACCCCTCAGGTAGGAGCCAAGGTTGGAGCAGGCAGGAAGCAATGGGAACCCGTGCTTCGGGAAGCAGCAAATTACAAACCAGGGTATTCAGTCTCTAGAAAGCTCACAGATTTAATTCGCTAGTCAGACCTTCAGGGAAAAGAATTAGAACAATAATTATCAATTTGTTCTTTGTGTCCAAGGGCAAATTCAGCACTTAGAGGACAGAGTTGTTGCTGGCTTCTTTTTCCCTTCCCTTTGTAATCCTGATTAGCAGAATGTACTTTAGTCTTTGAAATGAATGATTCCACCTCTCTGGCCAGCGGAGCTGCTTCCTTGGAAAACATCCTGCATCTGGGAAGCCTTGGGCCACACTCCAGCTTTGTCTGGGTGAGCCAGCAATGCTGCCCATGGAGGGGTGCCCAGGGGCTGCCCCCAAATTCCTCCTTCCTGCATCTGGAAAAGCAGCTTTGCCCAGAGCCTTCTGTCACCTCACACTTGGCAGACATGGATGGTGCTGTCTGGGGGGGTTTAATGACTGCAGTATGTAGGGTGCAGAAGGAGAGGAGTCCCCAGGCAGCCTCTCACCCACCCCTGCCTGCTTGTGCCAGGCTCTCTGCCCCTATAACCCACCCTTCTCCTCCGAGTTCCCCTCACAGCCTGTTGTCTGTGCTCCAGCTCATTATTAATTCCATTCCCTGTTAATAGCCCCCGTCATAAACCACATCGACAATAATGAGGCATTTTATGGTGATTGTTGATCCATGGGAATTTTCAGAAACCACATTCTTTATTTATTCAGCAGCATAATGGCAATTCAATATTGTAGTAATGCAAATTAAGGGTTTTTTTCCTCCTGGGCTGGAAGCTGGGTGAGACGTAACTTTCCAAAGTAAAATTGTTCCTGAGAAGAGAGGTGAGAGAAGTTGTGGCCATCCAGGCTTCAATTTATAGATAATGGACATTTTTTACAGTTATTATTTGAATACATCAGTTCCCGCTTGACCTGTCTGAACAATTCTTGATGGATCTTCAACCTCGTTCATAAAGGGAGCTTATCCTTCAGCTCGAGGGGAGGATGATGCATTAAAAAGAAATATAAAATGCAATTTGGCCTCTTCATGACCAGAATAATTCCTGGTCGGGGCTGGATGTATGGGCAGGAGCAGGCAGGGAGCAGCTCTGCCCATCACGGGGCAGCACTGGCATCACCCCACCTGGCCCCTCCTGCCTGGGGCAGTGGAAGGAGCAGAGCTGTGTGCAGGCAAACACGGGCTCTGCCATGTGTGCTGAACCCAGCATTGCTTGTTTCTTCCTTTTGGGTTGTTTTTAGAAGTATGGAAAACATGGCAATGCCAAAGCCAGTGCAGAAAGGCTCCTGGAGTGAGCTACATGATTAAAAATGCTCGGTGTAATTCAGATTGATAACTGCATTAGAGCCGCGGGTTTTCCCTTCCGTAATTGAGTTACACCTACAGCATTGGAGTCAAAATGATGTTAATCACCACCAGGGTTGGGTGATGGATGCAAACTCCTGCAGTCACTGGCAGTGCTTGGGGACATCAATTAGGGATCCCGCTTTCCCTCCCTGCTCTCCTCCCCATGCCCTTCCCCCTGTGAGCATCCTCCCCATCGCCTGCCCTTCCTCCCTCTCCTTTCCTGGGATAAGTGCCTCCATGGATCTGCAGGCGCCTTCCACACCATGGGGGTCTGTGGCCTTGCCACAAAAGTAGCATCAGGGCTGGATCCTGCAGCCAGAGGGAACATGGCTCAGCTCCCACCACTGGGACCTGGGTGTGAAGCTGGAGCCAGAGAGCATTCCTGAAGGATTCTCCCAGGAAGCTGCAGCAAAGTGGTCTCAGTATTCCCTCTCCCACATGTGTTTGGTGCCCGGATATACAACATGGACATGCAAAAACACACAGAATCCCCCAGCCAGGGAACACAGCCTGGCTCTCTTTAATTTTGACATCAGATAACCTTGATAAATTCTCTTATTAAATTTAATATCTTTGATCAATCACAGTAAAACTTGAGATGAATTATTAAAATGAAGAATTGCCTTCTAGGGTTTATGGTTATTGTGCTACCTAAATTAAAGATGTAGGTGCTGTTATTTAAAAGAAAAATATTCCCCTGTCCCTAAAGCCACGTGTATCCCTTCAGCTCAGCCAGAGATCTCCGATAAGCAGATACCACACTGCCCTCCTTGTACACACTGATTACACAGTGCCCTGTTTTCCTGAGCCATGAATTCCAGGTAGGAGGCAGCACATGGGTCCTCGCTCCACGGCATGGCAGAGCAGATCTCCACCCTTTCAGCTGCTGCAGCTGCTCAGACCAAAGAGAAGCGTGATCCCGAGGGCTGTTCCTGCTCCAGGGATGAGCACACAGCCACCGACCCTGCTCACATCCACCTCGGGGCTCCTGAGACACATCCTACAGGAATTCCCCTGGTTCTGGAGGTGTTCCATGCTCCCCAGGATGCTCCATGAATGATAAAACATTGATGCTTGAATGGCCTCTCTTTCAGGGGGTGCTGAGCACTGGCAAGGTCTGTGCCTGCTGGAGGATGGCAGGGAAAGCTGCTCGCAGCCCGAGAGCCTCAGCTCCAGTGGCTGTGTTCCCCAGGTCAGCCCTCCTCCTGCCCATAACAAAGGGCTGTTTTTAAAGCCAGTCTCTGTGTGCCAACTGCTCCTCTCTCCAGCTCGTGCTGTCTCTGCGTGGCTGGACGAGGTGTCATTACAGTGATTGAATCCCAGCTGGATTTCCTGGAGGGCCTGTCTGTGCTCCGCCTGTAACGCTCATGCTTCCATTTCCCACCTAAGTGCCTCTGTCTTTTCTTGGCTATTATTCTAATTTGATAACATTATATATTTTTTGAGCCTAATTGTACAGAATGTAATGAAAGTGGTGAACACGTCAGCACCCACAGCACCAGAGGGGCAGGGCTGGGGGATGGGATTGGGATGTTACCAAGGGAAGCGTCAGGGCTCGCAGGATCACGGCTTACAACTGAACAGTTGAGTGCCTGCAGAAAGGTTCAGGGCAGAGAGAGCAACTCCTCCACCCAGGAGACCTCGAAATGAGGTTTAATCTTTCCCAGGCTTATTTCAGTGCTTGGAAATCCAGGACAAAGTTTTGGGGTTTTTTTGTGTGTGTGAAAAAGACACAGAGTGACTTAGATTTTGGGGTCAGTGAGGAAAGAAACGTCCAAGATCTGATGGGAGCAGTGAACGCCACCCCTGAGGCTCCTGCTTTACCTGCAGGTGCAGGGAGCAGTTCACTTTGGCCACCACCAGTGACCTCCTGCAGTGACCACCTCTGCCACCAGCAGTGCCTGGGGGCTGCCAGGTCGCCCAGCCAGGCTTGAAGCCCAGGGGAACATCAGGAGATGGGAGCTGGTGTGTGGCGAGGCCAG
>NW_021940578.1:647519-710982 GCF_001715985.3 Manacus vitellinus | reverse complement strand
GGAAAAACAATTAGAAGGGATAAAATCAAATGTTTTTTAAAAGAAGGAGTTATTAGGCACATGCAGCGCTGCCTTGTCAGGATGAGCTGCGAGGGACCAGCGGGGTTCAGGTGGATTATGCATTTAGAGGGATAAAGAGCAAATCCACAGCTCCAGTTCTGCCTGAGGGAAAACCTGCAAGGGTATCGGTATGTGAGGGAAGAAGCTGAGGTCCAGGCAGGAATTCATAATTACCTGCTGCCACCTTCCTTGAAACTTTGTCTGCACCATCAGTTATGGATTATTTTGGGAGAGAAGATGCTGAGATGACGGGCACGCTTCTGCCTTGGCCATGCTGCAGAGAGGCCAGGCAGGCAGATCTCAGGGTGGGAGAGCTGTTCCCAGCATCTTCTCAGCTCGGGAAACGTGGGCAGTGTCAGGAGGAGTAATGACCAGCCCCTCTGCCAGAGCAGGAGTGCAGCAAACCGCCGTGTTTCAGGCGACTTAATCAAGGTGAACTTCTACATTTCTCACCCACCCCGAATTTTCTCTGTATCGTTAAAACCAGCTTTAAACTGCCAGGCTGCAGATATTTTCCTCCCACTGCTTCCTCTGTGTTGGTTCTTTCCATCACAGCCTGTCAGTGCTGTTGCTCACAGCTCCTCAGCAGTGATGGACGAGCGAGCCCCCGGCTGCCGGCACTGCCGCCGTGATGGACGGGCTTGGCGTGGGCTTCCCTGTGGCACTGCCCTCCTGGGGCTCTGCTGGACCTTCACAGGCGTGTTTTGGTCAGGGCTAGCAGGGCATCCAGCTGTGCAGCACAGCTGCCCAGGGCAGGGCTGCTGCTTGTGGGTGGGAGCAGCCGCCACCAGCAGCAGCTCCTCCTGGGGCTGTGACAGCACAGGAAGCTCTTTGTCCTCCTGATGTGACACCTCCCGGCTGTGACACTTGGGCCACAACGTGGAGGCAGCACGACCGTGGTCAGCATCCTGCTCTGGAGCGCCCAGATGGTATCTGGGATGCTGGGAGGAGGCAGGGCAGGGCAGGGCAGGGCAGGAGAACCCCAGTCCTTGCAGAGGTTTGCCACATGCTCCGTGGGTGACTTTGGACAGACAACCAGACCCCCCAAACCTCAGGTCACACCTGCCATCAGGTGGATGGGACCAGCCAGCCCCTGGGAAATATTACCTTTATATTGACTCCTCTGTTCCTTTGGAACCTGGAATTAATTTTGTATTTGTTTGGACCGTGGTGGGTTTAACCTCCAGGAGGAGCCAGCCCTTGTCAACCCCTGGTAGTTTAATAGCTAAAGCGTTTGATTAAAAAATTTAATAGCCCCAGAATGATGGAACAGCTTCTGTCCACAATGTATTAAGCTTCTGGCATTCAGATTTATACACAGTGTAAACTCCCTTTATATGAAAACATTTGTTTCCTTTCCCACATCCACAGCAGAGCAGCCCCTTCTCCTGCTTCATTACCAGCCACTTGTTTAATTGCACAGTTTTGGGAAGCTGCCACATATGGGGAGGTGGATTCCAGCGGCCGTGATTCAGAGGAGCAGAAGGAAATGCTGGTGCTGGCAGCTGCAGCCAGCCTGGTTGGTGCCTGTGTGGTGTATGTGCTCCAAAGAACCCCAAAATTATCCGCTTTCCAGTGGAAAAGCCACTATGGAGTCTTCTGCATCAATAATTTCTTGTTGTGGCCAGTTCAGTGCCTGCATCCAGACTGAGCTGAGCGAAACTACCCATGGCCTCTGCCATCCCACTGTCACACATCCATACCCCTCTCTCAGGAGCACTTTCTAGGAGCCTAAATAAACTCTTGCCACCAGCAGACCCCATAAATCCTCGTTACCATTTGCCTCGACCAATCTGCCCAACATTTCTCTTCTCCCCCCAGGTTCCCAAAGCCACCATAACTCTTCTCCAGGTCAAGTAATTCATTGTATGTCATAGCAGATGGATAGATCCAGTTTGCATTTTCTGCCTCAGCCTCATGTTTTTAGGGAAACGTTGTCCCTGTGTACCAGAGGAGCAGCTTGGGCTGGGCAGCCAAAGCCGAGTGCTGGGGCCGTTTCTCTGGGAGAGGTGAAGCCCAGCCAAGGCCAAGGGACAGACCCAAGGGTGAGAGGGAGGGGACAGTTCAGGGCATCAGTGCCGGTTCCTTCTTTGAGGAAGGACATTTTCCTCAACCAGCATCTCTCGGCACCGCGCCCGTGGCCAGGAGGGCACCAGCAGAGCCTCCTCCGCTCGTCTGCTGGAGAAACTGGCATTTAATTTACCATTGCTCCTAATCCTCTTACTCCCGTGGACTTTGCGAGGGTGGATTTTGAGCTGTTCCAAGCTATATCATAATGTCAGGCAGATCCACAGGCTTTAGGCTCTGCTGAAGGACTTAATAGAGATTTTTGTCACCCTGGTGAAGCTGGGGAGGAAGGAAAATTTCCCCCCAGAGTGCAGACAGTGGGGCTGGAGGGCTGGTGGTGGCTCAAGCTGGGGAAGCGTGGTGGGGCCCAGCATGGGCCAAGGGACTATAAATACCCAGCCCATGTACAGGCTCCACAGTGGAAGGAAATTGCCGATTATCTTCGGCGACACTTTATTAGTGAAGAACAGTTTGTTCTTACACTCCTCTGCCTGTCTGCCTTTTTTAGATGAGAAACTACATGAAATATGCTGTAAAATACCTAATGTGCCTTTTTGGGATAATAATTCAAAGTCCATGTTCATAAATTCACATTTTACTAAAAAAGGGGGAAAAAAGAAGCAGGAACTCCTGGGTAATTTATAACCATTGCTCTGTGCTATCGCTCCCCAGCCGTTGGGATGCTGCTGCTCGGGGATTTGGATCCTGCACAGAGCCAGCACTCGGTTTGCAGTCCTTCATTTCGGCTGTTCAGGCTACATTAGGTTTTTCAAAGCTGAAGAACAATTTGAAAAACACATAAACCCACTTCTGAGAGCCAGAGGGAAGTATCATATCCCTCGAATGGAACAGCACTGATACCTGGTTTGATAGACTGGCCAATTAAGGATTGCCAACAGAGCTGGGAAATTTGCATTGGAATGTCGTTTCCGTAGTGATGAATAGGAGTTCCCTACCTACTCTACCTGGAGGAGATCTCATTTCATTTATGCTGAGGCTCTGTCACTGTGCATAGGGCTCACAACTCACACATTACTCACTCCACGATGGAGAACACACTTGTTTCTCCTGAGATTCCGCATGCCAAGGATCAGCCACGGGGCTGCAGCTGGGGGCCCCAAAGAGGCTGTTTCAGGTCTCCAGTTTTGGGTTAAGGAGATGCCCAGGGCAAAGGCAGCTGCAGCTCCGGGATCTTGCTTCCCAAGGCAAACAGCAGGACAGCTCTCTGTTTGCTCTCTCTCTGCTCACAGGATTGAATTATTATCCCCACAATCGTATTCTTAAGGTTAAGAACAAATATATATAAGAACCTCGTGGAAAATTGGTCCACTTCAGAGTTGACAGAACAGCACAATAGTTAAAGCTTCCTAACAGCTCTCTGCTTAACAGAAACATTTTTCATTTCATTAGTGCCAAGTGCCCTTGTCAAGCTGAGATTTTAAGACGAGTTTCTGTGTGAAATATGAGGAGCCTCCACTTAAGGCCGCTCGGTGAGGGCTTGGTGCTCACCCTGAAGGGCCGGGGGATGCTCCTGTTCCCAGGGACCCCAGAGCTGGCACAGGGGCAGCAGCAAAGCCACAGCACCTCAGCCAGCAGGGCCCCCTGCTAATAAAGCTGTAACAAACCTACATTAGTATTTATGGTGCCTCACAGACAATTCTTCAATACCTCGAGCTGTGACCTCAGTGCTGGTTTTGAACTATGGTTCAATTTGTGCTGGTTGTGATTTGAGCCTCAGCACGTGATTAATCACTGGCCCAGAACATCCAGGGCTGCACCAGCAGGGATGGGGAGGTGAATTAGCCGGGGGGGTTGGTTTTATGGCTCAGCATCTTGAGTAACCAGAGCTGCTGCACCCCAAACCCTGCCAGTGCTCCCCTGACCCGCCAGAGGAGCTCTCCGTTCCCTCTTGGGGTGGTTCTGCACAAGCACTGAGCAGCAGGAAGGATGGGATTTCATTCCAAATGGGGTGCAAGGACCTTCAGATCTGATAATGGCTTCGGGCAGTCGCTGCACCTTGTGAGCAGCCCCTGTCACAGGGGACTATTCACCTTCTCCCAACCTGCTCCCATCCCTGTGCTGGAAGTGTTTCAGCTGGGGCTCCCAAGTGTCTTTTGTTGTGACTCCAACACTTGTTTAAGGAGGAGACATGTCAGGTTAGCACTAATTGCAGATTTCCCCGTGTGGCTGCTGCATCTGCCAGGCTTTGTCAGGAAGAAAACCACAAGAGCTGAGGAATTGCTCATGCCCCTCTCAATGCCCCAGTGTGCCATGATGCAGGACTGCAGGGGCTGGCAGGGCTGAGCTGCCCCCACGATGCCTCCTGCCAGCCCCACAGATACAAAGGAGATGGTCAGGGGAGTCCTTTGGAGATGTCAGGAGCTGGGGACATGGATGCTGAGGGATATCAGCACCGGGGCTCCGTGGAAGGAGCAGCAGCTCCCACTTAGCTTTTATTAACCAGATACATCATGTGGGGAGCAGGCAGTAGGAAAATCAATGGGTGAGGGCTGAAATTATGGACAGTGATCCGGCAGCTGGAGCTGCTTCCCAGCGCCTTCTGTAGCCACTGCCCAGGAGCCTTGGACAGGCAGCCCATGGATCTTCCTGGCAGAAGCCCCAGCTGATGAAAAGTATGGATTTATAGGGATTTGCAAAGGCTTGGAGGTGGAGGGCAAAGCCTTTTTTCTGCTCACCGCCTCTCATGGGGCATCCTGAGTGAGCATGGAGCATCCCCCTGTTGAGGCTCGCTCTGTGGCAGCATCCCTGGATGGGCACAGCTGCATTCCCATCCCCAGCACAGGGTTCACTTGCTTTTGGGACACCAGTAACTACACGAGAGCCTGATTTTTTTCCCCCCAGTGCACTCCAGATCCATCAGGTTGCTGTAGTGCAGCCCATCTATCGCTGCCAACGTCAATAATGCCGTTAAAAAAACGGTTCAACCAGAATGGATGGATTCGCTGGAAGCGCCTGCACCTCCCGCAGCTCCTGCAAGGACACATTTTAAAATGGAAATGAAACGCTGAGCGAAACCTGATTTGCTTAAAATAACTGCGGAGGTTGAATTGTTTTGTGCTGGAAGAACAAATAAACAAACAGAAGGAGCGAGGTTTGAGGAACGAGAGCACGCTGCGTGTGACACTGTTAATACGGAGTTATGGATGGCACCGTCGCGGGAGAACATCCTACTGGGATGGGGGAGCACGGCTGCCTGTGCAAACGGCTGCATCCTGACCTGGGGGCCGGCACGCCACGGGATTATTAATGAGAGCTTCAGCAGGACCTTCCTTTGCAGAATTTCTAATGACTGTTTAATAAACATGTAAATGTGCCTCGGTGTTTCAGCGGCGTGTGCCAGCACGGGAGTGTGCAGGGGTGGCTCTGCCAGGACTCCCCCCGCCCTACCCTGCCCTGCTGGCCCCGGTGGGTTTGTTACAGCCCAAGCCAGAGTCTGCAGCCTTCTCCCCAGCTCATCCCTCCTGCTCCTCTGGAATGCCCTGTGCGAGGAGAACGTGGTGCCGGGTGTCACCCACAGGGAGCTCCAGCCACACCAGCACTGGGGGAGGCAGGACAGCAGTGATGCTCCTCTTCCCCCAGCTCAGCTGAGGTGTCAAGAAGGAGAGATGGCATTAAAGGAGAGGCTCCCTGGTCCTGTTACTGCTCCAGAGGGGTAAGCATTGGGATGGGCATCTTTTGGCAGGGAGGCTGGAGGGAGCAGCAGGAGCATTGTCAGGCACCCCAGGCCAGTCTGTGGGAGACAATTACAGTGTCATGGAATTGCTCCTTCCTGGACACAGCTCTGGGCAGTAAGAGGTTGACAATAAAGAGAATTTGCTGGAGGACTGTTGATAAAACCCTGCTTATCATCAGCTGTAAATTCACCATGGACACTTGCACCTTTATTTCCCACCCAGGGAACAGTGTCCCCTCACCCTGAACTGGGATATACTGCCATCGTTCTGCTCCACCAGCCCTGCCAAGGAGCTCGTAAAAATCAAGGCACAGGTTCAACTCAGTGAGATAAGGGCTCTGTGGTGCCAAAAATGAAGCACAAAGTCACTTCAACCTGAGGAGGTGATGGCAGCAGTGCCAGCTTCCTTCTTCCATGTCCAATTTACCAAATTCTTGTAAACTACAATTAAAGAAGTGGCAGCAGTTCCAGAAGTCTCATCGAGCTTTTCCTTAACCCTTAACTTTGGGCAAAAAAGGATAATTTGAAGTCAGCACACGCTGGTGACATACAGGTCCCACATGGGCCTTGGCAGCAGCTCCCACCTTCTTGCCAGGGGCAGAAATGGGGGAACACTGGGTCTCCCAGCCAGCCCCCACCTCCCCGAGCTGGTGGCCTGGCAAACCCTTCACCCCATGCTTTGCAGTGCTTCCAAATGACTAATCAATTATTCTTTATTAGGGTTATTTCTTTCATTAGTCGTTTCTTCAATGCTTTCAATGTTTCATTAGTCTCCTCTCCAGTTGCAGTGGATTTCGAGCACTGTGGAAGAGGATAATTCATTTTATTAGGTCGTTTATTTTCTGGGCACATTTTTAAAGGTCAATTAATCCATCTAAATGGAGGAGGAAGTATGGAATAGCATATAGAGCCTCCCTCCCCCTCTGCCAGAGAGCCTGGTGTGAGTTCACTTGCCCAGGTAGGGAGTGTGTGAATGCCACGTACTGGTGTGACATTTGAACTGGAATTGTGCTTCCATAAGCTGCTATAAGGGGTATATTATCCAGCTCCTTCCCGAGGATGGAAGAGCTCCTAGGACAGGTCCCAGTCCAGGAGCAGTTGCTGTGCCCATCCCGTCCCCTCAGGTCAGAGCATCTCCTGCCACCAGGATCACTTGAATTTGTGCTGATGAGGATGGAATCTGGCTGGGATGTCCACATGGATGTTCTGGAAGGGGTTATTCTCCATCTGAGACTTCCCTGGCTTTGCCCACCAGCAACCCTGCTGTTGATGAGACCAATAGTGTCACGCAGGGATTAAAACTCATCACTTTATAAATATTTCCAGCCAAGCAGCGATTTATTCTGTTCCAGGGCCACCATCATTATGGAAATCTGGAAGCAGCAGGTACTTGTCTCCCTGGTATGAATCATCCCACTAATTAGGGAAGGAGCAGAGCTGGCAGGGCCGTGGCCAGGCAGGGTGTGAGCGATGCCGAGGGGCGCGGGGGGCCCGGAGCCATCCCTGCTGGAGCTCAGCACTGCCCTGCCGGGTGCTGGCACCCCTCACAGCTCCCAGCAGAAAGCAGAGGAACCCTGGGATCAGCACAGGAGCTGGTGGGGGGCTTTGGTGGTGACGATCCATGGAGAAGCTGGTCAACCCCCTTCAACACTTCGTAGTCACTCCTGACAGGAGCTGAGACCTGCCAGGTCAGCCCAGGGCCAAACCCAGAACATCCATCACTGCCACTGCCGTTCCTGCTTGTGCTTATGCTTTTATTGATGTCCACAGTGTAAAACACCAATTATTTTAACTGGAAAATCCTTGGAGTGACCTAACAAGGCTTCCCTTAAAGCAGGGATAGAAAAGCTTGAACAGCTTGATGCCTCCATGAGAGGTGAGCTTTACTCCAACTGGAAAATACTCGGAAATCAAACCCTTCACGTGCAGAAGCCGGAGAGGAGCCTTTGTCCTGCCTGGTGATGGGAAGGCATGGCAATCCCAGCTTTCTGGGGGCAACAGCAGTGCTGTGGGGGATTCCTCTCACCATCTCTGGTCTGACCCAGCAGGAAGATGCCACTTTGGCAGAAAAAAAACCATTTTGGTGTCAGCTCAGCAGTTTGCAAACCGCTGTGCTCTCCATGTGGAGTTTTGGCACTGGTGAGCTGCTGCCAGCAAAGAGCCCAGGTGGTCCTCCTTGGGAAGAGCCACCAGCCAGGGAAAATACAGATAAAACACTCCAACATGAGGATTCAGAGAGCAGATTTTGGTGATGTAACAGCTCAGCAGAAGAATATTAACAAGGGTGTGTGATTAGTCCTGATGCATGTGATGGGGAAGCACAGAGGGGACAGGGCACTCAGTTTTTTGGCCATTCCAAACCTGCCCAGGTGTGAACACCGGCCAAGGCACAGGCATGAAGTGCCCTGATGCAGATTAGTTTCTGTGTCTTCCCCCCTTGCTGGATCTCATTAAACGTGCAGAAAAGCTTTGCCGGGGGCTCCTCCCGCGCCGGTCGATGCCGCCCGTGCAGCCGAGGGGATGTGCCTCTAATTGCAAAACAAAATATTTTTTTTTCCTCCTTCCAGCGCAGGAACGATTTCCAGCCTCTCGTGATGCCAGGCAGGTTTCAAACCGCTTATTAAATAATGCAGAGCAAGAGTTAAAAATTGATGCTTAACTTGATTTCCTGTGGCCTCCTGAGAGGCTGCTCAGCTCGTTATAGCCGCTGTCTGCACCGCTCACCTCGAGCCTGCAGCGTGTTAACACTTATCAAACTCACGGAAAAGCTCTTTTATTCATCTCCTTTCCCAGCCGTGACTTTTCCAGGGCACTGACATGCTCTCTCAGAGGAGCCTGGTGCTGTGGGCAAACGGGGCTCACTCTGCTGCAGGTCAGGGTCTCACTGCCCTGCCAGGTGCTGCTCCCTCTGCGTCCCAGCACAAGCCCCATGCTGTCCCTGGGGGTTTTTATTTGGAAGAGATGCCTACAAACAGAAGAGAATGGATGGTGGGAAGCAGACCAGTGCTGAGAAGATGCTGGGGATAGTGGGGTGTGTGACCTCGATGCAGGGGGAGCTCCCATGCACTTGGGTTTCAGCAGCACCCACCAGCTCCAAGGGAAATCCCTTTGCCACCCACTCCACTTGCTCTCCGAGGGTGCAGCAGTGCCCGAGCTGGGAGATAAAATCTTTGTAGATGTATCCCAAGTCTCCTGCAACAGACTTAGGTTTGAAACAGACTAAATAAATACTAATGAAGCGTAAAGAACAGGGGCTCCGTTAGCGAAGGAGAGGGATAACAGATGGGCTGGAGTTAACCAGAAGATTATTTCCAGCTGAGGTTCGTTTGGTGCTAATGTGGCCTGATTTTCACTTTCTTCAACGATGTTACACATCCACAGCTGAACTGGAAGTGTCAAATGTCAGCGATTTGAAACGGGAGGTCTTAATCCCGGATAATCGCCCTAAAATCTCCTCTTCATCGTGCCATCAGTGCCACCCAGGGCGTGCAGGGCACCCAGTAACCCTGTCACCACCACCCCGGTGCCTCGCAGCAGCTCCCCAGCGAGGAGCAGCTCGGTGTTGGGTGTGTCCGGCCGGGGAACGTCAGCCCAGACTCCCACGAGACACGACAAAGTGGGCATTGGCAGCTGGATGGGGGGCGAGCCCCGGGCAGGGTAAGATGCTGGTGGTCCCAAAGCAAATCGTGCCTCAGGCAGGGTAGGGGGGTCCCGCTCGGGCACTGCAATTACGAGGGAGGGGAAACTTGTCCAGCAGCAGGGCCAGCAACCAGCAAGAGCCAGAACGATCTTCAGAGGAGCTGTTGAAGCGAATGAGAGAAGAAAAAGCTTTTTAATATTTTGTGCCAGGCTTGAAAGAACAAGCAGCCGTGTGAAAAGGAGCGTGGTGTAGCATCCTCTAAATTACCGGGAAACCTGGGGGTTCCCAGGCTGGTGGGGGCTTTCCTGCATCCCATAAAGCACTTTGTGAGGTCTGCTGCTCTGAGAAAGGATGAGAAGGGAGGGAATGTATTGAGGTTTTTCTGAATTTGTTTTGTGTTTTCTTTCACGAGGGCAAAAAATGTAATAAAAATGGCCTGGCCACCTCGGATCCTCATCAGAGAGAGATCAGAAGGCTTCTGGGTTCACTGGCAGTGTGTGGGAGACGAGGAAACAAGAGGAAAGGCTGGCGTTTATAAATTGTAGCTATTAAAGCTAAAGGGGGGGAACGAAACTGGAGATAATTGAGCTAACCAGTTGTTGCAAGAGTGAAATTCCGATTTCAGCAGTCAGCAAGAAAGTTTTCATAAATAGAAATACCAACTGTTCAGGTGGAGAACTTAAAGATCTCCGCAGAAGTGAATGATAAAAGAGTTACTTGAATACATTCAGAGCCCATTGTTCGAGGAAGAAAGCAGTAAAGAGGAGGAAAATAGGGCTCCTCAAAGTAATGAGTGGAGCAGATGAGGGAGAACAAAGGGCCAGCAGCTCCGCACCCACTTCATTTGTTCCCATCTCATTGAGGGGAGCGAGAAACGGGAGGCAGCGGCGGCTGTTTGATACCACAGAAAGGGTGGTGTTATTAAAGCTCAGATAAATAACCCAGCGGGCACGGGCTGGGGGCTGGCCGTGCACATCGGGCTCTGGAAATCGAGCGTGGGGCTTCTGGAGGGGGTTTGGCGTCTCTGTGTCCTTATAATGAATCCAAGTGCACCCGGTCCCGGTGCCGACGGCAGCCCTGGCGCGGGGGTCGCGGGCTCTGAGCGCTGCTCGGGGATGTGCCGGGAGGGATGTGCCGGGAGGGATGTGCTGGGAGGGATGTGCCGGGAGAGGTGATGTGCCTGCGCTGGCAGAGCGGTCAGAGTCGTCAGGGATGCGCCGGGAGAGATCTGGCAGAGATTGCATTAGAGAATGTCCAAAGGAGGCTACGAAGGTGGGGAAGGGCCTGGAGGGACCACACGAGGAGAGGCTGAGGACACAAGTCTGTCCAGCCTGGAGAAAAGTGGACTGAGGTCAGACCTCACCAGGGTCTGCAGCTTCCTCACAAGGGGCAGTGAGAGGCAGAACCGATCTCTGCTCTCTGTGAGCAGTGACAGGACCCGAGGGACTGTCTGGAGTTGTGTCAGGGAGGTTTGGGCTGGATATCAGGAGAAGGCTCTTTCTCTAGAGGATGGTCTGGCACTGGAAAAGGCTTTCCAGCGCAGTGGTCACGGCCTCAAACCCGACAGAGCTCAAGGAGCATTTGGGCAATGCTCTCAGGCACATGGTTGGGGTGTCCTGTGCAGGGCCAGGAGTTGGACTTTGATGGTCCTTGTGTGTCCCTTCCAACTCAGGAGATTCTGTGATTCTGTGAGAGATGTCCCAGTGCCCACATCCATGCTGGGCAGCCTCTGAGCCAACACCACACTCCCCTGCACTGAAACAAGCTGCCCATAACCTCTCCTACCATGCTGTTTATTGTCCTGGGCTGCATTTATTTCCAATTATGATTCAGTTTATCCCAATTAAATGCCACTTACACTTCAATGTAGTTATCCAGTCCAATACTCTTAATTAGTTAGTAAAGTATTAGAAGTCAATTTTAATTATTTCCAGTGGGTTTCAGGGAAATCTCAATTAGGTGTCTGTGATTTCACTCCGAGCAGTGGCTATTCCTTCCCCCCTTTTCCCCACGGTTCCCCCCTTTTCCCCACGGTCCCCCTCGCCCACCATGGCTGGAGCCACGGGGATCCACGGGGAGCTCTGGAAGTGTGGTGCAGTGGGGGCACCCCGAGCCAGCCCAGCAGTGGGTGACAGGGCCAGGTCACCCCCATCCAGCCCCCTCAGTGTCCCCACGGGCAGGGAGGGCCGCAGCCTCTGTGCCAGCTACCTGGGGAGCCTCCACGCTGATAATTATCTACAGTCACACGGTGCCTTTTTTTGGTAATTGCTTCATTTTGCATGGAATTTAATTACAGAACCCACATGGGGAAAGCACTGCACGGCTCGATTTCCTGGGCTCGTTTGCGTGGCGGCGAAGCTGCAGCTGGGGAGAGGAGGGCTGGTCCTGGTGTCCCCAGACAGTCCTGGTGTCCCCAGACAGTCCTGGTGTCCCCAGACGGTCCTGGTGTCCCCAGATGGTCCTGGTGTCCCCAGACAGCCCCGGCCCCACGGGCAGGGGGTGAGTGTGGGTGCAGAGAGCGGGGCAGGCTGCCTGTGCTCCAGCCCAGCTGGGCTCCTGCACCCCAGAGAGGGACCCTGTCCTGGCATCCCCCCGCAGCTGGATCCCAAACCCCTTTGGATCCACTTTACTTGTCCCGTGCAAAGCTGAGGCCAGACTGATTTGCCCTGGCTCTTTCTCGGCGTGAGTGGCACTTGCTAAACTTAATTTCACACACAAAATTCCTCTTTTAAACCCCGGGTTGCCAGAACAAGGAGCGGCACAGAGGAAACCGTGTCACCTCAGGTGCTGATGAGCAGCTGCCTGGCATTTGCACCTCTTGCCATGAGGATAAATGCTCCTCACTTGCACTTGGAGGGCTGGGAAAGCTGAGAGGCAGAATCCCCCCTTTAGGATAGCCAAATAACAACACCAAAAAAATCTAAAGCAATTCTGGGCTCTGACTGAAGATGAGTCCTCCTTTCTGTTCATTATAAAATACCTATTATCTCCCTTTATCTCCGAGCCAACAGTGTTATTTCAATTTAACAGTGTATGAGAAATGCAAGAAAATATAATAAAAGAGCCATGGATGCACTATTTAATGTCAGAATGACAGATGCTTCAATTAGGAAGACAGGGCTATTTCTCCCCAAAATAGATAAAGATGAAATTTTTATAAGATTGCCCTGTTTGTGTTTACGATAGGGTGCTCGTACACACTTTCATTACAATATAAATTAATATAAAAGCTCTGATTTCAGTGGAAACCTGAAGGGATTTTCCACCAGTTTTGCAAGTTGCCAAACTGGTTGGTCATTTCCTCAGTGCTGGGTCCTGCCTTGGTTTTGGCAGGGCTGAAGTGGGATCGTGGGCAGATGCACAGCACAACCACAGCAGTGAGATGGCACCACTACAGCACAGCACTGGCACAGCATGGCCATGCTCTCATGGCTCCCTGGGAGCCCTTGAAGTCTCTGAAGGTCTCTCCTTTCCAGTGCTGCTCCATTCCAAGGCGTGTTTGTACAGTAAGTGGGTCAAGGAATAGTCAACAGAAAAGTTATGTCTGTGTTTACCCTGGAATTATAGATATAGCCTGAATTATGCATGAATTAAAAAAAGTCAACACGAGCGACACAGTAAACACGTTGGCTTTGCCAGCATTTGAAGAGGGGGGATCGAGGGGGGATTGTGCTGGGAAGCTTCTCACGGCATGGGAGTCAGAGGCAGAGGGATGCTCGGGGGTGCCAGGGTGCAGGGGCTGTGCCATGCTGTGCCATGCTGTGCCGCGGGGCCCACGGGACTGGTGCACACCCACAGTTGCACTTGTGCTGTTGAGTTTATTCCTGAGTTGAGCCTGGTGTTAATTGTTTCCATCTTGTCAGTTATCCCAGGTCCGATTTGTCACCCGGCGCTGGGGATGTTTTGGTGATGAAGTGCTACAGACATTATTTATTGTTCTATTTCAGCCAAAACAAGCATTACTCTCATTTATTTATTAATCACTTTTCAAATTCAAAGGAAACATCTGTGCAGATTCAAAATTAAGGGGGGGTTATGGCTGGAGCGAGATTTCCCTGGAATTTCTATAAATAGATCCAGTGTTTTTTCCTCATTGTCTTGATATTTCTGAGCAATGGTGATCACCCTGATAACCCTTCCTGATGGCTGTAACCCACCCGTAGCCCTGTGACCAGGCTGCATCCCTGCAGGAGGAGAAGGCAGCGATGCCGTGGTGCTGCTGCCACTCTCCAGCAGCATTCCCACTGGGACAAGCTGCTGGCAGGAGGGAATCCTCCTCCCACGAGCTTGGGTGGTAGAAACAGCCCCATCCTGGTGGTCACCCCAGTGATCCCAGGAGCATCTCTGCCTCTGCCTGACCGCCCTCGAGCCCTGGGAAGGGTCTGCTCTGCAAATCCCAAACAGGGGTAAATCCCAGACTCTCCATGACCCCGGCACATCAGGTGTGTCCATGCTGAGCTGTTCTCACTCCTACCTGCCTCCTAATTAAGCCCCAACGTGTCATTCATCCATCACAGCCTGAAGCTTCTTCACTGCAGCACTGGGCTTTGCTGACCCACAGCCTTGGGGTGCTCCAAGCACCCCCCACTCCCCACGGCCATCACTGTGTTCCTGAGAGCACAGGTCAGGCTCCCAGAGTGCCATGTGCTGTTGGGAACAGGGAGTGTATTTATAATCCAGCAGCATCCTCAGGGATGGAGATTATAAACGAGGTGTTACGAGTCAGCACTTTCATCCAGTTCTGGGACTTAAAAGATTTGTTAATGATAAATATGTTAATGCCATTTGCATTTCAGAGGAGGAGAGGATGATGGAGCACAGGAGAGACCTCAGGACATCCAGACAGCTTCATCACACAGCAGCGATGGAACAGTGACAGATGGAACAGGCTGCCTGTGCTGCCACAGCCACAGCAGGTCACACCTCGACCCCAAGGACAGTCCCAGGACATGATTTTTTGTTCTTGCCCCTGCTCCAGAACGTGAGGAGCTTCTCGTATGCCATATCTCATCATCTAACCTCATCTCATCTCATCCCCCCCTCCGACAGGGGCTGTGCCACCCCACACCACCAGCAGTGGCCGGGGCCAGGCCGGCTGCATTCCCAAAGCTGCCACACCTGGGAGCGGAGCTGCTTCTGGGCACTTTGGGAAACAGGCTCCATATTTCAACAGTTTCTTCCATTTCACTTTCAGGTCTATCCATCATCATCTTTTAGCAGGAATTTCCGTGTTCCAGCCGTGCTCTGCTGTGCCAGCCCTCCCCTCCGAGCGGGCTCTAACCTGGTTTGCCGCCCGCAGGCACGAGTAACGCGTTTAACCTTTTTTATGAGGCGTGTTTATTGCTTTCAGAGCTCCCCTTTCCAAATCTCCTCCAAACCCACATCTGTCATTTTGAGGTTTCCAGTGTTTCAAGTGCAAAGCCTGATAATCAATACAACTCACATCACTTCAGCTTTCCCAGCCACTGGATCCAGACTGGATTTAAGCCGGGCTCCATCCCCCATTAGGCTTTAAGCAGCCCGAGCTGGAGCTTTATTGACTGCGGTGGGACAGTGTGATTTATCCCTGCTGCTCATCAGCTCCATTTGCCCAATGGAGCCACTCCTAGGGATGGCTGGGAGTGGGACTATAAACGTATTTCTTACTCTTCTCCTGCACTGAAGAGGTAAAATACAGAGTAGACGGCTACATTCTATCAGCCTCTGGTTATTCTCTCCAATATTTATTTCAAAGCCCTGCGCGAACCCCCTTTGTGCGGGAAGGAGATAAACCTGCGTTTGAACTAATTGCAAATCACTTTTCCTGGCAGAGGAGCCGTGCGAGGGCGGCTTCGCTGGAGCAGCGGTGGGTTTAAGGCAGAAGCTGCCGAGCGCGCTGAGAAATCCAGCCGGGAGGGAGGGAGAGAGCTCAGGGTAAAGCCGCGGCTGAGCCGCTCGACATCCGCCCTCACCCCGCGCGGCAGGAGAGGCTCCTCAGCCCCGGCTTTGTCTCCCGCACGGCAGCTCGGGGCGGCTCTGTGCCATCCTTTGGAAACAAAGCCGAGCAGATCCTCCTGCCCATGGGATGCCTCATCTGGAGGCTTCAGCAGCTGCTGCTCCAGGTGTTGGTGCCTCTCCCGGCACAGCTCCCGCACCGTCCCGGCGGGTGATGTGGAGAAACCAGATGCCTGGCACTGGGCTCAGAGAGCTGATGCTGCCTTGCTGAGCTCTGCTGCTGGGAAGCCTCGGGGAGAGCTTTACTGAGATGTGCCGTTCAGCTGCTCAGCCTTTCCACCCTTACAAACCCGCACTCCAAAGAGCCACTGCCAATGCTGGAGTTGCAAAAGCTCTGGGAAAAAAGAGGAGGGATGTGGAAGGTGGGCAGGTGGTCCAGCAGCCAAAGCCTGGAGCCCAGCCCCCTGTCAGCACCCCAACCAAACCCCTTCAGGACTGTCTCTGGCCTGTGGGCAAGCACAGAGTGTGGCTTGAGTGCCATGGGCTGCACAAGGAGCTGGGGCTGCTCAGGTCCTGCTCCTGTTGGGATCCACGTTATCACTGCTCTCTGGCTGGCAGAATCCACAGGCAGAAGTCAACCCATGTACCAGCCACAGCCTTCTGACCAAGAGGCGAAGGGGAGGGAGCCCATGAAACCAGGAGCTGGGCTGTTCCTGGCACTTACTGTCGCTCTTTGCCTGTGGCTAATTCCCACACGGAGTTCTGTTTCCTCCCAGGAGAGGGCAATGCCACACGCACAGTGGCCATCCTGCTGGGAGGGCTCCTGGCTGGTGGGCCGGGGAGATGGCCCTGGGAGCAGGGAGTGGGACAGGACAGAGCTCCTGCTCACACAGCTCCTGCTGCCAATGCTCCCGCTGGAGGCAGATCCATCTGAAAAACGAACCTTCCCTTGCCTCCGCCGAAGATGGCCTGAAAATCCCAGAGTGTATGTGATTTAACAATTCAGTAGAAATTAAACCAGCTTATTCTCAGGAAATCATCTGTTTCCCGGAGTCCGGGATGACGGCTGCTGGCACCCGCCCAGCTCACCGTTAACAAGCGAGCTCGGAATGTGAGGCAGCAGATCCGACACGAATTATTTGTGCAAAGCTGGAGGATTTCATCTCAGATGAGCTGCCAAAATGGGAAGTTTTAATAAGTGAAATCCTCCGACTTAATTAACCAGTGAAGAGATTTGCCCTGGAAGGTTTAAGCACCAGGAGCTTCCTGGTGCTGCAGACGGAGGGCTGAGAACAGACACTGGGACTGCAGCTTTACACTCTCCTCCTCCTCATCATCCCAGGGCTTTGCTCCATCAGGTCTCTCCCAAGGCAGCAGTAGCAGGGAGAAGACCTCTGGATCCCACAACTGCCCCCAAGCTGCTCCCTGGGGCAGCAGGGTCAGCACTGCCCCTGGCAGCTGTGGTGGGCAGAGCCTCGAGCCAAGCGAGTCTGGGACGGCCTCTCCAGGGCTGGTTTAGTACAGAGCGAGTTGGAAACTCATGAACAGGAGCTCTGCAAGATGCTTGGATTTGGGATAGGTTGTGCTGGCCACAGGTCCCCACTGACAGGAGTGGGAGAGCCAGAGCTGCTCGTCCCCCGGGCTGCCAGCCCCGCGCGATTCCCCAGCGAGCGGAGCTGCCTAAAGACGCGCATTAAGGCAATCATGTTGTCTGCTCTCCTCTGCTCCCGTGACAGCTTCCCCTGGCACAGCCCGCGCTGGAAGCTCAATTCGTGTCACGTCAGGAGTGCGGATCAACTCTCGGGAGAGCCCTCCTTTACCGGGAAGTGGCATCTCTGTCGTGTAGTCCGGAGAGAAATCAATGAGAGAACAAGTCAGGGATCAGCAGATGAGGTTGATGACTCTTTCCAGCTACACTTTGGCTTGTGCAATGGGGGGAACAGTTGGGGAGTAACTGGGGTTGCCCTGTGGTACTGGGGATGCTTTTTCCCATCCCACCTTCTCACTGCCTGCATTTCCCAGGCAGCCGCTCCCCTGGGACCCCAGTACAGCAATCAGCAGGTCAGGTGTCCTTGGGGTGAATTCCTTCACGCTCAGCAAGTCTTTCTTGCTGCAAGCAGCAAGAGGGAAATAGAGGAAAAATGATCAGATTTTCTCCTTCGTTGAAAGAGTGGAATATTGGATCCTGATAGATAAGACAAAGTGGGGATAAAGGGTCGCCTTTCCATTAGATCTTCTTAATTGGGCTTTTTCCTGAAAGCACAAAATCAATATTTTCATCTACATGAACCCAATAAGCTCTTTGGGTCACTTGTAATAACACAAATCCTGGCTTTGTACATGTGGACTGGCAGGGAGGGGGCAGCTGCCTGCTGCTGGCAGAGTGGCACAGCCCTGCTGAGGGCAAGCCAAGGCCGTGCCCATCGTGGGACCCACGGCACGGTGGAAAACTGTGATGTGCAAGGAGCTGCAGTGCTGTGCCACAGGGATCAGGGCCATGCCACAGGGACTGGGGATGTACTGATGTTGGGATCACAGCCGGGTGCTGGCACTGGGAGCCCAGCTGGGTGCTGGTGTTGGAATTCCAGACAGGTGCCAGTGTTGGCATCCCAGCCAGGTACCAGTGTTGAGATCCCAGCCAGGTACCGGTGTTGAGATCCCAGCTGGGTGCCAGCAGTGTGTGAGTGATCAAAGACTTCAGCACTAGAGAAAAGAAAGCCGATTCTGAGCCCAGCATCCTCAGTCGATATCTGCCAATTCCTAAGAAATTGGCCACCTTCAAGTAACCGAGGTGCAAAATAGAGCCGATTAGAAAAATTAAACTCAGGCTGAGCTGGAAGAAAGGCCATTCAGCTCACTGCAAACATTATCTGCTCTAATTGGAAGCTTTGTTTAATTTGGCTTTGAAATTGAATTCCTTTTCCTTCCTGGAGAACTGTTATTACCTTAATTCTCTGCTTTGAATAAGACCATTTATATGGTCAAACACAGCTCGTTTGCAGCCCAGCAAACGCAGTGAGTGGAGCAGCCACCGCCTCTCCCTCCCTGGCTGTGCCAGGCCAGCCCCATCCCTCATCCCTGCGCCGTTCCCTCATGTCATGCACGGTGCACACTCACCCTCCTCCTGTTGTCCTTGCTTGGTAATTACATTATTTGTGGAAAGAAGATCTGTTTGCACTTCACCCTCCCTCTCAGCAAAAACAGAGCCGACCCAGGACAGGGGGATTCCCAGCCCGGGACACTGGGCTTCCCCAGGGAAGAGGAGCACGTCCCCATGTGTCCATGGCCACTGTTCCTCAGGATGCAACACCAGAGTGGGTTTTCCCGTCTCCACCCCAGCTCGTTCCACCGCTCGCTGTCCTGTTGCTTATTTGCTTTTGAGGCAATCGAGGGAAGACAACAGCGTAATGAAGGCATTGCATCCCAATTTCCAAGTGTGGCCAACAAGATCCATCAGGCTCTTTGGGAAAATCAAGAACTTTATCTCCAATCAGCCAGCTTTTATCTGCTTAGGGATAAACAAGGCTGAGGAACCAGCGGTAGCAACAGCTGCATCGTAAACAAGCCTGAAGCCAGACCCTTCTGCTGGAAGTAAATAATTGATCTCCGCAAAACTCTGCCTAGGCAAAGCCATTTCAATTACCTGGTAGATGGCGACAGGCATGGGGAGAGGTTAATGGCTCTGAAATATTTAAGGAGAAGATGTTTGCCTGGGTGCACCATAGTTTATCTTTCATTTACCCAATAGAGGGAGATTATTTGAGCAGTGAAGCAGCGGAGAGGCACGACCCTGCCCATTCTGGCCCTCTCTGGCACCAGGCTGGACAGGGCTTGGAGCAGCCTGGTCTGTGGAAGGCATCCCTGCCCATGGTGGGGGACTTGGGGCAAGATGACCTTTCAGGTCCCTTCCTCCACCCCAGGCCCATTCCCCAGGGGTGATGTGTGTCCCCTGGATGGATGCATGTGGGAGAGGAGCACTCCAAGCCCTGCCACCCCTGGGACAGGGAGCCCCCGGTGCCAGGCTCAGGCTGTGCCAGGCTCAGGCTGTGCCAGGCTCAGGCTGTGCCATGCCACTCACAGAGCACTATCAAAGCCTCGGTGTTCTCGCTGCGGCGGGTGCGCGCGATCAGCTTTGGTTTTGTGAGAGCTTTGATCATGCTACCTCAGCTGTGGGAAATGCGTGGTTCCCTTTGTTTCAGTTAACTTCCCTTTCTTCACTTTCATCCTCATAAATAATTTATTCTTGTTTGTTCTGTTCGCTTTCATATTTTTGTTTTCCTCCCCATTAAAATTCAGCTTCAGTGGCTCGTGGAGAAACTTTGAAGCTCTCCCTCCCTGTCCTCAACCTTTCTGAAGGAACAAATTTGTCCCCAGTATGGCCACGGGGAGGGAGACACTTAACCCCCTCTCTCCTGGCTGCTCCTCACAGAGGAGTCCTGGTCCCCCACACCTCTGGGGTGCAGAGCAGGTGCCCAGGGGTGGGAGCAGCTGTGTGGGACACGAGCAGAGCCACAACCCTGCCAAGGGACTGACCAGGGGGATGAAACTACTCCTGGCATTGTAACGTGTTCTGCTTCGGATCTGCCGGGTCAATAAAAGCCTTCTCTACGGAGGGAGTGCTTCTCTCATGTTGAAAAGATTTTAAATTTTCAAAGCAGAGCAGAGATTCAGTGGACAAAAATGCCCTTACACAGCTGCTGAGTTGGTCTCTCAAAACCACAGTACGGCTCATCCCCTGCCCTCAGCTGCCTGCTCCTTTCCCTGCAGCAGCTTCCTTAGCTGCTCTGGTTTTTTATAGGTCTCTCTTTTTTATCTTTTGTCACTGTTTTTCCCCCACTGAAAGACAGGTTTTATTCACCCTTAAAGCCTGGAACACAAGGTGTACCTGCTGTTTGCCATCGGGTCTGTTCCCCCACCCGGCTCATCCCAGGTTCAGTCATTCCACCTGTGTTCACATCAGCATGCGGGGGTGCTGTGAGACACCCCTGATTGGCAGCAGGTTTTCCCAATTTGGTAATGAGCCCTCAGGCTTTAAAAACCTCCGGGTGAGAGGGGGGCTCTTTCTTTGGCAACCTCTGGGTCGTGGATGTGGCTGTGCTCTGTCAGCACTCTGGGGGAGCCAAGGATCAGGCTGTGTGTGCAGAGGAGGAAATGGGTGCCTGCCCTCCTGGATAAACATGTCATCCGCAGCCTTTTCCAAGCATCAGGAAGGTAATTACTTGGAGGGGAAGTGAGATGCCTCCGCATTAGCAGGTATCATTTGTTCTCGGGTAGCAAATTGCACTGTTGTCGCCGTTATTGCTTTGACAGCAGCACCCGGGGCCCTTTGGAGGAGGGGGTGCTGCTCCTGCCGTGCCGAGCTGGCGTTGCTTGTCTCCTCCAGTTACCATCAATATTTATAAGTGTGTCCTGGAGACCGGGGTGTGCTTTGCAGTTCACAGAGGTTCAGTGCGTGTGTGCCACCTCCAGCTGCCCAGTGCAATGCAGGGGCAATTACTGGTGATTATCAAACGTGTCAATGATAAGACTTACCCCAGAGGAGCTGGGGGAGCTCTTTAAATTGCTGATCCTGCAGCCCACAGTCCAGGGAAGGGCCCCGGAAAATTGGCTGAGAGTGAGTCTCACCCCTTGCATGCTGTGAGATCCTGCCTGCGAGGCTGTCTCTGGGGAGACCTCGCTCTGATTGTAGCTCCTGTCTGAAATTTCTGGGTCAGGATTATTGATTGGGATCATTAATTGGCCTGGCTCTGCGAGCAGTGGGGCTGTGGGGCTCTGAGGTGCCTCCGTAGGCAGATTTCCAGGGAGCCTGAGGAGGCTTCGTGCTGGGTCTCCTGGCAGCTGCTGCTGGCTCTGCGCCTTTTCCATGACCCTCTTCCATGGCAAACGCCTTGTCCTGGCCTCTGCCCCCTGTGTGGCCATGGCCAGCTCCTGGACTGGCACCCTGGGTGCCAGCACCAGTGTCACTGTGGATCCCTAGGGCTGGAGAGGGACAGGAGCTGCTGCTCCTGGTGTGGGTGTGCAGGAGCTCTCCCTCTGCGATCCCCAGTGGAGCTGGCACGGTTTTACCTGCTCCCACAGGAGGGAGAGGATGAAAACCCCACCTGCAAAAAGGCACGTTCATTTGTAGGGAAGCTTCCTATCTAGGGCTCTCCTGGCAAATGTGTTTGGAGCTGAAGGGCTTATGGCAGTAATCACCCTCAGATGTGTCTCTGTCTTTACTGGTGTGGGATTTATAACATCCAGAAAACAGTCAAGCCCAGGATAGCACCTTAACCAACACGTGTTGTGTCAGTTCACACCATGTTACCCTCCCTGCATATTTTCTGTACTAATCGGATTTGACTCTTCCCTGCAAACTGCCAGCGCTCGCAGGTTGGCACACGGGCACACACCACTCCTGAATTAAAAATAGTTCCCTGTGTCAGGGCTCATCTTGGTAATCAGCACTGCTGGGCCGCTTTGATCTCAGTCCCAAGTGCACCAGGATGGTTTTCCAGCTCAGGCACACACAGTGGGCACTGAGAGGAGTCTGTATATGTGTGGGGGGGACAGGAGGGCTACTGAACTTGCCTGAGGGACACTTTGTGAGCCCTTGTGCCTCTACACTGTGCCTGATTTGAGGGCTGGGGATCGAGGTTGAGACCTCAGAGGGACATGAAATTTCAGATCCTGTCAAAATGAGTGGGTTCAGTTCCAATGAGCCACCAGTGTGGATCAGGGGCAGGGATGAGTTCCCAGTGGGGCTCAGTGGGCAGGAGCAGTCCTGGCTCTGGTGACACTGGTGTGCAGATTGCTGTGTGCTGGCTGAACTCACAGCAGGCAGCTCTGAGTGCTGCCAAAATGCTGAAAGCAGGGAAGGATCTCCTGAAGAACCCTCCTTGGCTGCTGTGGGAAGAGGCTCAGCTTTGGGGAGGAGCAGAGGATTCTCACATCCTGAGCTCCAGCCCTGTTTGGTCATGACAGCCAAAGCAAAGGCTCTTCCCAGAACCAAAGTCACAACTGCAGTGGCTGGTTTGAAGAAAACGGGGATTTCTTTGCCCAGAGGAGGGAGGAAAGACAATAGATACAGTTGGGTTAAACAGTAATCACAGGTTGAGGGAAAGAGCTGAGAAATTTAAAGCTAATTAAAACTATCTGAGGTTTTTTTAAACCACTTCTAAAGCAGATAAATGGAAATAACCCACCGGGTGCTGATGAGCTTTGAATTTTGTCAGGAATCACAGAAGAATAAATTTAGCAAATCACCAGGAAAGGCTAATGCAGCCCTGGCGTTCCAGCACACAGCCTGCACTGGTAATTCTCCAAATTCCTGACAATTATCCATTTCAGGAGACACTTGTACTTATCTTACCTCACCTTAGAACCTTCCTATTGAACTCTGCCTGTGATTAATCCTCGGTCGTGCTCACCTTTCTCTGTTCTCCATTATCACTTTCCTGTGCAGTGACTTCCATCCTCACCTGCCTGCCCCTCTTCCTGCAGCTGCTCCATTTCAGAGGGATTAAGCTTTTAATTGCAGGGAGTTTTTTGCCTCATCACTGCATCATCACAGAGCTTCCTGGCAGCCATGTGAGGCTGCTGGGGCAGCTCAAAGTCCTTCCAGAAAGATGGATGGGATGCTCCTGATGGCAGCTCCCTTCTGGGAGAGCAGGATTTGGTCCAGTCCCCAACCAGACACTGGTGAGGGTGGCAGCTTTGGGCTCTGGGAACAGGCACATGATTGCTGCAACCTTTTTCTTAAGGAAGATAGAAGTGGGAATTTTCTAGAAACTGAGTTGTTTTTTTAAAGAAGGACAAATGCAAGATGGAAAATATCGAGGGAAGGAGGATGGCAGCCTTGAGGCATCCCCAGCTATGGCACACAGGGAGGAGAACAATGTCGGATGGCAGAGTAAGGAAGAGGAGATGATAATAAAAGGGGAAATTAAATAAACACAAGAAAAAATCCAAGCTGCATCTCAATAGACTGTAGGGTTCAATGAGCAGTTGGGACAAAAAAATCTGCAAACACCGTGGTTCCTGAATAATAGAGGTGGGAGAGCAGGTGATGATAAGGCAACTGAAGGAAGGAAGGAGGGAAAAAATAGAAAGGAGAAATTACTGGAGGGAGAAACCTGCAGGTGATGTGCTATTTTGCTATGCTAATAAAGAGATGAAAGCAACTGGAACAGGAGCAGAGACTGGCAAAAGTCTTACTTTTGTTGGAAAGAATAAGAGGATAAACGTTTTTAACATTTATGAAGTAGCAAAATAAAGCAAAGAAAGGCTCAGAACATCAGCTCGTAGATGAGGAAATTAAAGCACATAAAATATTTATTCATTTGTGCTTAGTGGCTGTCAGCCATGCATGCATTGGAGAAATGGGATGTTTCTAGGCACAGTTTTATCCTTGCTCCTATTTTTTGCTCCTCTCCCAGAGATGAACAGGAACAATTTGGTAAATAGTAGCTGAACGCTCAGCTCATTTTCTACATTCCATTAATGTTTCATTTCTTAATACCCTCGGAACAAAAATGGGAAGTTGGTATAAAACATCATTCTCCTTTCAAATCACGGTGGAGAGGAGTGTGGTTCCAGGCCAGGCAGCAAGACTACAAACTGGCATCTGTGTTAAAATGGGAATGCAGCACTGGTGTCGGTGCCAGGCTGGAAGAGGCCCTTTAATGAGCCACAGAAAGAGGGATGTAACACAGGTTTTTCCATGTCACCAGCTGTCTCCAGCCTGGCCCAAGAGGACCACTTCTGAAGGATGCTCTTGGCTCCTCGTCTCTGAATATTTCACCTGCCATCCTCACCAACACAGGGAGCAGATTCATCGCTCCAGGCGACTTCTCGGTTACTGTGCTGGCAAGGACAGTGACTTCCTAATTACAGGTGTGGGTCTCGGTGGCACTGGAGCTCTGTGTGATCCCCAGTTCTTCAGGAGATGCTTCACACAGTGATGCTGCAGGGATGGTGCCACCAGCACTTGGCATATGCTCCCACACGTGGGCACCAGGGAGAGGGGCTGTGAGGAAGCTTTGGAGAAGCCCTGTTCCTCCTTTCTTCTGTCTTTCTGGAAGAAATCCAGCTGTGCCTGGTGGGCAGGAGCAAGGCACAGATCACTGTTGGAGCTCTGTACCTTTGTGCCCGGGCAGGGAGGGCTGGGCAGGGGCTGCCCCTGCCCGGGATGCCCCTGGAGCCCCCAGCTCTGGGCAGTGCCGTGGGGTGAGCGGTGCCAGGGGCTCAGCAGCTCTGCACCGGGGATGGCTCCGGGTCCTCACCGCCCGCAGGGCAGTGCTGGCCCCAGGCAGTGCCATGTCAGCCTCTGGCCTAGTGCTCACTTTAATTGGCTGGGTTGGGAATCCCAGGTGCTCCAGTGCCTTGGCTGGCACTGCCTGCTGCCTGTCAGATGCATTTACTGTCCAGCAGCAGCATCCAGAATTGACCAGCCCTGAGCTGAGTGGCTGCTCCTCTCCTTCAGGAAGCAGTTCTTTCCCATTCCAGGCTGTCCTGATTCCCCTGGGCGGGTGTGGGCACTGTTTGGTCAGTGAGAGCTTCCCGGGATGGGTGGGCAGAGGTGCCTGGAGGATGCAGAGGGATGAGCCCAGGTGTGGACCTGAGGCTCTGTCTCCCTACTGGGTCTGGCTGGGGAGCACCAGGACCTCTGGCTGCAGGAGGAGGAGGCAGGTCTGGAGCTGCACCTTCCCAGGCATTGCTGTGTGTGGGAGCTGCCTTGTCCTTCCAGCCAAGGTCAGGTCAGCACTTGTTTTTGCAGAATTACAAGTGCTAATGTTACATTACATGTTTTCCTGGGTCTCTTGGGATTAATGACAAAGCTGCTGGTTAGCCCAAGGGATTTTCTAAATCCTCCCTTTCCAGGAGTGCAATGGCAGGAGAACTGTGTGTGAGCCTTGGGCAGGGTGGGAAGTGCAGGAGAGCCTGTGCTGCTGCCTTTGCAGCCTTCTGTAAGGCACAGAGGTGTCAATATTAATTTTATTAAATGAGCTCAAAACCTCCCTTTTGGCTTTATCAGAAATGATAAATTCTTAGAGAATTTCTTAGGCTGGATACTCCCGTTTCCAGTGAGATACTTGGATAATGGAAGCTAAAACAAATCCATTGATTTCAATTGGGATCTGCCAACTTGTATCAGCTGAAAAGATGCTCTTTTTTTTGTCTTTTGGTGACAATTTTATCGAAGCAGAGCTGACCTCACCTGAGTAAAGGAGAAGCTGATAACCACGACAAGCAGTTCACTGCTCACCCAGATGATGCAACTTCCATCTCTGATGCCAGATCAGAATTTTCTCAAGGAGAGAGAAAAACAGAGGCAGCAATTTCTCAGGGTCATGGTTGAGAAAGCACTTTAACAGTTTCTAATGACACTTGTGGAAGGTGCACAGGAGCTCCCACACCACAGTGATTACAGTGTTTGTGAGCTGCAGGTGCTGCATGTCCCAGTCGTGCCCAGCTGGAAGTCAAGTGCCACAGAGAGCTGTTGAGCATCCTCTGCAGAAACATGCACTGGATCCTTGCCAGCCATGGCACTCTAGGAAAACCTGCAGGGTTCCTCTTCCTAGGGGGATGGAGCTTGTAAATGCGAGGGCAGGGTGATTGAACTGCATAGGGATGTGGCTATAGGGAGGAAACCAGCAGCAGGGTGAGGGATGTGTCCTCTGCCTGGGCTGTGCCATTCCTGCTGGTCCTGCTCTCCTCTGAAGAGCATCCTGGGCTCCTCTGTGTGCACCTCTCCTCTGCACTGGGCTCCCAAACCCTTCCTATTCCCTCAGGCCTTCAGCATTCTGCATATAGACTCTCTTGCAAGCCCTGGTGCTTGATTCAATCCCTGCTTAATCTAACCCTCTAATTTAATCAATACTTCATGGACTGGGTCTTTGTTTAAAAACCCAAACAAACACAAAACCTTCCAGTCGCTTCTGTGATTGCTTTGTGCAGGTGTTATTAGGTTAATGCAATCAGCAGTGATGAACCTGCTCTCCATGTAATGAGGGATCAGCCTTGTTGTGGGTGCTGGGGAAGGGAGGGAAGCCGGGAGAGGGAACCCACCACGTGCTGCCCAGGTTGAGATGTTACTGCTGACATCACAGACTGAGGGGTGACCCTTTCTGTTGCAGAAATAACGGGAGACACCGGCGAGGACTCCACCTCCTCTCCAGGTGCTCGAGTAAGAAGCGGGATGTGCTGCGGCCTCAGGAGGCCGGGAAGGATGGACACAGGTAGGAGGATGGAGGGAGTGGTGTGGTGAGGGATGCAGTGGGGACGGGTTGAGTGGTTGGCCGAGGCCCTGCAGCTCTCATGGTGGTTGGGAGCACCATCTCTGGTCACTGCTGTTCCTCTCCTGAGCTCCAGCTGTGCCGAGGTGCTGGAGCACAGCTCTGGTCACAGAGTCTGCCAGGAGCACTGGGGGAGCACGTGCTCAGCACTGGCTCTTGGCTTAATGAGACGATGCCCCGGCTCTTGATAAGCAGGAATCCTTCAGCAGTTGTTCCGTCTTTAATCAAATTTGTAGAGCCTCGGGCCATTCATGGGGAAAAAGTGTTTTGCGTCTGTAATAAGAGGAAAGTTGGGCTGTCAAGGGGTGTGAATCCAGATAATGAAGTTATCCTTTCTCGTTGCATTCTGCTATGAATTTCTTGAGTATGCTCTCAACAAAGTAATGATGCACGGAGGAGAGGTTTTCAAGCTCTGTGAGAGGGATGGCAAACAGTGGCAGCAGCTTCCACTTGCAGGGCTTGGGAATGCCTTAGTGTGTCTCCAGCTTTGCAAATCATGCTGGAGGGGAAGCACCTCTGGAAGCACAGGGTGGATGGGCTTGGTTTAAAGGGATGAAGTGCAGAGGTGGCCTCTGTTGAAGGTACAAACCCAGTGAGGCATGGAGCAGAGATTGGGATCTCTGTGGAAGAAGACCCATGGTGTCTGCTTAGCCTTTTTCCATTCTAGATTGTATGGATGGTGCTGGTAGATTGTTCTTACCGTTTCTGTCTTCACCTGTTTGGGAAATTGTCCCTGTTTTGCCTGAGAGCTTTGTGCTTGTATTGGGCTTTGTTTGCATTGCACCTCTACTGAAGCAAATCAACCACAGGAGAGCCAGGAAGAGGGAAAAAAAAAGGCAAAACAAAGGAGCTACAATAAGTTTGTGGAGGAGGATAAAAAACCAACAGAAACATCTCTATGTTCTTGTTTTTTTGGGAAGGTTAATTGACTCCCTGTCACCTTGCAGCCCCCAACAAAATCAATGATACTTCATCCTTAATTTGATTTTTCCCTTCAGTAAGGGTGTTGAGCATTAATGTCACAGTAATTTTGCAGAGTGCCATTAGATAACAGGGGAATATCAAACATGAAGATTATGTGTGGTATCAGTGGCAAAATATTATACTCAGCAGTGATTTAGAAGCACATTAATGTCTCAGGCATGCTGTGAGGGATGTCAAGAATTGGACAATAAAATGTCTCATTCCTCAAACAATCACTCGGGGCTGACGTCTGGCTGCTCGGGAGGCAGATGGGCGCCCCTGGAGCCGAGCAGCTCCTCGGCAGCCGCTGCCCTGCCCGTGTTCCTCCGAGGGCAGGCACCTCCCCCGTGCAGAGGAGTGATGGATGCTGCCCATTTCCAGCAGGTCGATAACAGGATTGGTGTAGACCACCGTTATTTTTGTGTTTAATTCACTGAATAAAATGAAACAGGTAAATCACTCCGAGGAGATGGGAGCGGATGTTAATGGGCACATTTGCAGCACTGTCTAAAAATGAGCTCTGCAATTACTGACTCATGGCACCGCTCGTGCTGGGAGCCAGTGCTCACCCTCCCCGCCAGGCCTGGGGAGCAGCCTCTGGGTTCCTCAGGACCCCAGGGACTGCACTTCACAGGGGCTTTGCAGGGGTGATGCCCAGACCTTGGCAGTGACCCACAGGGGTACAGAACTTGGGGGTTTTTTGGCCTCACAAGCCTGAGGCTGAGCCAGAAGGAGCAGAGTGTGTAGCTCTTCATGCAGTCACAGAATGGGTTGGGTTGGAGGGGACCCTAAAGATCAGGTGCCAAGATCTTTGACCAGTGTCACCCGAGAGGACACGGTGCATTTCTCTAGAAGTGCAGAAGCTGAGCGGTGGGGTGTGTTTTCACTCTCTCTGTGGCTGGGGTGGGAGTGGAACCTCCTGAGCACTCTCAGCTCCGCAGCTTCCCGACCCCCGTGCCAGGCTGGAGCAGGCGTTAGACAGGCACTGCACGGCACTGTGCCAGCTTCCCAAAATAGCATCCTGCGCAGGGCTGGATTGGTCCCTCTGGAGCCTCGCTGCCGGAGCAGCCCATGGACGGGCTCTGGGAAGCGCTCCCACCAGCTTGCAGCGTTCCCACGTCTGCGGGAAAGGGAAAGGATGGGGGACCTGGGTGCCACAGCCATCGACCCGTTTATTGTGGAGGAGCAGACTTAATCGCTCCGATCAGCAGAGTCATTGTGGCTTACAGAAAACAAAACAAAGGCAATTATTATTCCGAACTTGTCGGGGGGCCGTGGCTAATCCCATTAAGTTTGGAGCAGCAAGGCACCAGGGAAATCTCACGGTGCCGATAAAGCGCTCGGCAGCTGCACAAAGCAATTACAGAGAGACCTTGGGGCTGTGTAGGGGCTCGTCCCCTCCCTGGGGCCGGGCAGGGTTGTCACCAGCTGAGCGTCCCCTCCCTGCCCTGTGTGCCCTCACAGGGAGCAAGGCGGGTGCTTTTCCTCACCTCCAGGTGCCTTCTCCCAGGCCAATGTCTCTGTCAGTGCACAGCTCTGCCAAAAACTCTCTCAGAAGCAAAGCAGCTTTTGGCCTGTGCGACTGACCCCCATTCCCACACCCCCCTGAGTGCAACCATCATCCTGGCAGTCCCATGCCAGAGGCACTGGCATGTCACCCTCTCAGCACTACCTGTCACAGTTCTTGTCCCAGAAGGTGTCCCAGCTGCTCTGGGCGCTGTGCAGGCTGGGATCGAAGGGAATAGAGCAGTGCTTGGTGGTTTTTATAACTCTTAAATCATTCCCCAGCTCTCGCTGCTGCTTTAAATTGTAACTTGGCTTTTAAAAAGTTTATCGTGCACTAATTCATTCAGCCCGTTCATTTCCATTCTGCTGACAGGGGACAAAATTGCTTCTTTTTTCATCCCAGAGAATTCTAACTTTGTCAATTTATGGCGCCTTTTTGATTTAATCAGGGTATTTCCTAAACTTCCGTGGCAATAACAAGGCATTTTTCAAGCAGCACCTTATAGCTGGCCAGGCATTATTTATAGCCCCAGTGCATGCAGTATTTCAGAAGGACTTCCCAAGAATCCCCGGTGGTTGGAAGTTGCGGGCTGGCCCCAGCACCACTTGGCTGTGCTCCTGAGGAGGACCTGGAAAACCCCTTTTTTGCCTTTGTTTTGCCATTGTCTGAAAAGATCATGTGTCATCCTTCCCCCCCCTTCCCAACCCGAAGGAGCTCAGACCCCTGGGGTGACCTGGGCACCTTGGCCACTGCCACCATCAGCACATCACTTGCACGCCGTGGATGGAGGCACCTTGGAGCTGCCCTGCAGAGCCAGTATCACACTGTTCTGTGCTGAAACACTGTTATTTCACTCTTCCAAACACTGTCAGAGCGAGTCACGGGAGGGATTATTTTTGGCTCTGCTCAGTGTAGTTACCTAGCAATTTGCAGGAGGCTTGGTGATACTGGGGAGCTGCTCGAGCTGCTCTGCAGCGAGCGATTCAGTTGTTGCCTTTGGTTCCTTCTGCTGCTCACAAATAGTCCAGGTGCCAGCTTGGAATCTTGCGGATTTGTTCTCGGTTGGACAGATTTTCAGCCCCGTTGCTTGTGTGTGAAATATTTCCTCTGATCGTGGCTTTCGAGCGCTCGCCGCCTGTGATTCCCCCGTCACGCCTGGGCTGGGGCGCCGGCGTGCTGCGGTGCCTTCCTCTGCCTCGTGAAAGGAAGGGAAAACCATGGCATGTGCTGATATGGATATCCTGCAGGACAGTGCTGGGAAATCTCTTCTGATGTTTTGCTTTCGCGTTTCTCATGCTGAAAAGAAATAATGTGCGAACACCTTCCCCTTCTGCCATGTGCTCCCCCGCCGCTCTAACCAGCCGTAAATACTGTTTGCGTTTGGCTTATTATCTCCGAGGTAATTTATGCTTTTCTGCTCATCCAGGGCGTTTACATGGCTTATGTTCCCTGCAGAACTCAAAGTGTTGTGATGAAGAACTGTTATTGTTCAGTTAAGAGGCAATATTGATGGCTGAAAACCAAACAGAGTCAGTGTCTTCCATCCTCCCAGTGTCAAGCTGGAGGGGGAAAATAAACCCTGGGAAAAAGCCCAAGTGGGGCAAGAGAGGGGCAATGGCATCCAGGTGGCAAAGAACCATGGCACTATGGTAAATTTTCAAGAATCTTAATTAGGAACAAATTAAAGATATTCTAATTCCACATGTAACATCACCCATGTTATTGTATTATTGCTAAACCAGAAGAGCAAAATCCTGCTCTAACCTTCTTCCTCCCACAGGGATCTCTGGAATCCCTCCCCTGCACTGCTGCCTGGCTTTGTGCCCTTCCTGGTGGGCAGTTTCATATCCCAGGGAAACATTTGGTGGGGGCAGTAGCTTGGATCTCATTGATTGCCGTGGCTGAAGGACCCTTGTTGAATCTCATCAGGTTGTGGCTGTGCGTGTTCTGTGGTGGACGATGGTTCTGCAGAGATGGACGATGCTCTTCAGGGGAAACACATTCAGGAAACTTCTTCCCTGGCACATCCATGTTGGTTGGATCTATTATCCAACCATTTTGTTCTCCAAAGCATTGCAGGGAAGACAAAATGAGAGCCATGGTCCTTCTGGAGCTCCAGCGGGTGCTGGATGTTTGCTTTAAATAGAATTAACCATGCAAATTGAATCATGTGAGTGTAAATTAGCGCTCCTTCCACCAGTGCTCTCAGTGTCGCTTAACCTACCATTTACCCCAAGACATCTGCTAAGTGCCATTCTTTCGAGTACTTAAACAGCACCTCTCGCTAGCAGAGAGCCCCAGCCCCACGCACCAGCAGAGCTGCCGCAAGCCTGTAATTATCGTTAAAGGGCTATTGTGCTCCTGGCGCTGATGAAGGCGGCGGGTGAGTCTTTCCAGGCTGGCTCCCTGCTTGCCAAGAGGAGGATGAGTGGGGATGGGGCTGAAGCTGCCTGCTCCCTTCCCGTGCCTGCTCTGGCAGCTGGGAAGGTCCTGGCACACCACTGCACCCATGTCGCCCAAATATCGGCGTTGGGGGTTGGCACAAGGAATTAGAAATGGGCTGGGCTGGGGCTGAGCTCCCCAGCCAGGGTTTCTGCCCAGCAAGGAGATCTCGGCCTGATGTGGGATTTCAGCCCCCACTGTCTCTCGCTGGCATCGCTTATGGAGGCAGAGGGCCCAGAGCTGCAGCACCGTGTGGCTCCTCCAAGCCTTCTGCAGCAGGATCTATTATTTGCACGGTGATTGAAGCCTTTGATGTCATAGCTGGGAGGATTAATGCGTTAACCTCGTGGAGTAGGTGGTGTGCAGGCAGGCTGGAGGCGCTGGCACTCCGCCCCGCCGTGCAGGTTTGATGCTGTGTCACATCACAGCTGGAGGCATGAGGGGAGCATGGATGGGCAGAGGATGATGGCATTGCTGCTGCCCCAGCAGCTCGAAGGGGTCTCCTGGATCCTCAGTGCACTCTTTGGCTGGGCCCATCATGGGAAATGTGGCTGTGATGCTCGTTGGCTTCTTGTTTTTTTTCCAGCCCCTTCTTGCAGTGTGAGAAAATCCATTGTGGCTGGTATGAATGGGGTTGGACACAATTCCTCCACAGTGGTTATGCAAATTCCCGACCATAATGACACATTGTCTCGTGTGATGCTGTGAACAGATGGCCTGAAGACAGGCTCAAGATCTGAATTAGTCCTGGGCTCCTGCAACGTTGCTGGGAGCATATGGACCTCATCGATTCCTGCTTTAGCCTTAATAGCAAAGGGAACAGTTACAGATGAATAAAAGCCAAAGGAGAGGAGAAAAAACAAGATGGTGATTCAGTGGTACTCAGGCTCTTCTGAAAAGCTGAAATGGTCCCTCCTCGAACTCGAGCATCCTTCCAGTGACAGACGGAGCTTTGCTGTGCAGGATCCCTGAAGAGTCGAGCAGCTCCTCTCTGCAGCAGCACAGAACCTTTTGCATGGACCCAGCTCGGAGCCCTTCATCCCTGTTATTTATGCTGTGGCTTCCCAGTGGCCTGAAAGCACCAGCGATGGTTTAGAATTCCATTTGGCACTTTGTTTTATTGCGAGGCTCTGGGAACTGCTGTGATAGATGGCTGCTCCCCTCCTGTTTGTCACATCCCTGCTCTATGAGTTATCAGTTGCTGCTTTCTGACTCGGAGCTGGTGAGAGGGGCTTTGGAAAATGGGGCATCACGTGTTCATTGCTTATAGCTTTGTAAATCCACAAAGGACTGGGGTTCTTCTGCCTTTTATTTCAACCTAATGATGTTTTAAGGCAGCTCCTTGATGCTGCTTGGGATTTCTCCAAGGACCAAATAGGAAACTGATACATATCGTGGAAGTGCTGAGCAGCGAAGATTGATTCTGTCAGTTAAATATCACATAGGTATCAACAGTGTGTGCTGCTCTGCCTGCTCCCCTCTGACACCAGCAGAACCAAACCCTCCTGTCAGCAGACAAACTGTCACTTCAAGCCCTGAATGCCGCGTCTGGATGAAAAGGGACTTCTTTTTTAAACTCTACTATTCCTAATCAGCTGGGTGTCTGGGTCCTAATTTCTTGCCTAGAGCAAGTTCTTTCAATAATCTGAGTAAGTGATCCCTGAGGCTCATCACTGCAAAAGCACATGGAAGGGATCTCAGTGCTTGTGCTGCTGAAATTAATTGATCCTGATATTTTCTTGAGGAGGGATGAAAAGCAGAGAATAATGTGGTTTCAGATCAACACAGCTGAAATCTCAGTGAAGGTGGTATTTAAAGGGTGTTCTCAGCTCCTTTGTCAGACTTCAGGGCAGCTCCTCCTAATCCTGAGGGGACTCAGAACCAATGGCCATGAAAACACCCCAGGGTCTCTTTGTCCTGTTTGCAAGTGCCTGGCAAACCCCCACTGGTCAGGTCTTTAAGCCCCCCTCAACCTCGAGGGCAGTGTGCCCCCCCTGTGCCCACAGATCTCCCTTGGGGCAGGCCCCACGCTGCCCCCCAGCCTGGCAGCACTGCTGGCATCTCCAGTTGCCATGGAAACTGCAGGATGCCGGGCATGGAGCCGGGTACCGGTGCACACCACAGCATTGCCAGCTTCGTCTGGTTCCTTCAGGAAGAGGGTGGGAGCCCCCAGGACCCCGGGTGCAGGACATGGTGCCCGGCACATGAGGCAGCTGAGGAGGGGTTATTTCATGGAGAAAGCACAGAAACCCCGTGTGGGAAGGGAATGTTTCCACCCTGCAGAGAAGCACATGTGGATATTTTTAGCAGGGCAGCAAGACAAATGAGCCCAGCTCTTCCAACCATCCATCTGCCTCTTGTGCTCTGGGCCCCACAACCTTTCCAAGCAGATTGAGTCCTGTGCTGGGCACTGTTTGCCCTCCCAAGCTGCTGTGCTGTGAGGTTGGGTTAGGAAATGGCCAGTCTCTGGTTTCTCTTGCACAGGGCAGGTATGTGCTGTGATTCCTGGGAACTCAGCTTTCTCTGATGCTGTCCTTTAGGTGAGAACTTAGGATTTTATCCTTTGCCTTAACCAGAGGAATGCTCAGGGCAGACTGTGGCTCTGTGGTGTCTGTGGCTGCCCGCACTCCCCGAGCAGTGCCAGCAGCACTGTGACTCCCACTCCTCATCCCAGGCCTGCCAGGATCTGCAGGTGGAGTGAACACATGAGGGGATGCAACCGATAAAACACGGTCCCAGGGCTGTTCCAAGAGCTGTCTTCCAGTGTATGAGGCTCCTTTTTGTTTTATAATCACTTTTCAGTGACACTGAGAGAAAAACCTGAGCTGAGCAGCTGTTGCTCCAAAGGTGCTCCCTGCTCCCATGGCAGGTGATACCTGGCTGTACCAATGGGATTTATTGATGCTTGAGCTGAAGGACAGGGAGAGGCAGGTTACACCTTTCCTGCCTGTCCTGGGACTCTGCAAACGTCTGATGCTTGTCCGTTATCTTAATTTTCATGGATTTTTCACCCAGGGGAGAAGGAGCACGAAGCACAGAGACCGGGGAGATTTGGGATGCACGAAGCACAGACCAGGGAGATTTGGGACCATCCTGGCCTCAGTGAAGTTGCTCATGGAGCTGCCAGGCAGCGCAGAGCTCGGTCTCCCTGGCAATGGTTGCCATGCGATCGCTGCTGTGGCGCCGCGTCCGCCTGACTTCAGTCAAACACTGCTCTGCCCAGGGGAACGTGCTCGTGTTGGAGTCCCCAGGGAGGCACAGGCAGCAGGGAGCCCTGTGGACAGAATGGATGGGCTCACGTTGATGGGGAGAGGGGAAGAAGAGGGAGCAACCCGGGTGTCTGCAGCAGGAGTGTGAAGCAGATGTTGTGCAGGAGTGAACCACACGCTGCCCAAACCGTGCCCGGACCCTGCTCTGCCAGAGTCCTTCCCAGAATCCCATCCCACTGGGGACCAGGACCATCAGACACAGCCTGGCAGCAGGTGCAGTTTTCCAGACATAATGTGGTCTGGAAGATATCTGTAACCAGTTTTTTGGTGGTTATTGAACCGTCCCAGGTCAGTGCCCAGCCTGCAGTCTGCTGCTGTGGTCTCTGTGCTTTCTGAGTTGATGGAGTGACAATTTCACAGAAGTGCCTTCTGTCCCTCTGTGAGATAACTCTGCTGCTTTGAACAACAAATCCCCTACAGGAATGCAAGTTCCTCATTTTAAATCCAAATATGAGAGAAAAAACCCATTATCACAGGAAGGTAGTGGGAAAGCAGTGGCTTGGTAGAGCATTTGATCGTGCATGGAAAATAATCAAGTCAACATTAGAAATGGATTGAGAAACATGTGCTGGTTGCTCAGAGTCAGCACCTGTCACTGCCAGGTCCTGCAGAGCCCACACTGAGTTATCCAGAACTGTCCCAGTGTTCCACAGATTCCTTGCATGTGACTTTTATATCCGCTTTTCCACATGAACAATAACGCTGAAGAGAACGTCAGTCATCAGACAGGCATAATTGGATTTGGAAAATGTGATATTGTGAATTAAGTTGACTGATGGGGAAGTGTCAGTTTTATTAACAATCTTCCTTCAGATGATAATTTTATATCTATAAGGATGAATTACAAGAGTACTTGAAGGCATCAGTCCCAAACGATGAAGTCATTTTAATAAAGGCTGACTTTCATATACTTGTTTTTAAATATTTTATCTCCTTATGGGAAACTGTGTCCAATTCAGAGCCAAAAGCAATGTAAAAAATGCCATTTTCCTTTTCACACATGGAAACACCTTTGCTCTTGGGCGAGCTCCTAGCTGGGTGCAGCCTGGCCCATCACCTGTTCTTGGGGTTTCAATGCAAATCTGAACATTGAACAAATTTTCTTCCTTTCACGGTATTTTCCCAGAAGAAAGAGGTTGGAAATGCAGTAAGAGAAGGAATAAGACAGAAAAACTGACACTTGGAAAAGTCCCCAACTCCCTTCAGCTGAAGGAAACTTGCCATCGGCTTTGTCCACATCTTTCAGAGCGAGGGGCTGCTTTTCTGCTCATCATTCCAGTTGTGGTGCTGCTGGAATTGAAGGGTTTGGGGTTTGTACGTCAGCACTATGGGGTGGTTTAGGGCCCTCTTCCAAAGATGCGGGTCCTTTCCCTGCTTCATTTCCCTTTTCTGCTTCAGCTTGCTCTAATTAAGAGCACCTTAATAAACGTTTGCTGTGCCTGCAGCCGCAGGGGAGGCTGAGCCCGTGTCCCTCGCAGACACAGCCCCCTCTGACCGCGCCTTTGTCAGCGCGGCAGCGGCTTCATCACCTCCCTATTGATCACTTAAACACTTCGTGCCTTATTTATCCCGCTGCCAGGAAGGAGCAAAGAGCAATTGGCTTGGACTAAAAACCTAAGGAAGAAAAATGAGCTGATAAAAGCTGTGCCGCACCTGGCTTCCCACTCCGAGGGGCTTTGAGGGATTTGGAGTGGGTTTTTTTTCCATGAAAAACCTCTTTGGTGAAAGTTTCAGTGTTTGCATATGTGTGAACAGTGTCCCAGTGTCCCAGGTGAGGGAAGGAAGGCAGGCCTGTGCTTCGGGGGTAGCAGAGCCCAGGGCACAGCAGGGCTTTGGAGAGCTCTGGGCTTTTGTCCCCAGCCAGCCAGTGAACCACTCACACCCAGGACCTGGGGATGGACCAACAGCCAGATCCCAGCCCTGGCTCGAGGTGGCCACAGGCTGGGCTGGGGGGCAGCATGGGCGGCAAGCGTGGTGCCAGTGCTGCCCCAGTGAGCCCAGTCACTGGCACAAAACCCCACTGCCACCAGTCCCATGGGACCGGTGACCCATTAATTTGTACTTGAGAGATGAATGGAGGGAGGCAGCTGCTGAGTTGCCCAGTATTGAGATGAGGGACACCTGCACAATACCTGGGGAGCCCGTGCCGTGCAGGAGGGCTGGAACTGCTGCCACCTCTGGGGCTGCTGTGACTGTGGGGGATACAAACCCCCACCGAGGGGAGACCCCTCCTGACCCGCTGCTGGAGAGGGAAAGGTGCCGTGTCGGAGGGTGGGCTGAGACACGCCCACTGCTCCCCCCTCGCAAAAGGAATCCTCAGTTTTAAAATCAGATTAGAATTCTGGCTACTCTTTGGCAAAGATCTGAATCTGCCCCAGCAGTTTTGTGCTGTGATGGTTTGAAGTCAGATGCTTTAGCGGCACAGAGAGCGCGGGGCCGGATTTGCATGTGAAATGAATCATGCCCAATGTGATTAGAAATGCCATAAAGGATGAATTTAAGATTTTTTTTTTTTATTACTTACTATTAAAGTTTTTCGGTAATTTTCCACCCCCTCAGCTGAGCATCATTCAGATGAACTGGAGAGAAACTTTCTCTGCGATTCATTACTGAGGGGTCTGAGGGGAATTCTTTGCGTTTCAGTGAAAAAGCAAAGCTAAAAATGAAGGTTTTTCCATCAGAGAAGTATTTGTGTAGAAGCTGAGGTTGTGGGGAGCACAAGGGCAGTGTTCTGTCTTGTAAAGGATCTGTGGGGACTAACCAGGAAAGGGAGAAGGAGTGAGCAGGTCGTGGTGTGATGGGCATGGCGAGGGCCCGGTGTCCCTCTGTGTGTAGGGAGGCACCGTGAGCCATGGCTGGGGGGCAGCTTTGCATCAGCAAAAACACTGATACAGAGTGAGCTGGAAAACCCAGTGCAGAGTGGTGGAGAAAGGGCAGCATCCCAGCCCCAAGATGGTTCCCTGAGCAGCTCAGCACTGACCAGTGGCACTGCTGGGCTCTGCCACCAGCCAGAGCCTCACACGCTTTGTTTGCCCCTTTGGCCCATGAAGGCAAAGTCCTGTTTCCATGGGATTGTGGAGATTTTAGTGATCACTGTGGACTGTGGAGATGTGTTGTTGAGGGTAAGGTCCGGTAGGCTGGGACCTGCCTTCACAGTCTGCTGAATTTGGGGACCATGGGCGAGCAGAGGGTCGTGGTGCTCTGCAGCACGGGGGCTGTGTAGGGTCTGGGCAGAGCAGCTGCAGGCACTGTGAGCAAACAGGAGGCTGTGCTGGATTTGTTTTGCTCTGTGTCACTATTCCAGCAGTTGAGCATTGCCAGTGTGACTGTGTGGAAAGCCACCACTGTGCTCAGCCTGGGGATGAGGAGCTGCCACGGACTCCCACCCAGCTCTGGCACCGGTAGCACGGGGCTGTTGCCAGCCCTGGAGCCGAATGCAAACACCCGAAGTTTGCACGGCACCAGTCCAGCCCTGCATAACTGGCTGGCACAGATGTGCCTTGAGGGCCAGGAGCAGCTGCTGCCTGTATCCCCATCCCACTTGCATCCCCATCCCACCCATACCCCCATTCCACCTGCATCTCCATCCCACCCACACCTCCATCCCACCCACATCCCGGTGCCCACGGATGCAGCTGTTAATCCCCGAGGAAAGATTATTTGCATGATTAGAAAAAAGGGGGAGGAACACTGCAGGCAGCAAACCACGCTCCTTATCCATGCTCTTATGAAACAGATGTGTGTCAGCAGATGTCTTAATGTGAGCATCTAAACCAGCAAGAGCAGAATCAGTGCATGGCTGGGGGAAGAAAGGAGATCCCTCTCCATCTCTAGATGTGGAGCTGAAATCATATTTGTATGTAAATGTGGTTTTTGTGAATGCACACTAACTCACCAGTAGCTCCAGGAGCCGTTGTGTATTCATGGCATGAGGGCTTTTTACCAGAACGGGAGTTTTCGAGGGTACTTTGCATGAATTTTTCCTTTTTCTCCGGGTGTCAGAGTTTGACTAACATGTCGAAAATTAAAAAATAATTGAAACGGATCATATGCAGCTCAGCAGGGGCATTATTTTCCGGTGAGTGGCAAGGGAATAGAGGAGCAGTAACGCACGGCTTTTGTAGCCTTGTCACTTTGATGAATTCTTTAGGAACATCAGCGGCAGCACAGGGAGGCTCGGGCTCAGCCAGAGCAGCAGCACAGGCTGGATCAGGGAGCTTCATCTCGGAGAAGAGTCTGTGTGTTTTCCCTTAATCTGCAATCTCCTGTCTCCTTGTTAACACAGACTGGAGATGGGAAACACGGATAGGAGGAGTGCTGGCTCACAGCTGAGCTGCTCCCCAGGAGCAAGCCCTTTGGCCCTGGCATAGCAAAGGTCCCTCCAGGGTATCCACGGCCAAGTTCACCTCAGGTGTTCCCTTACCTGGTGCTGATGGTGCTCAGCCTGATGATGGTCTGTGGGGTGAGCACATCTCAGTAGTGTTGGTTCATTGCCGTGCATGGACAACTGCAGACCTCCCACGGCATCTGGCTGTGCCAGCTGCCAAACCAAACCCCAACCCTCCAAAGACACAGAGCAAACAAGCCTGGGGGTACAAGGGGTAGTCCTGGAGCCCCCAAATGTGCTCCCAGCACTGCCAGGGGACGGCTTCCCAGGGAAAATCAAACCAAATCACGGCTTGGAGTCGTATCTGCCTGCAAACATTTCCATGCCACATCTGCTGCTTTGAATTAGGACCTGAATATTCATCTCCAAAATGTATAATTTATACTTACAGCAGACAATTCATAATTTAAGTGTTATTGCTCTAAATTAAGTATAACATTTAAGCTGGCTGCGGACCAGACAACTAAAACCAAGACACCGTGAAGAGGAACCCGCACTCTGGTGGCTCACGCCGCAGGGTCCTGGCTGGATTTTGGCAGCCGAGTGTGCCCGGTGGGCAGATGCCCCATCCAGAGCAGGGCAGGGCCTGGCTGCTGCCATGCCCCCATCAGCCCCTCTCCCTCCTCCAGCAGCAGTTGTGAGAGAAAGAAATGAAAAAAGTCCGGAATGAAAAACGAAAATTAAACATGAAAATTTAATTAAATCACCCTTTGATCGCTCTCTGCGGAATGGACTTGGTTCGGAAGATTATTTGTCGGAGAGCAATAACAGCTTCTAATTAGGAGAGGATTCAATGTGAAACAAGGGGGTTATTTTATTTTTTAAATCAACCCGGTTTCCCCTACACCAATCAACAAGACTCCCTGCACATCACCAGCTAAATATTATTAAAGTTGTATTTTACAGCCTGGTTACTTGCCAGTGTTTATGAGTGTGAAATATCTAGTTTAAAGCTGACACAGAAACATCATCAAAGTGGTTGATGGAGAAACAGTTCGTGCCTTAATTGCAAAAAGTGGGTGCTGGATGCAGCTGTCTCACGTGGAAGGCAAGGTGGAAGAAGGCTGGTTTTCCCCGTGGAGTCACCCGTGCTCTCCGTGGGCTCTGCGGTGCCGGTGAGCGCAGTCCCAGCCCCACTGTCCCTGGGATAGCCTGCCCAGCTGGGATGAAGAGCTGGGGACAGCAGAGCGTGCAGGAAGAGGCCTGGTGAAGAGTGGGGACCTTGGGCATCAGTCATCCAGGCTTTGGCTCCCGTTCAGTAAATCCCCTGGAAGAGCGGCGTGGCTGCCTTGGCTTTGTGAATGAGGCCCTTAAAGATTTGCATATATCATAATCCATGTGAGTCATAACCAGCCAGTGCTTCAAATGCTCTCTGAAAGAAAGAACCAAATATCCCCATTAGAGCTTTTATCCCCTGCTATTTCATATCACAATAAAATGTCAAAAGGAAAAGAGAAGCAGATTTCTGATATTATTACTTTGAACTTTTCTTGGCTGTACTCCCCTGAAGCATGACATTTACTGAGGAGAGGGAGAAAAGAAGAGGCTGGAATATCTCCTTAATCATCTTTATTTCAGTGCTGTGGCATTGAGTGGCTGGACTGTGTTTCCTGCCTGGATGGGAGAGGTGATGGGTGGCACCAGGGCCCTGGACCCTGCCTGTCCCCAGGCACCAAGGACCTGCCACCTCCGTGATGCTCTGCCTGGGCACAGCCAGAGGGAAGCCATGGGCAGCATTTGTATCATCATCACCACTATCAATACCCACATTAATATAAACATGGCAGCACATGTAGCAGAGCACACAGTGCAGTTTGGTGATATCATAATAACAACATTTAGCACTTCTGAGGGCATCTGATGGCTGATCCCATGCACTCCAGGGAGGAGCAGCCCAAAGAGCAGTCCCTGGACACACTGGAGAGACCCAATGGGTCTGTCCCAGCCACGTCACTGAGGTCTGGCTTTGCCACCAGATTTACACTGTGACATAAAGGTGTCTCCAGGGAATTACAAATGAGTTGGTTTGTAAAAAGATTCCAACTCATTAAAAGTTCATAGTGAAAGGAAAAGTGGGAATAGATGTCATAAAAAAGTTAGAAGGATAAAGTGGTTCTTCCATCAAAAGCTTTTACAAGCCCATTTAGGAAATCCATTTTAACTGTGTTTTAATTTCTTTTATGGACCTAATAAAGCCAAATAGTGTCAGGGAAATTCACAAAGGTGGGGCATTAGCACCATGCACAACTCACATTTCTGAAAAATCCCACTTTTTGCCACGGACTGAGCTTCCAAGGGGAATTTTGATGCATGGAAGTGAATCCAATTTAGCAGCTTCATCTCTCATGTTTAATTTTCATGTGAACATGGCAGGGTTATATCCTAGCACAGCAAAGATCTAGGGACAGGACAGGGAATTTCCAACAGGCAGTAGCAGGCAGCACCTGGAGAAGGATGATCTTGGAGCAATGCTTTTCCTCTGGGATTGGGTCAGTTTTTGGGGTGATTATAAAAAGCAATCAAAGCTACCAGAACTGAAGTTTCCTCCTGTGGGGACTCTGTGATCAGGGTGGACCTGGCTGAAGCCTGTCGACCTGCTCCTCCTGAGAGCAGCCAAGGCCATGCTGCATGTGGGGATCCAGCTCGTGCCAGCCATGCCAGAGGCAGCTGGAATCCTCCAAAGCTCAGAGCCAGAGTGGAACACCAATGGCCACGTCAAACCCCAGCATTTGTGGAGCTGCAGCAGTGCCAGGGGTCCTGCCCACACCAGGGGTCCTGCCCACACTCAGGCAGATGCAGTTTGCTGGGAGGGGAGTGTTGCCACGCTCAGGATGGAGAGCTGTTGTTATGGGAACAAATGACTCGTATCCTCTGAAGGAAGCACAATTTTGGCTTAATAGGGGGAAAAACGCAGGGAAGAAGAAAAGGATAATATTTCAAAAAAAATTTAATGAGACATGAATTGTACACGCTCGTCCTCAGGAGTGTGTAATGGTTCAAGAGGGACGATGAATGGTGTTTACAACCAGTCTCATGTGCTGAGCGGGGCTGTGTCCGCAGAGGAGCCAAAATTCGAGGTGCCCGCTCGGCTCCTCCAACACCAGCCAGAACACCCAGGGAGATTCTGTTGACTCTAAAGCCTCATCCCCTTCCAAAACATGCTGCTTGTCCAACAGCACCATGGGAAAGCCAGAGCCAAGGCACCCTACATAGGAAAGCCTGGCAAAGGGGAGACCCCAGCAATGCCGTGGAACAGCTTCCCCGGGGAGGATGATGCCCACGGGGTGGAGGCAGAGCTGCCCTCACCCTGCCTGCCCACTCACTGCAGTCCCCTGGTCCGGGGGCATCCCTCCAGCCTGGCACAGCTATGCCAGTACCTGTGCCTGTGCAGCCAACACCATCCTGGGCTGCCATGTCTTCTCTCACAGAGCTCCACACCGACTCCTCCTCTCCCCAGCAGCGCTGCTTTGCTGAGGAAAAGTGGTGCTTTGATAAGGAACACAATAATTAGGAATGTGCCAGAAACCAGGTATTAATAGAAGCACTATTAGAGGATTTATGGATGATTTAAGATGCAGCCCATTCCGCCCGTGAATGCCTCGTCTGTTTAAGAGCAGTAATTGCCTATTATCCAGCAGCTTCTAATGTGCTTGGCTCGTGCTGGCGTGACATGCGAAGATGCAGCACATCTTTAAAGAGCCAATGCCAATTCCAAGGACCTGCTTGTAATTTTAAACACAAGAATCCAATAAAATTCAGATGGTGGCTGAGAGGTGAAGGAGCCAACGGCACAGGGTGGGCAGGAAAGCAATAACTGTGCTGCTGGGCAGGGAAGCACCCGCAGCACCGAGGTGGGCACAGCTCTTGGCAGCAGCTGAGCTGCAGGGGACAGCTCTGCTTATCCCTCACGCAGGTGTGTTCTACCCCTCCTCCCTCTGTGCAACTTGTTTTGGGCCATGCAGGCACGGACACTTTCGTGGATCAAACAGAAACAGGTAATGGCCAAAGGAACGTGAAAAATGCCATGGCACCAAGTGCACCACAAGCCTCCTGCATGCTTATCTGCCCGTGTGTCCCTTGCAATACACTGATTTAAATTTTTTCACATTATTTTAGAACATTTTTGTTCTCTGAAGTGCACTAATCCACCTTAGAGAAACCTTAATTTCTGAATCAGGGGTGGGATTCCTCTCTCCTCCACTCCTGCTGTGTGCAGAAGGCCCCGGGCATGTGATGCCTGGGGGAACATCAACCACCTGGGTCCTGCTCCAGAGCTCCCCAGCAGAGCTGACCTGTGCACGCTGTTTATTGCAAGGAGGATGGGCTGAAATCAGGAGAAGGAGAGCCATCCCCATGCTCACCCCCCACAGCCAGCCCTTGGCCTCCTGCTGCAGACAGGAACCCTCCTCCACCGCAGCCTGAGACCTCCACAGCAGAGGTTTTTCATATCTGCTGAAAGGAATCTTCTGGTGGCAAAAAGCCTTCTTGGCGGCAGAGACAAGATCCTGCTGTTCATCTCACAGGCTCTCGCTCGCTCCACGAGCAAGAAAAGCCTTTTGAACACCAGCCATGGCAGCCAGGCAGCGCCTTCCACTGTCTCCTTGGAGGCTTTTAATTTATAGTGCCTGCACTTTGACGTGTTGATCTTCCTGATTGCACAAGGAATTGAATTGGATTCAGATTTATTTGTTCTAATTTGTGCCTCCTGTTACTTATCACCACAGCATCACCGGCTGAAGACGGGCTTTGCTCAGCCATCCCAATTAAAGCCTGCAAAGTGCAAATACACACAAGAGCAGCTGGAAATGTGATGAGCAAAGAGCAAACAGGCAAACAAGCCAGAGCCCGCGGTGACTGCAAACCGAGTCATTTTGGTGTGAGTTTCTCCAAGAGGAATTGCAGCTCCATTCATTTTCCAGGAGTCTCTCCTCCCGCCGCTCCACCAGTGAGGAATCACTGCCCTGCTGCCCTGGACACTGTCCTGCATGGGTTGTGATACCCTGTCCCTGCCAGCCCAGTTATTTAGAGCCTCATTTTCAGAGGGCTGAGCACTGGCTTCAACCTGCTGGTCTGCAAAAAAGGGGACAATGAGAATGACCTGCTTCATCCAGTCCTCGGAGATCTGCTGATGCACAGCTGCATCCAGGAGGTCAGGATTAGGAATGAGGAGTCTGAGTACATATAAAAGAGCTCTGGGCTTTCCAGTGGCCGATCCTTTCTGGCTCTAAGCAGCACATAGAGCCTCTTGGTCCGACCTGTGCCTTCCCTGCCCCTTGAATGAGCCCTCCCTCCCTGCCTCAGTGCTGGGGGAGCTGAAAGGATCCTCCTTGGGCTGGGAATGTCCATCATTTCTTTCGACATCATTAATAGCCCATGCTGCTATTGGAAGAAATGGCCTTCCAAATGAACTAGGGAGTCCCATCCTCTGGGTCTCTTCATGCCACACCATACCTGGCAGCCCTGCAGGGCTCTCCCTTCCATGCCAAGGGGCCAAACATCCCTCCTGACTCTTCTAATAAGCTCAACAGACTGAGCTCCTTAATTCCTTTGGAGAGAGATTTTTCCAGCCCTCAGCTCAGCTTCACCTGCCTCCTTCCTGCAGAGCATTTGCTCTGTTTCCATTGCCATCAGGTGGGATTGTCTTCTCTCGTTTTTAACCACCCCCCCCCCCCCCGTGTTCTCCTTGTAGGTGGCCATAGAGCAATCCATACACAAATAGCAATAAATGACAAATGGCTCTGGCCGGGCACACTGTCAGTCCTGGCTCTGCAGAGCTCAGAGTTGTTTGGGGTTCTCTCCCCGTGTGAGGCAGCTCCGTGGAGCGTCACAGCTCTGCCTGACCCGGGCACACCCGCCCGCCCGGGGACACGGAGCTCCTGCCGACAATGTCATCTCACTCCTCCGGCCTCCCGTTGTGCCCAGGAGTGACAATGACACGGCAATCAATGGCAATGATCTCCCGAGTAGCCCGGCTGATAAACACGCTCTCGAGGCTGCTGCGAGCGTGTCTGAGCTGCTTGCTCTGAATAAATTGGGGTTGATGTACACACTGTGAGCTGTGTGTATTTCAAATTTATCCCTTCGGTTCCTGTTGCTCCCAAGCCCCGGCTGCTACGGGGATAATGGGAGTGCTGATGAGCTCCCTAGGGAGCTGCCAGGGCACGCTGGTGGGACGAGAGGGGCTCAGCCAACCAATCACCTCTGCAGTTGCCCATCACTGTGGCTTATGAGGTTGTGCCTCTGCTCCCTACAGACCAGGGCTGAAGGACTGGTACCAGATGTGCTCAGCACCTTCCCTGGGCTGCTAACCAAGCCAGCTGTGCAGATGGCAAAGCTCTGATCCCAGGGGATCCATGGGCTGGAACAGCAGATGCTGCTGGTGGTCCCCTCTGTCCATTTGGTGTGTGGCCCTCTGGCCCCTCTGTCCTCATCTGGTGCGTGATCTGCTGCCAGCAGCTTTACATAAAAACGTGGTGTTTGCACAAGCAAAACCAGACTCCCTGCCCCCCATCCCTCGGGCCCTTCCGTGCAGGTATCCATCATTGCCTTTGTTTGGTTGCCTTAATTGAGATTGCTATTTATAGCTGATTATTGGAACCAGGTCGAACTCATCTCAATGTGGTTTCCATAAGGAGACCGGCAGTGAGGAACTCCTGAGTTCCTTTGCCCGTCCCCAGCACTGTGCCTGTGCTCAGTGATGGAAGATGGGGGGATGCACACTGGGGGATGCACACTGGGGGATGCACACGGGGGGATGCACACGGGGGGATGCACACGGGGGGATGCACACTGGGGGATGCACACTGGGGGATGCACACGGGGGGATGCACACACATGCTGGACCCTCCTGCTCCTCTGTTCAGCACCGCCACTGCCTTGCACCCGCCGACGCCTCGCGAGCCCCAGGTCAGCCTCGCATGCAGAGTTTCATTCTGCAGAAAATATACATTCAGCTTTTGATCCCCAGAGGGGCTGTTGAGAGGGATTGCTGTGAAGTCTTCAGGATGCGAATCCTGAGCTGCGTAATTGTGCTCCCGGTAACATAACAAATGGCCACGGCCAGCAGTTCTGGCTGGGTCTCCGTGTACTTCAGCTGCCGTTTAACACAATCATTTTCTTTACTGGCTATAAATATGTTGGAATTCTCTGACCTCGTGAGCCAGCATTATTCTTGGAGGCAGAATTATTTCTTGCTCGTGGCTCGTCGGTGAGCACTGGCCTTGAGGCTGCCCAGCCCTGACAAGTGTGTAAAGCCCAATTTACAAAGCAAACGAGACACTGGCAGCAGACCTTGGGAGAGGCAGGGCAGCAGAGCAGAGAGCCCTTCCCATGCCAGCCCTGGCTGGCTGTGCTCTCCAGGTGATGATCCCGGTGCCCACAGCATCTCTTCCCCCTCTGGGGCATCCAGGGCAGGTGACAACCCTGCCTGCTCCTGCCTGCTCCTGCCCACATCAGCACCGCACTCTCCCTTCATCTGCAGCTATTTGCTTACATGAATAATTAAGGCTATAGTCTCCCATGACTTGCTCCTCATATTCATTGCTAATCCCAGCATTTTGTCAAAAACCTGTTTCTTATTAATGGCCTGTTTTACAGTCGCTCTCAGCTGTACGGTCAGCGACTAGCAAACCTGTTCCTGTTCCACTGTTCTGCTGATGGTGACCTTGGCTCTTCACCCCTCTCTGCTGCTCTTCCCCATGAAATCCCTGTGCCACAGCAGTGCTAGAGTGGAAAGAATTTACTGCTTAAATAATTTATCTAGATTCAGTACAGAAAGTCTTTTGAGGAGATTCATCAGCTAATAAAGAAAATTGATTCTGGAAGCCAAAGTCAATATGGGGTTAGAGAAATGCCACCGGTCGCCATGGGCTCCCTTCCAGAAGCCTCTGCTGCCACATCTGGCTCAGTCTGCCACGTCTGGCTCTTGCTCCACACGCCTCCCCAGCACCATCACCTCTCCCACTTCAGATCAGATCTGCCTCCCCACCCACCAACCCTCGGGAAGCCTTTTTTCAAAACCCTGCAAAACCTGGCAGACAAATACAACAAAATTTAAGAAATGGAAGCATCCAGAAAGTGACTCAGCCTGGCCCCGTGGAAAGCGGGGTGGGAGGTGGTGCTATGCCTGGGATGTGCAGGAAGGAGACCCGGCACCTTTGGAGCAGCCAATGGAAGATGAGGAATAGCCAAAGGAAGGCGCGAGGGAGGCGCGTTTGGCAGCCGCGTGTGCCCAGATGGCAGCCCCGCTCCTCGGGTGTGTCTCCCCATATGCTGCACGTACATGTGTTTGCTCGCCCCCGTGCACTTTGCACGCCAGCCTCAGCCACAGCAAAATCCTCTTGTAACAGACTGAGGAGCTTTAGGAACGCTCTCCTTCCCTCGGCTGCTTCTCAAAGCCGTTTATCCAAACCCCCGTGAATGCTGGAGAAGATTCCAGCTGTCTTTTCCCTGCCATGACTTGTGCCCTCCCTGAGCTCTCCCCAGGAGCCGTGAAGCCCGGGCTGTGCAGAGCAGCAGCACTGGGGGCACTTGGCCAGTGGATTTGCCGCAGGGCGAATTTGCAGGCGAGGTTTGCTGGAAAGGAGCCGCCCTCGCTGCCCTCGGTGCCTTGGCTGGAGCCCGTGTTCCAATCAATAATTCAGGTGCCCTCTCAGTGGCCACCAGCAGACCCCTCCCTGTCTGCTTGATGGGAAAGCACGTTCCAGTGCTGGAGCTGTAACCCAGGGAGATTCCTGGCATCCTCCTGCAGCCAAGCAAGCCCACACTGCTCTGCCCCTGCAGCCAGGGACCAGCCAGGGAGCTCGGGGTCTGCCATCCTCTGACACCAGCGAGATCAGACCTAAGGGTGAAGCTGACTGCAAAACAGGGAACATAAAGGGGAAAAGTCCCAAGGCATTGCAATCATTGCAGCCAAACAGGTCCCTCCAGGTTCCAAGCCCACCCTCCGAGCATGATATAAGCTGAAAATTCAGACCCATTTCCTGGTACAAATCATTTGAGCAGGGCAGTACAGTCAATGGTATCATCTGCAACTTGCCTCTGTGGCCAAAAACATCTCATCTGTGAATATAAACTCATCAAGACCATGATTAATGGGGTCTGAAGGCAGGAGCCAGGACAGGGAAGCTCTCTGTGAGCGCTCTAACCAGCACAAGGGGTGCCCAGCAGTGCAGTCCCCCCTCCCAAAGCCCAGCATCAAGCCTCATCAGCTGCCTCAACAGTGATGGGATGCCTTTGTTTCCCTACAGTGTTTTCTTCCCCTGATGGAGGGAAGAAATTCTGCAGTCGCTGGAGCCAAGGAGAACATTTAGACCCCTCCCTCAGCAAGAAAAGTGAACCCAGGCTGTTTAAGGCAGAGACAATGATTAAAGCCTGTCTAGAGGAGCAGGAGCAACTGTGGGAGGACACAAGGAGAGGAGAAATGTCCACAGTGACCAGGTGGAGATACAGAGCTCTGCCCAGAGCCAACATCCCCACAGGGCCCGAGTGGGAGCTGGAGATTTCCCTCCATCAGGAAGTCTGTCCTCCACCTCCTGCCCAGGGAGGTGGACATGGCAGTGCTGAGCCACAGGAGCAGCCAGCAGGGCAAGGATGGGCAAGGTCAGGCAGGATTAGGGAAGCAAAAAGCCAGGAAGATTTTAGGAATAGGGTTCAAAGAGTGAAGGAATTAATCTGGTAGGTGCCATGAAAATGATGGCTCATAAAGTTAATGAGATATTGCTGAAGAAAGGGTAAACAATTAGGACTATTAGCTGCAGAGATAAACCAGGACCTATTGCCCTCAGAAACACTGAAACTAATTAAATTGAAAATTACAACATGGGAGTACAAAAACAAAAGCAAATAAATTGAGAGAAAGAATTAACTGGCTTAATATCATGATGATAATATTATTAGCAATAGGAAGTGGGGATTGTATGATTAAAGCTGTTTGTTCTCAAGCTCTTTCTCTGGAAGCAGGCAGTGAGGGATGGACACAGGCAGGAGGGACCCGTTGCTCTGAGGGTGCTCAGGGTCCCAGCCCAGCACTGTGGCCCCTCGTGGAGGGGGTTTGCTCTTCCCAGTGCCATGCTGGTGTCATCCCGCTGTGCTGGGCAGGAGGTTGGGGTTGTCTGCCCACAGACTTTCCCATGCCCTTGCAAGCCCGGCCGGGAGAGCCCTCCAGGAGAGTCGTTAGCACTCCAATTACTGGTTCCCTTTGAAGAGATTAGAGCCAAATTAACTTTGCAGGTTACCACCCAGAAATAATCCTGATTTGAGTGGGCAGATTCTTCTGTAGTGTCCGAGGAGATGAAGAATGGGATGAATGGGTGAGGTGCTCCTTGAGTGGATTCCCAGCAGCCAAGAGGTTCCTGGCCCCTCCTTGAGGCACCTCTGGCATGAGCAAAAATCTGCTGGGAGCTGGTGAGGGGGGGACTGATGTGGTTGCAATGGTTACAGCAGCATCCCAGCAGGGGTGACAGGTTGAGGAAGAAAAGCCAGGCTGGGAACAATAGAAGGATGCTTTGGGCAGGACTTGTGCACTGTGGAGGGAAAGGAGAAAAAGGCAGGCAGGTTTTGCAGAGTGGTGGCTCCCACAGCCAGCCTGGTCCCAGCTCATGTTGCTGCAAGGCTCCAGCTGATAAAACAGCCTTTGTCAGCCTTCTGTGCTTTTGCCTGTTCTGGTAAAGTGATGTCCTGCTGCATTGCAAACCTGAGGCTCAGGTATGTGTGGCTTCTCTAGATAAGGATGTTTCCTCCCTTTCCAGGTTTGAGAGACTCAGCACAGGGTTTAGAGGCACGGACAGGGATGCTGAGCCCCTCACACACTTCCCAAGAGTGGAAGTAAAGCCAAGCAAAAGGCAGCCAAAACACTGGAAATTAGGTGAAGGCAGAAAGGGGCTGCAGCTCTGGGGCAAGTTTATGGTGTGGTTCTACCCAAACCACCCACGGGTCCCAGGCAGCCCCAGCCCTGGAGCCACAACGGTGTGGGCAGAGCTGTCACTGCCCTGCTGGGCTGGGTGTCCCAGCGGGTCAAGTCTGCAATGTTTGGGATCCACGGAGGGAGAGCCAGGCCTCTTTTTATGGTCGTTTCATTATGATGCTTAATCTCTTCTGCTGAGGCAATTACCTTCTCTGGGTGGAGAGCAGGATGGCAGATGTGTGGCTGTCCCTGCCTTCCCCCAGCTGTGCCTGCCAGCGCTCCTGCTGGAATTGCAGTCGGGGCTCGGGAGCCAGCAGCTCGGGCTGTGCTTGCACAGATAAGGGACTTGCAGAGGGAAAGATAACCCCATCCACTGGCCAAATATTTACCTGAGTGGGGTTGCATATCGCATCCAAAGGAGGCCAAACAGTCCAGGAAAAAACAGAAGTGATAACATGTACTGTGCCTTCGTGGTCTGTGTTCATCACCACGCTACCTCATTATTCAGGCAAGAGCAGCATCCTATGTGGTTTGGGCTCTGTTTGTTATTTCTTACACCATCTTCACCTAATACGAGGAATTAACACCAACACATGTAGTTTTCTATTTTTATAAACTAAAGTAAAGTTACTTTTCATCCAGTTAAATGAATCTGGTAGGAAATACAATATTTTTTCCTAGCCAGGCCCAATCTGCATGGGTGTTGGAGGGGTCTTACTATGAAACATGGATCTGAACTGGCCTGGTGTTATACAGCCATCAAAAAGGGGGTTGTTGGCATTGTCTGCTGAGGGTTGAAGGGAATTAAGTGTGGCAATCAACAGTGGTGGCTCCATCAAGCACCACACAGGGCACAGGCTGACAGGATGGGGACACTGCAAACAGCAGGATGGCCTCAAAGCTGGTGTGTCACAGCAGCTCTTTGGAGTGTCATGACATTGGCAGAGCCCAGCGCTGTCGGGAGCCCTGGAGGAGATCTCTGAGGACACAGGGTGTGATATATGCTGCCCATCAAGAGGCAGCGGGGGCTGGCTCCGCTTGCCATCCAGTTGTCTGCTTTTAATGGATATAAATGGTTACCTTTAGCACTGAAAAAGCTGAATAGATACAAATATTACTGATAGCGTGAGGGTGCGCTGGGCCTCATTATCCTTGGGTAATCGAGGTTATGTGGAGCTCTTCTCCTGTATCTGTCACTGTCTCTCTTGGCAGTGTGCTGAAGCAGAGAAACCTCGAGGACAGATTGTCCAGGGAGCTGGGGAAGGGCTGGAGCCCAGATCCTGGCAGGGCAGGGGGAGCACTGTCCTCCTGATGTGCTGCAGCACAGCACCAGGCTCGGGGGGGGCACAGAGGAGCCCCCCAGCCAGCCCCTGCACACGTGGCTTCCATCAGACCCCTGCAAGCAGTTACATATTTGGTGAATTTTGTTTCTCTTGATCTTCATGAGTCGCCAGTGAAAAGCCAGTGGTGTTATCAGATGGACCCACAGTTTTCCCTGAATTCTGTGGGAAGCATCATGATCCATGCTGCGTGCACAGGGTTGGTGGTGCCCAGGAGAGCAGCTTCTCCTCCCCCAGAACTGAGAGCTGCCCATCCTTGGGTGCAAACGCCCTTCTGCAGGACTGCAGGACCATCCCTTCAGCAAACAAACCCAACCCTTCTGAGGCTGCCCCCAGCAGGGAGTTTCAGGGGTTTCTCAGCTTGGCAAAACCAGCTGTGCTGGGGAATCCCACAAGCCACACGTGGCTCTTCCTGCTCTTGCTGGGAGTTATCTCACAGCACACGTTGTGTGTTTTACAACCGAATCTGTAATACAACATTTGCAAGTGCTGAACACCGAGCACTCACGCTGAGAGGTGCCTTTCTGCAGGTATTCTTTGCTAATGAAGCTGAGGCCGTAAAATATTCCCAGAAAGTGCTTACAGAAGGCTTTCAGATATGTCAAATGATGTTTTTCATGTTATCTCAAATCTGCTTTCCTTTTCTAAGGCATACTCTTACTTTCAGCTCCTCCCCTCCTTTCCCCTAGTTGGGAGGAGGGGGAGGAGGGGGGTGTGCTGTGTGCATAATCACAGAGCTCCTCACCCAAACCTCTTGGAAAATATTCAGCTGCGTTTTGGCACTGAAGCATTCAAACAGACTCATAAAGCTCTGACTCTATTTACTTCTTCATTAAAAGAAGGGGGGAAAGCTGAGTTTCAAATAGTTTGCCTCCCATTGGCACCTTGGCTGAGGAGAGGAACAGCCCACAGAGGCCAAACCCCATCCCCATGCAGCATGTGCTATCCCAGGCAGGACCCAGCAATGCCATCCCTGTGTGCCCAGGCCCATCACTGCCTCTTCTCCCATCACTCCTGCTCTGTGCCAATGATCACCAAAACCATCTTCTCCATAGAAAAGCTGTGCCATTGCAGAGCTGATCCAAGCCTGTCTCCTCAGCTCCCTTTTTTATTATAGGCAGGAAACCCATTAATATGATGAAAATGACCTCAAATTGCTATGCTGGTTTATTTAATCTGGCCGGGTTCCTTTCAACGTGCAGCCACCGTCAGCGAAGACAAATTGCCTGTCTGGTGTTTAAAGGTTTTGGGATATAGGACAGCATTGATTTTGTGTTCTGAAAAGGTGATGTTCCCCGGGCTGGCAGTGAGGGGGGTTTGGTGATGAAGCACCCGCCGACGCCGTGTGTCGCTGCCACAGGGAGCGCCGTGGATAACCCAGGGAACGGGCGGGGGAAGAGGTGGGAAGCAAGAAAGCATCAGGTCCCTGGGCTCTCTGGTTTTGCCCTCCTCACTGCCCACCCTGTGGCTCTGCCTGGGGCTGGTGGGACCCGGCGTGGCACCACGGGGCACCTCCGTGCCCACTGCTCCTCCAGGCAGCCGACGTGCTGCTCCTGGCTCCTTCCCCTGGCTCCTTCCCGACACACGGAGCAGATGGAGCGCTTTGCCTCTCGCTGGGAAGCGTTACTGCCAGCCCTTGACTCAACGGGGATAAGCATTCCAATTCCAGGCATTTATTGAGCCTGGAGGGCAGCCGGGCCCCGCGGTGCTGGGCTCGAATTGTGGCCACCGCCCACTCTCCCGGTGCCAGGGCACTTCTCACCTGGACCCCACCTCCACGGAAACAGGTGGGAAGGTCTCTGTCTCCCCCAGCGAGTCACTGGGGCTGCCAACCCCAAGGACAGCTAAAACTGTCCCCCAGGACAGCCTGTGCCCTCCAAGAGCCTTCGGGCAGGGGGTGCAGGGCTGCACGCCCAGGCTGTGTGCCTCTAAACCAGGGCAGGTACACACCTGATCTAGTTTACATGCAAAATAAAACTGATTCCCTGCTCCTGCTTCCTTCCACAAATTCCCAGGAATAGCCTGCAAAGGGGAAGCTGGGAAGGAAGGAGCGATTAATTCTCGGTGGCACATTTAAACACCGTTTTTATTACAATTCAGCCTTTCACGCACTTTGCCCTTTTCCGATTCATTCTTGCTCTTTTGAGGTGGAACAAGGCTGATGTTTTGCAGCTCCCGTTTTCAAGGGGAGTTTTTAACTCCTGGTTTGCTTTGTGGCTGTGTTGGGGAAGGAGAGTCTTTCCCACGGGATGCAACTGGGATGCTCCTGGGGAGCAGCCGGGTGCTCTGCTCTCCCAGCACGTCTGTGATGGGGGGCAGTGGGGCTCAGTGGGGTGCAGTGGGGCTCAGTGGGGTGCAGTGGGGCACAGCCCAGTCTCCAGCCCCCCCAGCTCTACCACGCAGTGCTCGTGCCGTGGTGTTTTACAACACACAGCAACAAAACCTGAAATGTACTGGAAATAATTCTACTATCAAATGCATTCAGCTCTGTTTGTTTGCTTTTAAATTAACATTGGGGATGAAATGATTCACTGAACTACAAAGAGATCCCTCGACTTGACAAGAATTGCAGGCAGGATTCCTTCCACTTTCAGTTATCACAGGAAAAAACATTTCAACATCTTGTCTGCTCAGTGCAAGAAAAATAGTTCTGTGCTCTGTGCCTGGGAAACAAGGAGCTTATCAAAACCATCTCCAGCTTCAGAGGGATGAGATGGCAGAGCTGCTGGTGAGGCACCTTTGTCTCAGTGTGTGTAACGGGAGCTGCTGCAGGGAAGGACAGGTCTCTGAGCAGGTCAGGGCCACTTTCATGGCCTGTGTCCGTGATGGAGGGGATGGATCCCGCAGGAGGCAGACCAGGAGGAGTGGCCACTCTAACAAGATGCTCAGGGCCAGCACTGCAGCCTGGACCCAAACAAATGGGGAAGAGGGAACGTTTCTCAGTGATTTTCCTGCAGAGAGAGCAGGGGAAGTGTCCTGGAGATGCAGGGAGAGGAGCAAGCAGCAGGTTCTGTGCCCCCATCTCACCCTGCTCTGTATGCAGATCCTTCAGAGGCCACTCACCCCTCTGCACCGTGCACCATCCCCTCAGCCTGAGCAAGAATGGATGGACTTGATCCTAGAGGTCTTTTCCAGCTTAAGTGATTCTCTGTTTCTAAGAAAAGCTTCTCCCTGCTCCCTGCCTCCTTCCTGCATGAGGTTCCTGCCCTCAGCCCTCAGCAGGGCATCCCAGGCTGCTCCAGCCAGGCACAAGGCACAGGGACAGAGGGAACGATTAGGAGCCACTTTAGGTAAGGATTAGGAGTCATGGCAGAGCAAGCACGAGTGGATAAGCCAGACTAGTCAAAGAACACATAAGCCTGGAGTCATAATTAGATATGTCTAATGGGGACAGGAGGGGACAGGAACCATGACTTTGAAGATATTAGGGAAGAGGAGCAATAATGAGGAGGCAGAAGGGCTGGGTGCTGTTTTACCTGTTCTGAAAAGTTATTAAACTGCCCTGTACAACTTCATTGCCAAGGTTTGGAGGACATGCTGACAAGCTCTAGCCGAGCTGAGTGAGGAAGGCGGTGGGTTGGTATCAAGGCCATGCTCTCCACGGAACTAAACATTTCTCTCCGTGGGTTGCCCTTTAGGAAGGAAACTCCAGTGTCCTGGACAGGGGCTGTGCAGGGGCTTTCAGGAGTGCCCTGGCTTGCCAAGACATTTCTCACACAGCACCAACATGTCCTCTGTGGGTGGGCTTTGGTGGAAAGCCAGTGTTTGGAGAGTTGCCAACATGGGCAAGATGCTGAAGGACAAGAAAGTGTTGGCTTAGGTTGGGTTTTATTTCTTTTTAATCAAGCTAGTTTGCTCATTCCAGTTTGAAATCTTCCGACTGTTACACAGTCAACAAGGTCACCCGACGCTCAAGCTCCCCCGTTCCATCAGCTCTCTTCCACCCACTTAATGAAAACAAATGCCACCAGGACAGGGGCCATCCTTCTTCTCTGTCTTCTGGGGCCCCCAGATAGGGCTTGCTTTAGGCTTCTCTTTATAGATGTTATTTTAACAAATGAACTGAGTGATATCCTGGCTGCTCCCAGGTGTGTCTAATTCCCAAACCATAATGGAGCTGTTCCTGGTCCCCGGTCACTGATGCTGTTGGTGTCAGCCCCTGCTGGTCCCACACACGTGAAATCCACGTTACTCTGAGAGGGTGCAAAGGAAAAGCTCTCAGAAGCTGTTTCCTACAGCAGGTTTCCGAGGGGCAGGAGCAGGGCTCAGTGGCCAATTAACACTGTCTAATTGCCTCTCACCTGCCCCTTGCCCAGGTCTGTGCCCTTGGAAGGAGGGAGCTGATATTGCCTGCTAGTGGCAGAGTAGCTGGAGGGGAGGGTTAATCCCCTTTTATGAAGTTTGTGACCCCAGCTTTGTGATAAACCCAGCATTTGGGGTGGTGAAATGCCTCCACCTTTTAAAAGCAGGGTTAAAGCCTTCTAGACAGGCCATGGCAGGTCCTGACCCAGAGAAAAGCCCAGAGAAGCCAGAGAGCGGGAGGGGGAGATATTTGTGCCCTAAGCCAGTCCTGAAGCCATGCAGGGAAGCAAACACAAGCTGATGGGGATCAGTTGGTTTGCAGCAGCTCCTATTTCCAGCAGTATCAAGCTTCCCTCACTCCTATAGACCTCCAGCCTGTAGGACCATTTTTTCCCCTCAGTATTCAAGTGCTGGCACAGTCCAGCTGCCAGCCCTGCGGGTACTGGGGGATAAATGAGGGCAGTTGGAACAAAAGGGAAATAGCAGCTTACTTTTATTGCGAGATAAAGAAACAGAGACAAGGCAGGAGTGCAGGAGCATTTAAATAAAAGTCTGCTACCTTGGGCTGGAGGCAACAGAAAGCAGCAGGGCCAGGAGCTGCCATGGGCATCTCTAGGCTGGCACAGAGATCCTGCACCCGCTTGTCTGTATTTCTGTCTGTCTACAGCCTCATGGCTAATGGCTTTAGTGGTACTTCACAAACCCAACCCTCCATACCTGGGGAACATCTGCCGTGCGCCGAGCAGGGGCTGCCAGAGCGTGGCCACAGTGGCTGGCACCTCATGGCCACTGGCACTGCCTCCAGGTCCAAGCACCCATCCCTTAGGAGGCAAGCACTGGGACACCCTTGCTGGCACAGTGAGCTGCTGGGGGGCTCTGGTGTGAGGGTTTTACCCTTGAGCTCTTGTTTTGCTGTTGTTCTCTGGAGCAAGACACCTGCTCTTCCCACAAACAAAGCCATAAATCCTGGTGCAAGCAGGCTTCGTGGGGAGAAAAAGTGGAGCTGGGATGACAGCGCCAGGGAGTTGTGTGAGGAGGTGAATTACTTGAAATATTGCTGAAAACTTCCATGCCGTAAATATAGTTCTGATCCCGGCTAATCAATCATGGCAATTATTCTATAAATAAGGGAACGGTTGCCTGTGTGGTGCCTGACTTTTTTCCACAGGCCTCTGGAGCAAATTTGTTAGCATCTTAAAATAAAGTATTTGCTCCAGGTAGTTTGCTTGTCCTCTCCAGGCTGCATTGTCTTCTCCTTCATTTTTCACTGTCTTTGGTTTGGTCGTTGGGAATCCTTTAGTGCTTTTTTTCCAAAGGGATTCTGGGGGGAGCAGGTTTAAAAACCAACCATGCAAAACACGTCCAGGTGGGTCCCAGCCCAGAGTTCTCCTCCCCGGCTCCTCAGAGCACTCCATGCTAAGGAAGCCTCTGTTTAATGTCTTTTCCACAGAGCTATAAAGTCACAACAGGCCATTTTTTCCCTTTTATAGATCAGCATTACTAATTTATTGGCAGTTTACTATTTGGAAATGTTCTCATATAAATTAATGGGAAGGTGATATTACACCTCAGTCCCTGGGGGAGGAGAAAGCCAAACAAACCCACAGTTCTGGTGCTCAAAGAATGGCAGCACGTTAAATCACCCCTTTGCTCTGCAGAGGCTGTTGCTTCAAGGGCAGAACTTGGGCTCCATCTCTGCTGGGATTCCCATGGATCCCATCCCAGGGAGCCAGGGCTCCCACGCTCAGGGCTCTCCACACAATTTGCTCCTCTCCAGCTCCTGGGACCACCCAATCTGCCTTCCCAGCTGTACCTTCCATAGTGGTTTCCAGGTGTGCAGACATCTCCAGTCATTTCAGGGAGGATTTAATGGAGGAAGCACCTGGCTCAGGTATCTCCAGTCTCCTCTGTGAAGCACCAGTGCCCCGTGTGAGTCTGTGTGTTTGCGTCAGTGAAATGGCACAAAACTGGCTGACCCCAGACAAGTCTGTACTGGGGAGGGGATGAGGAGCCGTGGTATGCACGGGGAGGAGGAAGGAGGGACTTTTTCAGAGGCACCAGCCATTATTAAAGACTGATCCTTCATCTCGTGCACTTCAGGAGCCAAAATGGAATTTTTCTGCCCTATAAAGGCGTCTCCCAGTCCCAAGTGCATCCCAGTGAAAGCTCGGAGCTGGAGAGGGGCTGAGTCCCTCAGCTGCTGGGGGGTCCTGCAGTGTCCCCCACTCAGGGCAGGGCCCGAAGCCACCCAGCTGAAGGGAAATGTCGTGTTCGTTCACACTCCTCCTTTATTTTATCAAACTATTGCTATTTATGAGGGAAGCTTATTGAGTTAAATCACTTCTCCCGCAGTAATATAAAAATGCTGTGGCTCAGGAATGCTGACAGGCAGGAGAGCCAGGCTCACTTTTCTTGCTGAGCAGACGAGGAACAGGAATGATTATTTCGTATCGCTTTACAAAAGAGACCTTCCTGTAATATACCTGCTGTGCATTGATAAATAGCACCAGCAGATAATAAGGGCCTTGGGCAAGGAGCAAGGAAGAAAAAAGGCTTTCCAGCATGTGAACACAAATGCTTTAAATGTGAACTAAATTGGCCTGATCATTCCTCAGATTTGCAGAATTAAACCGTGGCCAATTGTCAACATCACTGAGATTGATGAGACAAATACAGCCAAAGCAAAGGGAATCTATAACAGCCCTGCTAGAGATGCTCGCAGGGTTTAAGAGGCACACACTGTTCATGAAACCCAGCTCTATAATTTCATTCCACTCTGAACCACCTTCCAGCAATGGAGAGCTGGGGAAGTTCATCAGCCAGGGATGCAGGATGAGGATCCCAGCACTGGAGCTGGAGGTGAGCTGGGTTCAGCATCAGTGCTTTGTTCTTACAAAAGCCTCTTCACATGGGACCAGCAGGGCTCGACCTGTGCATCCTGTGCACCCCCATCGAAGGTGAAACCCCAAAATTCCATGTGGATACGGGTCCTAGGAAGCACGATGGCTTTGTTTACCTCCTGCTCCGTAGCACCCAGGACAGGATTAGCTTTTCTTTCCCATAAGGAACCTGTGATGGCCCCTCTCCTTGGCAGGGCAGAGGAGACCTTTGCTTTAGCTTCCCATCTCCAGGTTGTTAACGTCTCCCAGCCGACAGCCCCCATGAAGGAGAGCCACCTTGCTTCAGCCACCTTGCTTCAGCCACCTTGCTTCACCTTGCAGCAGCTTGATGGAAAACCCAGGGAAACCATGGCAATGCTGAGGGCAGTGTCACCCCTCTAATGATGCCGAGGACTTCTCAGCAGAGGTAACAGAGGCAGGCACCTCTCCAGTTGGTGAAAGCTCCATTCCCAGGCCCTGCAAGTGCTGTTTCTCAGGCTGCTGCTTTTGACTCCAGCTGGTGCCCCCGGGCTCTCCAGTCCCAGCCTGACCCCCTGGCTCTGCAGCCCATGTGCCAGAGATCAGTCCAAGAGCTGCCTGTGCCTCTGTCGAAACAAAAGGTACCTGAGGATGATGAGCAGGTAAATTCTTGCTGCCTGTGCTGAAGGCAATTAAGCTGCTCAGAGACTCATCTGTCCTCGGGGTCCTGCTTCAGTCTGGGCTTTGCAGCCTGGCCAGGGAAGCCAGTGAGTGACAGATGATTGATCTGAGCTCATTCCTATCAGCCCTCATTCCTATCAGTCATGCTGGAAGAGAGGCAAAGCCAGAGGAGCTTCATCAATGTGGTCCTGAATCTGCCTTCAGGATCCTTGTGCCTGGAGGAATCTTGCAAAAGGAACTTGTCCCCATCCCACTGCATGGGAGAGGCAACCTACCCTAAGCTCAACCAGGGGCTCATAAATTTCTTAAGACAGCTTGAAATAAGAGTTGTAAGAGAACCTCAGGACTGTTGCTGAATACCAAGAAGAGGGAGCACTGAGCTTCCTGCTCAGCTCCAAGGACAAAGTGCTCCCCAGCTCCATCCCCACCCAGCACTCAGCCAAAGCACTCGTAGTCTGTGAGTGGCTCCAAAGGGACCTGCAGGCAAGAGGGAGGAGAAGTGGAGCCTGGGCAAGCTCTGGGGCTGTGGGGACTGAGGGTCCGGGGCTTTGGCATGCCGTGGGGCTGGATGAGGGGGATGGAGGGGACAGGCGTGTTCCCTGCTTTCACTGAGCTTTGAGGCTTTAGCACAGTTCTGCTGCTGCACTGCTAAGTCAGGGCTTCACGCTTTCTAATTTTTTCTTTTGTCTTGCATACACACACAAGACAGATTTTGCTTCCACAAGGGATATTTATAGGACATATGTTGGAGCTTGAAGAAGCTGATTAGCGATGTTTAGCTTAAAAAAGGAAGAAACTGCATGAGAGCAGCCTGGCCAGACAAATACTACACAAGCTTTGGGGAGCAGCTCTGTGAGAGAGACTGAAATGTTAAAGGTTATTGACTCCAACAACATGCCATTTGCAAAGCATTAGGGTGCTTTGCAGGTTTGCACCCCCCCAAACGCAGGGGAGGACGAGCGTTTTAGGTGTGTGGTGGCAAAACCTCTGATTTGCATCAGAACAGCCCAGATGCAGAGGGGGTGATCACCAGAGGGTGGATCGACCAACCAAGCTTTGTTCAGCAACAAACTGGGTTTTGAGCCAGACTGGGGGAAAGAGGCAGATCCTGCAAGGTGGGATAATGCTTTATCTTTTCCCTGGGAAAGCGAGCTGTGGCTGGAAAGCTGGCTGACATCCCCAGGCACGCAGCCCCTGCAACGGGGAGGTGCCGGGGGCTTGCGTGACTCTTCTGGGCTTGCAGAATGGGTCCGTGAAATCCCATCCAGCTCTTCCCCGTCTTCTCAGCCCTCCCCTCCCGTTCCTCTGCCTCATGACTCCTTCCCAGGGTCCAAGGTGCCAGGCTGGAGCTGTGCCTTGCTAGACAATCCCGTCAAGACCATTAGAGGAGTTTGAGGCAGTGGGGGATGCTTTCTGAAGGGAATGAAGGTCTCAGAGTCCCCTAAGAGCTGCTGAGGGTATAAAATCCTCAGGGTGCTTTCCAGAATCCTATTCCCTGTCAGCACTGGTCTGAAAAACGAAAGGACAATGCTACAAGGAGGCAGAAATTGCATTATACTCCTCTCTGCTTCACAAGCTCTAAGTAACACTTCTGCTTTTCCCATATGAAAGGAAAATGGGTAATGACAACCTACTTCTACTGAAGAGACAATTTTCACTCCTCCTTGGCAAGTGTAGCCGGGGCAGCATCTTTCTTTTCAGTCAGAGGCAAATTAACCGATTTTGCCTCAGAACACAGTGGGTGAAGTGCAGCACAGCTGGCAATGTTCCCCACCACGGGTGGCAGCGCTCTTGGGGTGCCCACACCTGGTCCAGCTCGCGGTGGGTGGGTGATAACACAGGTGCTGTTATGGAGAACCTGGGAAGCACAGACCGGATGGATGGATGGGAAAACCCCTCTGTTCTCCCCGAACACGGCTCTGAGTGAGCATCTGTGCAGTCAGCGCCTGCAGCTTTGCACCAGTCAGGAACTTTACTCTCTTGGAGCGATGACTCTGAGAAGAACAAGTTAGACAAATGAATTCTCTAATGACTTCCTTCCCTCCTACTTCAATGGTGGGATAATTCGTGGTTCCTGCTCCCGCAGCCACTGCTCCATCACCTGCCCGTGGCAGGCGGCCTCAGCAGCGCTGCTGAGGAGATGAGCCAGACAAGGGGGGCCAAGATTGCCAAGATTGCCAAGTGCCACCACCCGCCTTTCAAACAGCCCTGAAAAATGCTGTGCTGTTGTGGGGAGGCGCAGAGCGAGGGCCACACGTGTCGCCTGGCCGGCGGTGGGCAGGGCTCTCTGGAGGGCAGGGAGGACACCCACACTCTGGCCAGGTATTTCTCTCCCCAGGAGGTTTCCACTCCAAGCATCCCAAACCAGCCCTGAACCCAAATAATGGCCTGTGTATAAAAGCTTTGCCTGCACACCTGCTTTGGTACTGTTGAAAACCTCAGCTGTCCTTTGATCTCTTTTTTGTTTTCCTGGAAGCTTCTGGGTGGTGACATTGCAATGTGGAGCTGAAGCCAGAAGCTCGAGAAGAGGCTCAGGGCCAGAGGAAAGCTGATGGTGAGGGTGTGGGACCTTTCCATGCCTGTGGTCACTTGCCTGACCAATGTGTATAGACTATAACAGATGTTTATAGCCAAAAAACCAGAAGTTCAACCTTCACTGCCAGGCTCCAGATCCCCCAACAGTGTCCTCCCTGCAATTCCACGCCAGCTCCATGTGCTTGGCACAAATGGGGAAATAATATTTTTTTAAGTGGGGCTGAGTTAAGAGGATTTGTTTGAGATACAAGATAGCTCTCATTAACGTTTGCTCGTTTGGGTTTATTTAAGCCTTAATTGATTGTCTTCTACTTAACTGCGTTCCAGTATCTCTCAGGCTCCAGAACAGCCTCTTAAGAGACTGACAATTGCACGCTCTTCCCTTCTTCTCTGTAAAGATCTTTCATGTTAGTGAGCTGGGTTTAATGGCTGATAAAGTCCATGAGCCTGCAGTAAAGCTGAGCTTTCTCTTTCAAGTCCCTGCACAGGCACCTCCAGGGAGGCTGCACCCAGGTGAGTGCTGGGCTTTGATACTGGTCTGTGCTGAACAGCTGTGAACACGGTGTGCACAGTCATGGGATTGTATGTAATGAACACCCCAGGGCTCAGGGCTCCCTCCTCTCTCTCTGACTGGAGAGAGCCATGGCCACTTTGTCACTGGCCTCCCTCTGGAAGATGGGGAGGGGCCAGCATTGGCCTTGTGGCACTGCCAAAGGTCTGCCAGGTGGGTCTGAGAGAACTGAACCCAAACCACCCCAACAGGCCAGGATCATGCTTAGGGAGAACCAAACACAGCCTGGCCATTTTATGGGTTTTCCCTGGGCTGGGACAGGAGACATCTGTCTCCCCTGGCACCTGCCACCTCCAAGAGTGAGCTGATCCTTAGGCCAACCCCTTGCCAAAAAGAGGTTCCTTCCCATCAGGAATCCAGCTCCAAGGAAAGTGGGGATTTGGATTCTGAACTACAGCACTTCTAGTGGCAGATGGAGCAGATCCAGCAGGAGCACACATGAGGAGCAGGGACTGGCGAGGCAGCGGAGGGACAATGCTGACCTTCCATCCAGCTGCCCTGTGAGCAGGAGGCTCCTTCTCTTTGGAGAATAAGTTTCTCTGGAGGCAGAAAAGAAACCCAGTGAGTCAGAAAGGCAGTGGAGAGACTCGTCTCTACACAAGCCTTGCTTTCTGCTGTGACTGATCAGAGCCAAGCGCTCCGTGGTCATTGATGTGCCCCTTCCTTGCGGGTGGTTTGTCCCTGTGAGGGGACACCCCGGCAGCGCTGGCTCTGCACACTGCGGTCCTGCTCCTCTTTCATAGCCAGGAGCAGCTTCAAAGAATCTCTCCTCAGATTCATACAAAAACTTCTTTTATTGCAGCAGCTGAACAGAAACCACTCAAAGCAGCTTGGCTTTTGAGAGACACACTTTTCTTTCAGTACACCAGGAATAATGTTGCTCCTTACTGGCAGCACCCCCGGAAAGAGAGAAAACGCATCAGGCTCTGATGAAACACCTCCCAAAATAACCAGCGCCTCTCCCCGCACGCTCCCCTTTGTGCTCGGCTGTCTTTGGGCGAGCACAGAGCACGAAAGGCGCTTTCAGCCGGGGG
>NW_021940578.1:506912-645283 GCF_001715985.3 Manacus vitellinus | reverse complement strand
ACCCCACGCAGCACCTCGGGGAGCCCACGARCCCGCGCTGCCCCCCACGCCCCTGCGCTCCAGCAGATCGTGGCTGTGGCTCGGGGACACGGAGGGAGGCGGGCAGGGCCCCCCGAGCGCCGCGGGCAGCGAGCGGTGATGCGAGAGGCTTTTGTCCGTCACCCCTGGCGAGTCACTGGAGGCTTTGTCCGTCTGCCCGAGCTGTGGATGGAGTCCTGGAGGGTGAAACCTGAACTGAGGTTTCGTCTGTGCCGAGGAGTTGGGGGAGGCCCTCGGCCTCTCTGTTACCCTCGCGTGTGCCGTGCCGTGTATTCCAGCGGCACGTGGCGAGCCGGCTCCCGTTCCCCGAGCTTTGTCCCGTGCCCTTGGCTGGTGCACCCTGATGGCCCGGGCACGTGAGCACCTTCACGCTGCCGCCAGAGATGTCTGTTTGTCTGTCCGCCAAGGATGTGCTGCTGTGTGTGGGAAAGACAGAGTCCGTGGTGATGTAGTGACCTTAGGAATTCCTCCTGGGGAAAGCACCTGAACGTTTTCTTAGGGTGCCTCGTGTCTGGATTTATCCTTGGCAGGTGAAAAGCCCATTTCCCAGGGCTGGAGCGACAGAAGGCTGTAATGCTGGGAACAGAGGATGCCCTCTGGTTTGTTATTTTTGAGCAGAGTTTAGCAAATGGAAATGGGAGCCCTCTGCTTGCTTCCCTCCTCGATTCATTCGCCTTGTAAATTTCTGTGCTGTTCATCCTGGATCCCCAGCGCCAGGCTGTCCTCTCCACCACCTCATCAGCTTCCAGTCCCTCCCTGTTTTATTTTTAATAAGAGATAACTTTACTGCTAACCTTGCCTGCTGCTCTCCCTTCTCTATAACTCTAATTGCTTCTGGCTTTATTTCTGACATTTCCCATGTCATTTCTCCTCATTTTCTTGAAGAGTACTAGAAAAATAGCTCCAGGAGAAGCAGTGAAGCTTTGCAGTGCCTGTTTCACCCTGCACAGCCTCTGCCTGGAGCGGCTGCCTGCGGCAGGGAGATGGTACCCTGCTGCTCCTTTCAAGTCGGATCCCTTTCGCCCCGGGGCAGGAGCAGTGCCTGACCTCGCGTTGAGCTGCAGTCCTCTGCTGGGGAGGGCAAGACCTGTGCAACTGCATCGCTCAGAATTATTCAGTTCATGTGAAGGGGAGCTGCTGCTCTCCATTTTGGAGCGGGGCTGGGTGAGCAGCGTTGCCCTGAAAGCCCCTGCGAGGTCCTAGGGATGCTCCAGCCCTGCACCGCCCTCGGCAGGTGTGGGTGCTGCGGGGCAAAGTCTGTTCTTTGTGGGGACGGCGGTGGCCCTGTCGCTCCCCGCGTGTGCGGGGACATACGTGTGCGTGCACACGCCTGCGTCAGTGCCTGCGCGCCTGCGAGGGCACGGCACCTTCTGCGGTGTGCCGGCTGCCAGCGCCGCCGAGGACTTCCCCTCCATAGCTGCGAATATAATGTTTTAAACAATATGCCACGGTTCTCACAGCATTGAGCTCCGGAGTGATTTGCAGTAGGAGTAAAACCACCGCTTGCAATTTCTCGGCGATTGTATAAAACAACTCATTAAAAGGCATACATCCCTGCGCATTGGCTCCGAGGAAACTTTATGGGCCTTGTAGTTACTGCCAAAGCAAACATTTTCCATGAATTTCACTCATCAGGTTCATGCTGTCAAATGTAGATTCAGCCGCTTGTCAAAGATGCAAGCCTTGCAGTCTGGGAAGTAATGAGAGCAGTAAGCAGTGGGAGTTAATGGCCTCCACTGAGGAGTCCTTACTCATCCCGCATCCACACAGGGGCTGAGCTGGCTGCTCCCAGGTGGATTGATTGCCACAGAAATTCATCTGGTGTCACTGGCTATGATACTTAACAGCCACAATAATGCTTGAATAAACTGCGCTTTTATGCAGCGGTTCGTACCTCGCGCCGGCAGCAATTTCCCTCATGAGCGAGGGGAGCGGCGCGGGGCCCCGGCAGCACTTCCCAGAGCATGAATAATTGTTGTAATAACGCCGGAGCCACCGCGTTGCCTTTGTGGTGTCTCCGGTGGGGTGACGGGTGGGAGCTGTCGTGGTGCTGACGCTTGCCTGGGATGCTGGAGGCTGCCCCGTGTCACAGCCACCCTGCCAGCCCTTGGCGGGCGGGACACAGGACGGGCGAGCTGTTGGTCCGGCTGCTCCCGGCACTGGGGCACCGCGGCTTGGCTCTGCCTTATGTAATGGTCATCTGCTGGAAAGGAGGAGTTGCTGATGTTCCTTCAGAGCCCAGCCTGGAACAGGGAATGGCAGCAAGGCAGAGGCCAGCTCTCCAGCCTGGTTCCCATCTTCCCTCACTCAGCCTGATCTGCGAGCTCTCTCAGCGTGGCTTATTTACCTCAGTATCTGTAGGGTGCACACGTATACAGGGTGGTGGTGAGCACTGCCAGTGGCTCCCAAGGACAGCTTTGTAGGGGGTGAATAATCCATGGGACTTCCGACAGGTCTGAGGTTCATTATGGAAATGTATGCGTGCCTAAGTCTTTAAATATAGCTAATGGGAGAAGGACTGGGAGGAAAGATTACGGGAATCAATGTGCTGAGCCAGAGGAGCAGGAGCTGCTCTGCTCTGGGTTGTGGTGCCTGTTGTTCTCCTTGGCAGCTGGTGGTCACCAAGTAGGTGACAAGCCCAACAGAGTTTGATTTTGACAGCAAAACTCTTCTAGCAGGATAATTCCTGGAGGCTGAGTGTGTTGGGTGGGATCCGTGGATGGAGCTGCCTCATTGGTGCTTTCACCCCTTCCTTTAAAACAAAGGGGTTTTCCTTCTGTCTTTCTTTCCATCTTTCCTTCCATCTTCCTTCCCTCACTGTGCTGGGTGGCACTGCTGGGAGGGGGTTTCTGGCCAAACCCTGTGTCCCAGCAGCCACTGCAGGTTTTCCAGGGGATGCTCCCAAAGCTGCTGCTTGGCCCTTCCTTGCCTTGGCTCACTGTTTTCATCAGAGTGACTTTTTTCACTGAAATAATGTTAAACTCTGGACCTGAACTATGTCCTTAAAAATGGAATTCAAGTTGATATGAATATTTCCTGTGGCTCTTCTTACTGGGACCTGCACCTACAGACTTTGATAGCTTATATAATTTCCTGTGATGGAGATGTACTTCATCTAATTTCACTTGGAAATGCATTGATTAAATCAGAACTGCTGAGAGATTTAAACTGAGTCTCAGTGGCCTGAACTTAACCGTGGGAGGTTTACCTGCCTTCATCCTTCAACATTAATTTGGTTTTATGAGGATTCCTTGTGAAATGAGGTTTTGTCTGCTGCTGAATCTCTCCTGCTCTCTGGGTTTCTCAGTTGCTTTCTCTGGCTCTGCGAGGCGACGCCGCACTAAAGCCTCCTTTCAGCACCTTCTGTGGGGACACAGCAGGAACCGATGGGCATTTTGGCTCCATCTCCCCCCACTGTCTCACACAGCTGCCCAGGCTGGAGGCAAAGCGCCCGTGCTGCCCGTGGCATGGTGGCAGGGCTGGGTGCTGTGCAGAGGCACGTTCACCTGGGACCAGGGCTGCTGGACGGGGTGCTCTGGGAGCAGGGTGGGGACATACCTCAAGTGCAGCTGGATGTGTCTTCCAGCAGTGCTGAGGGATTTGGCATTTCTGGTCCCAAGCAACAGTGAGAAAAGGAGGAGAGACACAGCTTGGCTGGAGGTGGATGAGCAGCTCCATGGAGACGGGCAGGGACAGGGTCTGCAGGCACTGTGTGTCCGGGGCTGGAGGCCAAAGCACCCCCTGGGACTTGCCTGAGGACTTAAAAAAATAAATAAAGCCAGTCATTCACAAAGTGCTCATTTCCAACTCCGATCTGCAAAATGTCTCCTTGTGACTTGGAGATGATGCGTAGGCAGGAGATACGCTTTGACATGCGATGATTTTTGTTGAAGTTTGCTCTGAAGGTCTTTCTCGGCGGCTCTGCTTTCCTGGCAGTGTTGGAGCATCCCGGCGGCACCGTGTCCCTTCTGCCAGTGGCTGCTGTGTCCCCGTGAGCCAAAACCTTTGGGAGCAGAAGCCATTCCCTGGCGCAGCATCTCTGTGGGTATGGAAAGGACTCTTCATCTCCTACTGCAGAAGCTGGCAGGGAGGAAAAGCGGAGCCTTGGCTGCAGAGCTGCTCCGGACCCCGGCTGAAGCATCCATGGGATGAGGCTTAGCTGTGGCAGGGTGGGAGCAGTGAAGGTTCCCTGGCCTGTCTGTGGTGCCAGAGCTGCCAACTCCACTGACTTCCAAATAAAGGCTGAGGAGAAGTTGCTTCAAAAACAACATGTCTGGGAGTGGCGAGGTGCTTCCTGCAAGAGAGAGACAAGTTTGGATCCTCAAGGTGGAAAAACAGGAGCTCACTGGAGGGCATGTGCCCTAGCACGAGAGAAGCAAGGGGATGGGGACATGCTGGCGCAGAGACCCACAGTGAGGGGTGACTGGGTGCTGTGGGACACCAGCAGCACAGCACAGACCGTGTGAGGGACTGCATGTGCCAGGCAGGAGAGTGGATTTGTGGTGCTCAGTTAAGGCTTGTTGGGGATCGACGACTCCTGTCCACGAGGGTATTGGCTGTGCCTCTTCTGCAGCATCCCGGGATGGTCAGGAGAAACTCCAGCCATGGTTTATGGCCCTATAAGTTGGGAATGTTGCTGTGTATTGCTGGCTTAGGAGCTGTGCAGAGCTGCTGTGCTCAGCGTGGGAGGGCCGGGGACTCGCTGCTCAGCGGCGTTCGAGGCGCCGGTGAGAGCAAACGGCACTAATTGATGTTGCCACTTGACTGCACGTCATTCAGGTTGAAGATGTGACAAGGTTGGGGGGAGCCCGGGTTATTCCCGCTGGGATTTGCCTGCCTGGTGAGCCGAGCCTCCTGCAAGCACGGCTTCCTCAGGGACACGTTCCATAATTGCCGGAGTCCCGTGCGTGACCTCAGCCCTGCTCCCAGAGCCCACGATAGCATCTCTGCTCGTCTGCAGCACTCGAGTAATGAAGCGTCAGTTAATTGACATGGATGAGGACATCCACTTAAGGACCCACCGGAACATGGGTGATTAATGCCGGGAGATGAGGCCGTGCATCCCGCTGGGAGCGTGGTCAGCTCTGCCTCTGCTCGGCCAGAGCCAAAGCACGGCTGAGTCTGCAGCGGTGGGATGTTATGTAGGGAAAGTCCGGATGTGTTATTTTAGGAAGAGCTCCCAAAGAGAATCAGCCCTTTTTCTACAAGTATCTGCCATTCATGGGTTTTCCAGTTTTCCGTGGGAAGGACAAGGATGAGTTACTCATCTTCTTGTTTCTGGGCTTTGTAAGAGGCTCTGCTCCTCCAGCATAATGTACTCAGGACTTACTCTGGGTTCCTGTCAAAGTGGCATATTCTCTGGCAAAATCAATTTTGCTAATTTTGATGGATGAGGAGTGGAAGTGAGGCTGCTGGCTCAGGGGCCTTTGAAGGAAGCTGAGATACTGAGGGATGCAGGAGGTCATCCCTTGCTGCTGACCCGTCAGAGATGATGCTCCAAAAGTTTAATCTCTCCCACAAAGGGGATTATTGTTTTTTTAATGAGATGCAGAGCACAGTGATTCCTGACTTGTGGGACTTGCCCCCAGTGGCACGGTGTTCTTGAGGTGCTGGAGGCTTCTCCTCACCATCACCTTGATCCACCAGGATTTTGCCATGGGTGGAATGGGAGAGCCTGTGAGCTGGCTGGATGCTGTATATGCAGTGAGGTGGCCATGGCAGGGAGAAAGGCTCTTCTTTGTGGAAAAGTAATTGCTTGGTGCTAAAAGGGGATTTAAAACTCTCTGTGACAGGATCAAGAGTCTTTGCCCCAGAGTTCATTTCCGCTGCTTTTGCTTTCTATTTTGGCTTGGCTTTTTCAACATCTTTTTGGGCTGTTCACATTTCTCTGTGCTGTGTGTCACACTGAGCCTTCTCTGGCAGTGGGATGTCCCCAGGAGGGGCTGGGCAGAGCTGGTGCTCTCTCGGGAGCAGGGGGCTGGGAGCTCCCCAGCACTGTGCTGCAGCTGGAGCCTCAGCCAAGCAACACAGCCCTGTGCTGAGCTCCCAGCTCCCAGCTCAAGGCCTTGGCTTTCTCCTGGCTTCCCTGCTGACATTTCACACCTTCAAAGAGAGCTCTGCTGCTCCATTTTTTCCCATTGTATTTCTTGCTCCATAAAAGCCATCTGTGCCTCTCTCTGCTTTCAGAGGCTTCATTCCTCTCACCTCCATTTCTGTAAGAGTTTCAGGAGCTTTTGAAACTCTTGACATGTTTCCTGTGTTCATTCCTGGGGATGGCTGCTGAGGTTTCCCGGCAGCCTATGCATCCCTGGGCTGCCAAGGACTTCTTGGGAGAAAGACAGGTCCAGTGGAGTGAGATCTCCACTGGATCTCCACTGCAAATTGAGAGCAGCTCCACCAGGAGACCATGGTGCTGGAGTGAAGACCTGAGTTAGTCGGATTTCCCTATGCAGACATCCAACCTTTGCCATGGGAAGGGGTCAGCTGGGCCCTGTGCTGGTCTTCCAGACACTTCCAGCGGGTCAGTGTTTATCTTTACTCCTGGGAAAGCAGGGCTCTTTGGGAGCTCATCATAAAAAATCCCATTAGGAGATATATTCTCCTGATTGTGTTCCATGGTTGGTGGTCTTTCCCGTTGATACAGATGCTGCAGTGGGCCCCGATGCACAGCTCCTGCAAAGACACATTGTGTTACAACAATGCCACAGACCTCTTTTAATTATTTTGTTTTAAAGCTCATTAAGCTACTGCTTTAGATGTACTAAGCCAACTTACCTTATTTTTTTAGATCAGAGCATTTCCTGCATTCATTGTAATGATGCTCTTGGGCACATTCATTTAGAAAATAAGATTATTTACCCAGGAAGTGGCAGGGTTAAAGGGTGGTGTAACCTGTAGCTTGTGCCACGGTTTTCCTCTCTGTAGGTCCTTCAGAGCGGAGGGCTGGGTTGAATTAGTCGCTGTCTCTTAGAATCACTTTGTGGATATGCATTCAGAGGAGGGAAACCCCTCATAAGGCTCCAGCTCTAGTCTGAGATCGAGCAGGATTATTGCAATCCTGGTGGGGAGAGCCTCATTCTTCCATCCGATCCCATCACATCCCACAGCGTTTGGGCATTGCATCCTGCTTGGACACCCCAGTGCGGTGGTCCCTTTGTCCAAGGAGGAGGCCTGATGATCCTGAAGGATGGCAGACATGTGGCAAAGGAAGAAAATTCACGAACAAAGAAGGGAAAGCAGAAATTCCTTGGCTGGTGGCTGCAGGGAAATGCACCATCCTGCCCAGCCACTGACCTTATTTATTGTGGGCAGCATTAGGGACGATCTCCAAGCTCTGGGTTTAACGTGCTCATTGCAGTCGCATTTCCTCAGCAGACCAGTTTTTCCATGGTTTTGGTACATGGAGGAGTGTTTTCTGCTCCTGTGATGGGGATGGGAGAGGGCAGCACCATCCTGTGTGCTGGGACCTCCCAGGTTGGTGTCAGCATGTAAAACCTGGGCAGTGATTTTGTGGTGCCCGTGAGGAGGTGGAATACACAAGGAGGTTTAAGAGGAAGCTAAAATAAGGGGGGAAACCCTGATTTCCTTAGGTTTATGAATTGTTTTTAGTACCAGCAATAGCAGAGCTTGAAGCTGTGGCTTTTCAACAAGATTTTGGTGGATGTGGAAATCTGAAACTTCCCAGCAAGTTGTGTCTGAACTGGAGCTCTTATTGCTGCCTGGTCCCCAGCCCTGGCACAGAGCTCAGTGGGGGACAAGTGGAGTAACTTGGCGACAGGTGCAGGTTTGGGCTGGAAAGCCAGTGCTCACAAACCCCCTTTATCCGGGCGGGACAAAAGCTGAGTGTTTTTGCCGCCGGGTTGATGAAATGCCCCACTGTCCAGCCCTGCCACGCTAAATGCACCCAGTGTTTGCCGGCCGGGCGGCGGCGGGGGAAGCAGCGGCTGCGCCGTGCCCACTGAGGGGGATGCTCCAGCAGCACCCACACCCTGCCCACTGAGGGGGATGCTGCAGCAGCACCCACACTGTGCCCACCGTGGGCACATTCTACAGCAGATGTCATGCCCTTTCTAGAGCAAGGTGAGCTGGGCTGGCCATCATGGGTGGTGTTGGCCAGCTCACTGTGTAAGCTCAGCTCTCATACTCATCCCCAGGCTGGCTGCAGGCACTGGACCCTGTGTCCTGTCAGTGTCCTTTACAGTCTTTGAAATGGGAACTGAACTTGAAACCTAGGGTTAAAGATTGGCTTGGCTTTGGCAGCAAGTGGGAATGTAGAGCCAACCAGCTCTTGCCTTCGCAGCAATGCCACGTGCATCCACTGTTGTCCACTCCATTTTTCTCTCTCCCACATTGCTCTGCCAGACCCTGAGTCTTCCCACGGTGCAGGGGTGGGATGTGCCAGAGGGGTCCCATGCTGGTGGGCTCCAGCACCAGCCCCAGGCACCTGCACTGGGGCTTTGCCCTTCCTGTGCCTCCAGCAAAGGACGGGCCCGGAGGTGAGAGCAGCCGAGGCCGCTGCAGCGCCAGAGCTGAGCGCTGACGGCGTTGGCAGGGCTGCACCTCCCACATCAGCACATTGGCTGATGGTACCGCTGGGTATTAATTATGCCTTCCGCACTCGCGGCTATTCAAATGGTAAAATTGTTTATTTGCAGCTGGGTGAGCTCAAGGCAGAGGCAGAAGAGCGAGCAGCTCCCCTCCACCGCGGCTGCCCTCCTGCCCCCCTCTCACGGCTCCCCAGGCACAGCCAGGGATGGATCCAGCCACCTCCATCCTGGCATTTCCATCCTGGGGGCACCGCTGACTCCCCAGCCCCAGCTGACCCCTTTCCGCCCCCTTTTCCCAAGGCAGTGGGTGTTTGCTGTCTGCCAGGCTGTGGCAGCATGGCAATGAGGATTCTACCTATTTCACCCTCTGCTGATTTCCCTCCGTGATAAATCCCATCCCCTCCGCTGCGGGAAGCAGCGTCAGTTTAATTACTTGTGGGGAGAAGGGGGCAGCGGAGGAACTTAGGACTTGTTTTAAATATCACTTTTATTAGCAGGTAATCCTGAAGCTCAGGTCTGTAATATAGATAGGTAGTGATGTGGCACATTTAATTTACTTAGGTGCTACTATGTGTCAGCCTTTGTGCCTTAAGTCCCAGTCCTGGCTTTAAAGAGCTTGGCAACCATATTTTCACAAATTTGTAATTATCTTGGAAGAAGTTGGGGCTACAGATGGCACAGTAAATAGTATGTTCCCAGTTCTCACTGGGTCTGGGATCAGAGCGACTCATCCCAGAGCAGAACATGGCTCAGAAAGGTCCCAGTGGTGCCACTGACACTGGTGGTGTGGTGTAGGACATGCTGGGTGCCCCACTGGGATGGTCCACAAGGTCTCCTGCTGATCGCATGGTGTAACTTGTCACGTGCCTTTTGGCACCCAGCCATGCTGCCCTTGGATAGGAACATACATCTTCCCCCCTCCCAGCCCTAGGGAGGGTCCCAGTCCAGCCTGGAATGCAGGACAGCAATGCTCTATTTCCCTGGCAGTGGTTGGTAGTGCGACAGCAAAGGACAGTTGCTGCACTGCAGGGATTGTTGCACAGGACAGCGGGATGGAGAGGAGAGCGGCTGCGGTTGGGGCTGCAGTCCCCACCTCAGCGAGGACAAACAATTGCAGGCCAAGTATCTGCCACTGAAGTTTTCCCCTCTTCCTCCTGCTCCAGCGTGAAAGTCACCCGTGGGATGCAGCGGCCTCATTCTATTCCGTATGCAGAGTTCCTGCACGTACTCTCATAACGTGCCGTGCTCCGAACGCCTTTGTAGGACACACAGCCACACTGCCAAGGATGCTTTTCCTAGAGCATGGCAGAGCATGGCACCCACTTCCCTGCCGTGTCATGCCTGGCTCGAGCAAACATCACCCCATCTCTTTGACCACAGCTCCTGCTCCTGCTCCAGGCATTCACAGGAATATTTCTGTCTCTGCCTCACTCAGTGTTTGGAGATATGAAATGCTCAGAGTTCGTAAATCAGCCCAACAAGGACATAACCTTGATTCCCTGAGCAATACCGATAGATTAGCTAACGGGAGGCATGAAATGGAAGAATGGCTCCACTTGTATAATTCTGCATTAAAAATCAGCCTATTCTGCAGTTAATGCTCCTGTGAAGTGTCTCCACAGGCAGGGGAGAAAGGGGCTGGTGCTGGAGAGCAAACAAGGACCTTATGAAAGGGACTGCACTCGAGTGAGCCTTTGAGGCTTCGGGGAAGTGGGTTAGTGCTGACGGGTGGTGTTTCGATGTTTGTCAAAGCCATGATCCCAGTTAATTCTCAGACACGTTACCAGAGCTGGGGGTTTCTGGGAGCACAGTGGGTGCGCTGGATTAACCTGTGTCCTGTCTGCAGTATCAGGGCTCCCCAAGGTGCCACCATCCTCTGAAGGTCCCTGGCACTGGGGTGGGCACTCTTCTGTCCCACTTCATGCTGGATACTCCTGCTTTCCCTCCCTGCACGTGGAGGTTGGCACCACGTGTGCAGTGGCGGCAGCAGCTGAGTTCCACGGCAGCCTCTTCCCGACTGCCGAAGGCAGCGGCGAGCTCGTGTCCTCCAGCATCCTTGAAATTAATCTCCCTCTCAAGTGCCAACTGTCCTCCTCTTCAAAGCACATGGCTGCAGCTGGAAGGATTCAGGAAGGGGTTTCATACAGAGGAGGGCTCTGAAAGGTGTCGTGTTGGGTGTGGAGGCTGCAGTGGCTCCAGCCTCTGCAGTGGCACCTTTGACACCCACTGCTCCGTCACCTTTGGAACAGATGGACTCAGCAGAGTCCCAGAGTGCCTGCTGTGCCTGATCCACGTCATTTGCTCGGTGTTTTCCTTGAAATCTGCTCTTGTGCTTCTGGCAGGTAAAATCTGTAGAAGTTCCCCTTCCTGGGTGGGAGTGTGGCTGCCTCGCTATCCACGGAGCCACGGGAGTGAATTTGTGGTTGGTGGGAGCAAAGGCCTCGGATGAGGAGAACAAGGAAGGGAGTTCATCTCGAATATCTCTGCTATGCATTTCTTTTTCCAACCCAGTTCCAGAGTTTTACTGAATTTTTCCTTGAGTTTGAGAAGTATTTTGGGATAACATTCCCATGTACCTCCAAGACGGGAAAAGAAGTAATGTGAAAATTGCCCACGCTCCCCAAATCTCTTTACAAGAAAGCTTGTATGTGTTTATGGGGGTGTCAGGAATAACCAAATCCCTGATTCCTGAGTGAGCAGCATAACCAAGGCCTTTCCCAATGTATCTCTCTGGCCCACACGTGCTCCCAGCCGGGGCTGGCTCTGTGCCCCCAGACCAAGGCAGATGGGTGCTACGTGTGTGTCTGGACAATGCACTCCCTTCCCTATGCCAGAGCCTCTCTTTGGGTGCAGTTAGGGAGTGATCCCTTGTGGTGGGAGCAGTGGAGGATCCTCTGGCTCTGCTCTGCCTCCAGTGAGGGGCAGCTTGTGCCACTGGAGAGGTGTTTGAGCTGTTTGATGTCTCGGAGAGGCTGGAACGCCCTCCCAGGCTCTGAGCAGTGGTGACTTTGTGCTCACGCTCCCAGGAGGCTCCCGATGCTCTCCTGCCTGTTTGGGCGGCAGGGAGGTGGAGAGGCGGGGGCTCCCCGGGCGCTGTGCCGTGCTGTGCCGAGCCGTGCCGTGCCGTGCTGTGCCAGTTGCAGCAGGCTCTCGTGGAACAGCCCAGGTTTTCTGGGGCAAGGACACGGTGGCAGGAGCTCCAGGCGGGATATGTCCCCGCTCCCAGGGTGCCTTTGGGACGTGTCTCTCTGGCTGCCCTGCCTCGGCAGGGTGCTGGTTCAGGGTGGGGGTCTGAGGGTCGGCAGAGGAGGGCCGGGTGTCTGCCGCTGCCGTGCCACGCGCTGCCGCATCCATCCCCGCCGCCGCGCCGGGCACATCACGCTGCGTTGCCAAGACAACAGCAACTCCTACACGCTGCTATTTATTCTGAAGGACACTTGCTCTTATCTGTTGTTGCAAAGCCCTCAGAAGATCGCATGCCACGCAAAATTCCTCCGAGGTAACCAGACTCGCTGCTTCCGTCCCCGAATCCATCTCCTGGGGCTGTGGCAGCCAGCAGGGTGGCCAGGAGGGTGCTCCTGGGGTGACAGCCCCTTGTCTGGCATCACTGGAAGGGACACAGGTGGGAGGGTGACCCACACTGCCCCAAGGGCAGGGTGGGGTCTGCCCCGTCTGGGTGTCCCCCACCATGTCCTTCCCGGTCACAGAGCCTCTGGCTAGAGGAGCAGTGGCAGGAGCAAGGGACACTTACTGTTTGGGCATCACCGACGCTGCCTGGCCACACTGGGACATGAGTTTCCAGCGTGACCAGGGTGGAAAACGAGGGTGGTACGTTGATGCTCTTCCACCATGCCTCCTGATGCTGCGATGAACGATGCAGTGATTGCTGGGGCAGGCTCCCGCAGGAGCAAACCCTGCAGCTGCAGACTGAATGTCAATGAGGATGCAGGAGGGATGGGGGAAAGCAGGGAATATCTGTTTTTCCTGTGAGCTGCCAATCTCAAGCACCAAGAACCCACATTTTGTCTTTCAGAAGCTTCCAGGCAGTGGCTGGGGTGCAGTAAGCACCAGGTTTGGCTGGACACATCTTCCTTCGCCTCGTTCATTAGCTGTTCCTAAAAGCTCTGAGTTTGGGCAACACAGAGAGCTGGGAAGGGGACAAGATCTGGAGGTGGTCACAGGTGGTTAGAGGTGACACCTGGGTGTGAGTAACGTGCCAGGAGGTGCCCAGCACCTCTCCTTCCTTGCAAGGAAACATTTCAGGTGATGCTGGGGAGTTGGACAGAGGCTGAAATTGAGCCTGACGTGCTGCTGGAGCGAACACGAGTGTTGCAAAGGTGAGTCCGTGCTTGATGCTCTGGCTGGAGCCTGAGCTCCTGACTTCTTGCCGGTGGAGACACAGCATTCCCTACAGCACATGGGGGACACTCTTCGTGCTGACACCGCTCTGCCAGCCTCTAAAAAAAACCCACCCCCACCACGATTTGGGTGGTTTGTGGTTTTTGAAAGCCTTGAAATCCTTCCTCCCCCAGCCTGAACTATTTTGGTTTCTGTTGTCTGTTTCTGGCTCTTCCCTTTCTCCTTCTGCACTCTTTCCCTGCGTTGCCTTCTCCCTCCCCAAAATAAATGCTGTTACGCTTTGAAAAAATACCCAATTAGGAAAAAAGCAGAGATCCTCTGAGCAGAAAAAGCCTGTGCTTGGGAGTATCCAGGTCAGCTCCTTTAGCTTCGCTTGCTCACGCACGGAGGGAGTGTACAAATGCTTCTGTCAACCAGATGCACATTCTGTCGTGCTCCCAAGGACTGTGCGGGCTCCGCTGCGGAGGATTAGCCCGTTTAGCCATGTAAAGCTCTCATTAACTCCTGCTGAGTTCAACAAAAGTCTTTCTCGTGTAAAAGCTGAGTAAAATGGAGTAAAGATTTTTTTGGGGCTTTAGCCTAATGATTTTTTTTTTCCAGAAAAAAACCAAAACAAACAACAACAAAAATTTGCTTATCAGGCGTTTTCTTGGTGCTGTACGTGGGGCAGCATCTTAGAGGAGAGGGGAGCAGAGCCTCGGTGCGGTGCTGTTGGGGAAGGGAGAGGGCTGTGACGTGATGTGACGTGTTGGTGACAGGTTACATCAAACCAAAATGGTAACTGCTGAGCCTGCTGGCAGCTCAGGGTGTTTCCAGCTGCTCTGTAACAGAGAGGGCAGCGAGAGGGGCTGCTCGTCCTGCCCTCCCTGTGCCACAGGGTTGTGTTCGGCGCTGGGTGCCACGTGCCACAGCAGGGATGTGCCGTGCTCCGTGGGAGGATGCTCCTGCTGCGGTGTGGGCGACTGCCATAGTAGGAGAAGGGTTACATGTGCAAATGCAAGAGCCCACGGACTCGTCTGCTCTAGCTCTTTGAGGGATTTATAGTGCTGCCTGTGGGGTGGCTCCTTATGCCTGGCTTGGGAAGCAGGGGACAGGCTCCCCAATACCCCTGTGCTCTGCTCTGCCAACTGCTTTGGGTAATTCACCCAAAAGGGCTGTTTGGCTTCCTCAGTGCATTTCCTGGTAAAACCCATCCTCAGGTGGTTCCCAGCTTTCCCAGACCAATTGAAAAGTCATGGTTGTGGATCCTCAGTCTGCCATGCTTGTGGTGGTGGGTTTTGCAGTGGGAGGGGGCTCAGGGTGCCCTGAGATGTCATTCTGGGGGACTCTGGCTGGAGTGCCAGGGAGGGTGATGGCACCTGTGCGGGCTGGGGGCTGCTTTGGGTGGCTGGGCTTGGAGAGCCAGGGTGTGATGTGCTGGGAGGGAGTGCGGGGTTGCTGCCCTTCCCTTCCCTTCCCTTCCCTTCTAACACGATCCCTGTCTGTCCACAGGTCAGGTTACCCGCTCGGAAGCCCCCATGCTGTGGATTTTAAGTAGCATGTTCACCTAGCCATGGACCTTGACCAGCTGCCAGCCCCCGCCCCGGCGCCGGGGGGAGCTCTTCGCCTGCGCGCGCTTCCGGCACCAGACTGTCCCCGCGGCTCGCTGTGGGGCGCGGAGGATTTGGGGAGGGCATGCGGCGCCCCGGGCCCCCTGGACCCTGCGCCCCCGCGCCCCCTGCAGAGCCCCGCTCCCGCCGGGCCCGCACCTTCACTGCCCCGCTGCCCGACCCGTAACCCCCTGCGCCCGGCCGCGCTCCCGAGAGGGGGCCGGCCGGCACCTGCGCGCCGCGGCTTCGCCCCGCGGAGACGGGCGGCCACAGTTGCTGCCCGAGGTCATCGTCTGGGCCCCACGGGCTGAGGGAGGGACTCCCTGGAGAGCAGCACTTCTGGCCCGGCGCCTTCGCCACCGCCGCCGCCACCACACCACCACGCGCGCCACGACCACCGCACCACACCGCCGCCCGCCACCCTGCCACACCGACCCCGGCGCGCGTCCCCCAGCACCCCGGCACCCCGCCCGGCGGGACGTGCCCCGCAGCAGCCCCGGCCGCACCAGCACGCGAAACCGGCCGGCCCGGCCACAGCAGTGGAGGCAAAGACGCTCGGCCACCCCGCGGGCTGGGAGACAGCACAGGTAAGACCTGCCACATGTCGGGGCGATGGCATCGTCATGGGGAGGGTTGGGGGGTCCTGGAGCGGAGGGGTCACCGTGAGACAGGTGTCCCAGTGTCAGCGCTGCCGGGGACAGGAGTTAGTGTGACATTAAAGAAATGCTTGGAGGTGAACAGCAGTGCTGATTATCGCCTTTACCCGAGGTGTTTTCCAGCCGCTCGCTGTGTTTCCCCATTACAGTCTCCATCCACAGCCGTCTCCCGTAATAGCGCTGAGGCGCGGCGATGCCTTCCCCCAGCGCTGGCTGCTGCGTGGACATGGATGGGAAAGCTGCTTCACATTTATTGCAAATTATATTTGTTATTGCTGATATTAAACCGTGGGGTATCAGTGGATAGTTTACAGAATTTACTCACTGTGCATCGACTGCTCTGAGCCCACTGTGATTTTCTAGTCGAAATGAAAAGGAATTTTATGGCCTAATCTTAATCCCAATTAATTTATCCAGCATGCCCTGCTTGGCAGAAAGAAACGATGCAACCAGGATGTTTTTCCTGACTTAAAGGAGTTATTTATAGAGGCAAAATAACTCCCAACCTACACACCTTTTACAAACACTGGAATTGGCTGGATAGATTAGCGAGGGAGTATTGATAAGGGCTGCGACGTGAGTCGCTCGCTGTGTGGTGAGATTGTCAGTCAGGTCTCCCCAGACCTGCCATGGGCAGTGCCTTCAGCCTGAGTGGCATCATCTGATCCAGGAGTGTGGGGTCCCGTGGGCTCTTTTCCCTCAGCCAGCTGCGGCAGCGCCTCTGCCTGCCCCAGCTGTGGGAGGATAACTCCTGGCATGTGCTGGGGCTCCAGGACTTACTGGAGTGAGCTGCCTTGTTTAGGCGGGGACGAGCTGGTGGTGCTGCCACCCACCCGCTGGTGCCACCGCCTAAGTGCCACCCTTGCTGTCCCGCCTGGCCACAGAACAACGGGAGCTGCAGCCCCGGCAGCTCCCAGGGGGCCCAGCTGCTTTAATCTGCTGGCTTTAGCTCTCATTAGGGGCTTTTTCCAGGATCGGAGTTTTTGCTAATTAACTTCTCTTTGAGCGGTGAATGTGATAAACTCCTTTACAGGGCTAAAGGCCCTGTTTGATCCCAGCCCGTCCACCCTCAGCTGAAAAGCTCCTGAGCTCTAGATCTGGTTTTTGTTCCAGTGCTGGGGCTGAGAGCCCAGGAGGGCTCCCCGCACTCTCCCGGCAGGAGCACCGTGCCCCTGCCGTGCCCCGGGACGGTGTTTCGGAAGCGAGCAGCCGACGCTGTCTCCAGACAGGGTCCGTGCTCTCGCTGGTTTTGCTGGCGCGGTGCCTGAGCAAGGCTGTGCGGCTCCCCAGCCCTGCTCCGCTCTGTTATATAAGCTGTAGCGGCTGGAAGTGTTTGTTCTCTGCTGGGAAAAACATATGGCTACAAATGAGGATGAGGTAACTCGCCTGTACGGTTTATTTGCCTGAGCGAGCATTGCCAGTCCCTGTCCGGTGACGGGAGCCCAGGGCGGGTGTGACGCTGCTCTTGCTGCCTGTGGTCCCTCAGCTGTCCCTGGCAGCTGCCTGGGGGGTCGGGGTGGTCCCACCTGCGTGTGTGACACCCCGCAGGAGCTGGGATCACCCCAGGAGCTGGCAGAGCTGTCCCAGAGCTGTCCCACAGCCGTGCAGACCCACATTCCCTCAATCCCAGCAGAGCAGGCGCTGCCGTCGTGCTGATGACGGTGCTGCTGCCCCCGAGTCCCTCCTGTGCCGTGTCCTTCTGTCCCTCCCTGTGTTGCTGGAGCACCTGGTGATACTGGGGGACTGTGGGGTCCTTGGGGTGCTCACAGCGGGGGGGACACTTGAGTGGAGGCAGCAGCAGTCACTGAGATGAACAACACAGCTCTGCTCTGTGACATCTTCCTCTCGCCCCCCTCCTCCTCACTGAGAAGGAAAGAAAAAAAAGCCAGAAACAATGTCTCCGTGAGTTGCTGGCAGCAAAAACAAGCTTAAAAATATTCCTCTGGAATAGGAATTATTTAGCTCATAGGCAGGAGAAATGGCACAGGAGTGATGGCTGGTAAGGCCTGGGATGAGAGGAGCGGCTGGCTCATGCCCTGGCTCAGTGGGTGCTGCCACAGGGGTTCAGGTGACCTGCAGCTCAGGTGTGCCTGTCCTGATGCCACCCCTGTGGCACGGCACAGCACTGCTGGCATCAGCTGGGCACACAAGATGTTCACCCAGGCGTAGGTTATGCTTGTGCTTTTCAAAAATGTGCTTCCTTTTTCGGGGCTGTCATAATCATTTTACTCTGGAGCAGGGAAAGAGGAATAATTAAAATTCCAGCGTGCTGCAAGCGGGAAGGGCTGTGAGGAGCCCTCACCAGGCACTCTGTGCGTGGGCTGGGCTCCTCACCAAGGCAGAGCATCCCCCAGTCCCACAGCCTCAGCCAAGGCAGAGGAGAGTGGAATGAATTGAAGCTGTCAGAGTGATGCAGGAATTGCACTCACTGGCTTGTCCGAGGCTCCTTTCAGAAGCATTAGGATAAAGCTGTCTTTAATTAGACCTTTAAGTGCTTTATAAGGCAGAAAACTCCACGTGCTGTCTGCTGCTCTCAGTGGTGTTTGATGGCCGGTGGCAGCACGTTTGGCACCACGCTCTCCAAGCTCCTGATGGAGCTGGTGCTCAGGGACACCCCCTTCCCAGGGCTGGGGTGCTCCCAGGTGGAGGCAGGGGCTGCATGGGTGTGAGTGTGAGTGCCTGCTGTTCCAGCAGCCAGGTTTCAGCCCTTTTTGTCCCCAGCCCACCTGCTGCCCCTTCCCTGCCACCAGCTGGGAGCATGTTGGGAATAAATAGTAATAAAGACGTTGGCTTCCTGCTGGGGATGACCCTGCCTCCAGAAACAGGGTGCAGTAGGGGGGTGCTGGATGCAAGGAGATAGTGGATGCGAAAGGCTTCAAAGGAATTAATTAAAGATAAAATGTGTTTAAAAGAAGACCCTGGGCGGTCGGGATGGAGCCGCCTCTTTGATCCGCTGTGCCAAGGCGTGGGGAGATGCCGCAGCCGGAGAGGATGGAGAGGAGGTGAGGGGGCTGGATGGTGCCTCCTGGGCCAGCACAGCCAGTCACCCTTCCCATGAGGTTCCCCAAGGATGCCTTGTAAGGTCGTGCAGCAGCTGTAGTTCTCCTGAAGGGTGGAGGATGATGGTGGAAGCAAGGAAGGAGCGTGGCCATCAGCTGAGCTCTCCCTGCGAGGGAGACGGGACCCTCCCTCCCCGGGATGCACAGATGGTGAGTGTGCCTCTGTACATCCTCCCACGTGCGTCTCAATGAGCCAGAAACTCTCCTCTGCTGCTCGCTGAGTATTTATTCCTCGGTGATATTTGCTGTAACACCTGAGAAGATAAGTCCCAGTGTCTTTAGCATAAGCCTCTAGGATCTTCCTTCTTGGCAAGAACACTAAGCAGCAGCAGCATGATATTTTCCTTCTTTCATCAGTGCAGCCCAAAATATTAGGAAGTTACCAGGAACCTTGGTGGGTTTTTTGCTGAAAAGCTGCATTTTTACCTCAGGATGACTAACACTCCCTGGGCTGGGTTTTAGAATGATCACCCTGATTTACCAGGTGTAAAGAGAGGACCCAAGGCAGTTCATGGCACAGTGAGTCAGGCAGTGGAGGAACTGGCTGTGCACTGGACCAAGGCTTTTGAAGAAGGCTCCTGCCACATCTCCTCCCATTTATCTAGACCTCGTGGCTTTTATAAATTATTTTCCTTACAAGCTATTAACCAGCAGTAGGTTCATGTTGTGGCCGAGTCTGGCTGATCCCCCCTGGGTGGCCACAACACCCTCCTGATTGAATTGTTCTGTCCAAAAGCAGCTTTATCAGGGGATGAGGCTCTTGGGGCTCAGATGTGAGTTCTGATGGCTGGGGAAGCTGTAAAGCCTCTCAAGTCCAGCCAGTTTGCTCCAGACTCTCCACAGCACTCAGGAGGAGGCATCGGCATCCCGCTGCCCAGGGCATGTGAGAACAGAAGGAGACTCATGTCAGGGATGAGGATGAGTGCAGAGCTCTGCTTTGGAGAGGGAGATCCACATGGCACATCTGCAGGAAGGGGCTGGGATGCTCCAGTGCAGCCCTGGCCGGGTGCAGCCAGTATCTGGCACATAATGGTAACTCCAGATCTCTCCCTGCCAAATGAAACGGAGCTGTTTTCTCTGGTTTTAATTTTATGCAGCTTCGAGGCCTTGACGAGGGTCTTCAAAGAGTTGTGGCTCGTAGCTGTTTTTATTGGGAAAATGAAAAATACAGGCTCCCTAACCAGAGCTGTTGAAATAAAGGCCTTGGGGGATAGAGGTTCTCTTTGTTTTTAATTAAGAGCTTATATCTCCTGTTCGCTGCCACTGCGTGCTCCTGCAGTAGCAAGACATTAGTCTCGAATGGATTTTCTCATGGAATTAATTCCGTTGATGCAGAGCTGTCCGGGAGCCGTTTCAAAAGGTGGCCAGAAAGGCCAAACCTCAGCGCTTTCATCTCAGCAGCAAATATATGGTCTTTAAAATAACAGATAAAAAAAGCCCTGGCAGTGGCTTGCTCTGAGAAGATTGGGGTTTTGCCCAGGGTGTGGGGAACTGGGAGCAGGGTTGTGCTGCCTGCCGGGATGCTGTGGCCCCTCTCCCCCCACGGGGGGGGATGAGAAGCCCTGGTGAGAGTGGAGTGCGCTCGGACGTCACGGGAGTGGAAAAACCCAGCAATAATTCAGCATTTCCGAGGGTTCAGAGAGCTCCTTTGAAGAGCTTTCCCTCCTGGCAGGCGGCACACGGAATTCTGCTGCACTAGCAGAAGCACAGGGGCTTGGACACACTTTCAGTTCCATTAAATACTTCTCCTGTAATTACCCTCCAGTTAAATGGTCACTGCGTCAAATCGCCTGGTAAAAGCCTTGGCGGGGGGAGCCCTCCCCGGCCCCTCGCAGGGCTGAGGTGTTTGCAGGTGCCATGGCTGGTGCCAGGTGTCCCTCCCTGTCCTCCCGTGCCCCTGTCTGCCCTCCCTGCAGCTCCCTGTGTCCGCAGTTAAGAATGTGTAATTATGTGGCCGCCGGGTTCTGTGGCCCATTGGGATCAGAGCTTTTGCCATGGAGATGAGCAAACAAAACCCTGGCACCGTAATCCCTGCTCCCAGGGTCCCTCTCTGGGGGCACAGTCTCTCACTGGGAGTTATGCCTGTGCCAGGCAGCTTCCCATGCTGGAGGAGGAGGAGGAGGATGATAATTTTGCTGTATGAGCTATTGATTTTATCTTCCAAGTCCCCTTCCTCCATCTGATTGGGCTCCAAGGGTCATGCCTAAAATACCATTTTGCCTTTGGCAGCATCTCTCTCCATCTCACCTGCCCCTCCAGGTGCTGTGTGTCCCTTATGGGACGTTCCCATCTCCCAGGGTACCCCATCCATTAATCCCATCCCCTGCATATTGGCTATTTCTGTCTGATCTTGCTCCATACAGCTCTACGTTCTTTGAGGGCCCAGGGGAAAGGATTGGATATATTTGCAAAGTAAGAATAAAGACCCAGTAGCCTTTATTGCAGTGAGTGTCGCTATAGGGCTTCCCAGGGAGCCATCCTGGTCACCTGTCGAGTCCAATCCCTCTGTCTGTCACCACTGTTGGGAGAAATATGTCCTGTCCCCTTGAAATCCCCCTGGGCACTGGTGCAGAATTAATACACGATGCAAAGGAACTTTCCTCTGTGCTGGTACATATGGCAACTTATGTATGTGATGGAGTCTAAAATTATCCAGCCCTTCTTAAAATCCATGTGTCCTGCTCCGAGGAGCTGCCATCCTTCCCAGTGCTCAGCCACCTGCAATCTGTTCTGCCTGTGCCTTTCCCATTACGTAAATGCAAGGATTAATTGCATCGTTAGGTTCTCCCGTGGCCCTGCCGCCGCTGCCTCAGCTCCCAGTGTTTCAGAAGGTCTCGTCCCCAACGCCGCTTCTGTTTTCAAAGGAATCGGGCACTGGGTTGGTTTGATTTTATTTTTAGAGTCTTTCCTTTTATCTTTTTCAGCAGCGTCCCACTGGGAGCTGCTCCAAGATTGCCGTGCGGGACGCGGCCGGGCTGGCTGCTGCCGGGGTGGGCGTCACTGCTGACCCGGCAGGCGCGGTGTGAGCTGCCAGCCGCGCTCCTCGGCCCGGCGGGACACGCTCCCATCGTGACCATCCTCCGGGAACTCAAAGCGTGGGGCCAGAAGTCCTTCTCCACACCTCACCTTAAGGAGGTTGGGTGCCAGTGGGAGGTGGGGAGCCCTGTGGCGGTTTCCCTGTGAATTCCCCCCAAGAGACGAAAGCCAGAGGTGGAGCAGCCGAGGAGCGAGTACCGTGGCTCTGGCTCACAGGAGTTGGCTGCTGCCTGCCCAGGGCTGTGGGTGAATCCTTCCCATGAGCAGTGGCTGCCTCGGTGCTGCCCAGCTCTGCAGTCTGATGGCCCCCAGGCACCCCCAGCTCCAGCCAAGCCATGGCCTCGACACCAACACCATCCTTGCCCATGGACATGCAGCCAGGAGCCCGAGTGCTCTGGTGTGGGAATGAGCTGTGATTCCCTTGCCACGTGCACCTGTGTGAGCTGGGGCTGCTATGCACGTATGGCACAGATGCATGCATACATATATATATATAAAACTGCTTATTTTCCTGTCATTCTAAGACTTATTTATTTATTAAAACTACCATCCATCAGGAGCTGCAACATCTGTTTGTGAAAAATAGCACATCCTTGGGCTGCAGCCAGGAAAAATCATTTCATTATGAAATTGCAACTGTAAGGCTGCACAGAATCACAAACATACTGTACAGCGAGCTGCTTTTGTTTCCAAACTGCTCATTAGGAATGATCCACGAGCCAAAATGATACCCCGTAGAAGGTGAAGAGGGGGAAATGAGCCCACCCAATGCACGAAGTGAGCAGCCATCAGCGCCGTGATTATTATCCCTGGTGAATCCTGCGCCCAGTGCAAGGCTGTGCTCGTCTCCCTTTCCGTCCCGGAGGGGAGACGTCTTCACTTCTCTTCCGTTCTTCGTGCCTAATTCGGGCTGACAAGGAACATACTTGAGAGGATAGGAAATGAGGAGCCTGGCTTACAGATCATTTTGTGTAAGGCAGGAGAGAGGATTGCAGCGCCGCTGCCGGGGGCTGCGCGTGGCTGCACACCGGGAAGGGCTGGTGGGGGGCTGTGCAGGGCAGGGGGCTCTTCTGGGGTCCCCTCAGCTCCCATCCCCACTCTCTCTCGTTTCTTCTCTCCACAGGTCTGGCAGTTCATCAGATAATCACTATTACTGTGTCCCTCATCATGGTCATAGCTGCGCTGATAACAACTCTTGTCTTAAAAAATTGGTAAGGTCCCTCCTGCTCTGCTTGGCGTGGGGGGTGGTGGGGATGGGAATGCCAGCTGTGTCCAGTTGTGAGTGCCAAATCCCCTGACACTCGCTAGGATGGCTTTGGAAAGGCATTGCAGGAAGAAACGGGGGGTTTATACTGAAACCTCAGAAGGAGGTTGGTGTGCCAGGGTTCAGCCATGCCCCTGCGGCTCCCTGACCTCTCCCCGCCTGGCTGGTGGCTTTGGGTCCAACACGTGGCTGGGATTGGGTGGTCGAGTCCCACATAGGACACATGTGCATCACCACTCTGGGGCTGAGCTGTGGTGTGATGGCTCCTGGACAGGTCAGAGCCCTGTGTTGGGCCACAGTGGGTGTTCCCGGGACCTGCCCGGTGCTGCCGGCAGCAACTCTGCTGCCTTCCCTAAGCAGCTTTGATGCTGCTCCTTAAATCCCCAGCCTGGCTCAGCAAGAAGCAGCTGCATCTCCTGCCCTTCCCCGGGATCCCAGGGATGAAAGGGCACCTTCGGAGCCCCTCGGGTGCCGTGGTTTGAAGCATGCCCCATCCCCCAGGGCGCTCCTGTGCTGTTCCAGCTTCATTTGCTCCTGTTTATTCTCTCAGCGTGGCTGGGCGTATGGCAAAATAGGTTAGCTTTCGCTCCAGGCGCTCCTCACTTTACCTATTTTCCCAGGGAAACTGGCCTACTTTGAGGTCAGCATTGCTGGAGTAGCGACACGGCTGCAGCGCGGGGCTGGGGAGAGCGGCCGTGCGCTCCTGCCAGTGGCTCTCTCCTCTGGCCCAGCCCGGCTCTCTGTGGGTGCTGCAGCAAATTGATTCCTGCAGCCAGGAGGAAATTAGAACACCAGGTTGATGAGGAGCCCGCTGGCTCCCCAGATGAGAGGAAAAGCTCTTTGCAGGGCTATGGAGGCATCTCCATCTCGGCAGAGCCGTAACTCAGCACAGCAACTGGCCAAAAGCGCTTAGGTTCTGGCCCCACAGCTGAGCCAGAACTTTGGGGCAAGCTGGTGACGCTCCCTCCTGTATCTCAGACAGGATTTACTCCACTAAAGCTCCCTAGTCGTCGCAGTGTTTCAGTGAAGGAACAGGGAAAATAGTTTATAAAACACTTGTGGGATTTGTCTCCAGTCGCGGCGGTGAGCAGTACGAGTCATTGATCCGGCTGACCACGGCTTGGCAGAACAGCTCAGTAACTGCTGCTGAAGCCAAAAAGGGGAAAAAATAAATCCAGTGAGCAGTGTAGAATAGAAATGGTTTATAGAAAGTGAAATTGGGAAATCACCAGAAAAAATGCCCAGCAGGGAAGCGCAGGCAGCACCCAGGTGTATCCCAGGTGGAGAAGCAGCACCTGGCAGTTTGCTCAGCTCTAACCAAACTGCCTCAGTCCCTCACTCCGTGTGTTGGGTGACTCTGGGCATTGCTGGTGCAGGGAGGGCCGGTGCTCCAGGGCAGGGCTGACCCACATCACACGCCCTGGCCCCAGACGGATGGTTTTTAAGGTCCCTTCCAACCCAAAGCATTCCTTGATTCTCTGATTGTCTCCCCATCCAGCTGCGCGCAGAGCGGGCGCCCGCGGCGCAACAGCCACCAGCGCAAGCTTGACCAGCAGGAGGAGAGCTGCCAGAACCTGACCGACTTCGCCCCCGCCCGCGTGCCCAGCGCCCTCGACATCTTCACCGCCTACAACGAGACGCTGCAGTGCTCTCACGAGTGCGTCCGGACCCCCGTGTCCGTCTACGCAGAGGACACGTTGCACTCGCCCGGGGATTACAAAACCACCTTCAATGGAAACAGGTGAGCTGGGCGCCATGGTTTCCTGGTGGGCTGGGGAGCGTCGTCCCAGTCTGGTGATGAGGCTTTGGTGCCCAAGCACAATGCCCCAGGGGCATGTGGCAGAGCCATCTATCTCTGGCTCACAGTGCTCACCTGCCCCGTAGCTCGGTGTGGGACTGGCTCCCAGGCCCCTTGTCCTGCCAGTGGGGCTGGGTAGGTGCCTCAGCAGTCCCTGGCCCCACATGGCTCGGCGAGCTCTGGCAGTGCTCAGCACCACACGGTGTGTTCAGTTCCCAGCTGCTGCTGCCAGCATGTAAAATGCCGCTGGATCCATCTTCCAGCCTGTGCTATCTCCTCAGTGGCATCAGCAGAGCTGCCGGGCTGTGAACGAGCAGGTGATTAATGGAGGAGCAGGCAGTGGGAGCCAAATGAACCCTTTGGCTGCCGTGAGATAACGGCACGTTAACAAGGGGCGTCGCGGCAGCTCCGGTGCGGTGCAAGGGACACAGCCACGCTCTGCCTGCCCCTCGCCTGCCCAGAGGGAGGGGATCAGGAGCGATGGGGTTGGGCTCCCCATGCCCCAGGCTGGCACCAGAGCCCTTTCCCCAGGTGCCAGTGTGGTTTTATCACATGGTAAATGTGGGTCCCCATCAAAGGTAGAGGGAAAGCCGGGAGGAGGGTTTTAGTGAAGAAAACAAGCAAGTAGTCCTCCAAGCAGCCTGGTGGAACCATGGAGTGCATGGCATCCACAGACTGTGTCTGCCTGCCCCAAGGACAGGTCTGGAGCCAACAGCTTCACAAACATCTTCTTAACCAGCATCTTTTGCATGTGCATGGGATTGTGCTGGTCCGCATTTTCCAGGGTATCCTCAGACCTTGGAAGATGGAGAACTGGCAGGGATTGTCACACTATTTTGTTGGGTGTCCACCTGCATTAGTTTGATGTGAACCCCAGCCAGGTAACAGAGGATGCCTGTGTTCTGGCTGGCAGGGATCACAGCTTTTCTGCCATCCAGGGACACTCTCTGGGACCCTCTGGCCCTGAGCACTTCCCAGCAGCCTGGCAGACCCAGGCCCATTCAAAGCATCACTCTAGAGAGATGTCATTTTTTCCCCTAAAAAAGCTGATTTTGCAGCAGGCCACCCCGGCTTGCTCCGTGTGTTACGTACCAGCGTGTACAAGCCCCTCTTTCTGCTCGTTGCAGACCCTCTTCTTCTGACCGGCATCTTATTCCCGTGGCCTTTGTGTCTGAGAAATGGTTTGAAATCTCCTGCTGACTGGCCGAAGCCTGTTTGACTTCTGGGGGCAGGGCAGACGCCAGCGGGCTGTTTCCTGGTACGTACCGCGCTCCTCGTGTCCATCCTGCACCCATCCCACACCCATCCTGTGCCCCTCACTGTGCCCATCGTACCTTGCCTGGTGCCATCCTGCCTTCAGGGTGTCAGACTCAAGCAGGGTGGCTCACCTGGCTGGGATGGCTGACACCCCATGGGTGGGGAGATTAATTGCAGACAGACCACACTAGCAGGTGGAGACTGGGATGGATGAGCAAAGGGTCCCTGGGGCAGCCTTGAACTTCAGCCTGATCCCATGGTTCCAGCCCACCTCTAAAACCTCAACAAGCCACAGTAATTTCCGTGCTGTGAAATGGCCTGATCTGTAATTAACTTCTGGTGGCGTGATGGACAGCCCGCCTCACCGGAGCCACCCGTCCACATGCGCACTCCATCAGTACCTGAAAGCTCATTTGGTGCTGTTTGCTGTCATAAACACGTCCATGCTCACTGCTGGGGTCCTCTGCCTCCTCACCCTCCTCCTCTTCCTTGTCCTGCTGCCGAGCCCCCCCTGCTCTGCAAAGCTGACCCTGCGTGTGCAGCCCCAGCAGCCGCTCACACCTGGGGAGCTGCTGCGACCAAAGGAGTGCAGGGATGTTGTTCTGGTTGCAACAGTACAGACTTAGGGGATTTTCTTGTCTTTTGTTGAGTTGGCTCGAGCCATTTCCACCTCCTTGTGTCACTTCTGAAGGTGGCACAGCCGATAGTGGTGGCAGGAAAGCAGTTAAGGGTCTGTGTGTGCCAGCTCACCATGGGCAGTGGTGCCCGCTCAAGCCACCCGCTCAGGTGAATTAATTGCTCTGTCCCAAGTCCCTGCTGTAATGAATCATATATTCAGTGTAAATGAAATTTCCAACCTTCCCTGGCTGCAGCTCGCTCGGAATAGCCTGTTTAACATTATGCACAGCTATTGAACACAGAAATATAATTAGATTAGAATGGAAGGGAATAAAAAGTTAATGGTCTCGGCTGTGCTGGGGCTAGCAGTGTCTGGGCAGGGCGGGTGAGGTGTGTGCTGGCGCAGCGGGGTAGCGAGCAGGGGTTTGGCTGGCACTGCCCTGCTGCCCCCCTGGAACCTCTCAGACAAAGTGGCTTCACTAGGGAAGGTTAAAGGCTCTCACTCCCCGCCTGTTGATGTGCTTGTTTTATTTCTCTGACTCTTTTGTCGTGGCTGCTGTCTCATGGGGCAGAAGGCGAAGGAACCCAGGTGGGAGCTGATGCCAGAAGCAAGGGCAGCAGGAGGATGAGCAGGGAGGTTCTGCAGGGAACAGCAGTCTCAGAAAGAAAGGCAATAACCCCCTGTGCCTGCTCCTGGGCTGCAGCCCGGGGCTCCCACTCTGGCAGTGACTGGGGCTCTCCAAGTGCATATGGAGAGAGCAGGGAATTCTGACTGGGAAAGCTGGGAATGCTGGCTGGGAGAGCCAGTGCTGCTGCAGTGGGGGCAAGGGCAGGGTGCAGTTCATTCCTACAGATCCTGGCATTTACCACGTTCAGGTTCACCAAATTGGGGTGTGCCTTTTCCACCCTCAGCTTTGTAGTTTGGAATGTCTCTCCATCAGCTTAAAGTGTATTAAGAAAAAACACACAAAACAAGCCAGCTGCACTCAGTGCATCCACAGCTCTCACACCTCAAGTCCAGGGAAGGAGAAGGAGCAGCTCAGAGTGCTGCCGCTCCCACCCAAGGTCCTGTGAAACCTCAGGCCAAAGGCCGTGCCCTGGCCATCTCCATATGTTTCTTTAATAGCCTGAAGCCATTCCATTACGCCTTATTAAATCCTTGAAATTCTCATTGACCTGTTTTCATGGAATCCATAAAACGTGCATTGACGCGCTCTGGAAAAATCTATCCGTCTTTTACCTGGAGCATTAGCTCCGTAATAGCGTTTCAATTACACATACAGTTCTGGAAGCTGCTGCTTGGTTTCGTTAAGGATAACAAAACAAGATTAATCCAAAACCTGTTTTCTGCACGTGTATCTGTGTGTAGGTGTGTTTGCACTAGGGTGCTTCTGGAATACGTTTGCATAAGTGGTACGTCCTGGTCCAAGCCAGGTGCCTGTGGGAAATCCCTCAGGTGAAATGAAGGCTCCCAAGTTTCACATGTCACTGTGTAAAGTGCAGATGGTGTTAAGATGAGCTCCCTGCTAGGCTGTCCCTGCCACCGTGGTTGCCTTGTGCTCTCACCGGCTGCCAAGTGCCAGAGGAGCAGTGCGATGGAGGGAAGTGCTGGAGGAGTGGAGGGATGGAGGATGCCTTTCCAGCTCTTGAGGAGAGGCTGGTGGACAAGGAGATGCAGCTGCTTGGTCTGCGCTGCTGCCGGAGGAATGATTGTTTCCTGGCTGGTGTTCACAGCCACAGCAAGGTCGCCTGAAGGGGACAGTTGCCACTGACCCACTGCACCTCAGCAGAGATGGAGGATGCTCTGGAGCACGTGCAGCTTCCTGGCTGGAGGGGCTACATGCGGCTTCCTCCTCCCAGTCCCTTTCTTCTGGTGTTTTACAAGCTTTAATTGACAGCACTTCGCATCTCTGAGCTGTCTGATAGGCAGATTAGCGTTCCCAAAGGTATGGACCTGGAGCTGGAAGCACAAGGCAGGCAGCATGGACAGGGACAGCGATGGATGGACAGAGGTGCTGCAGATGTTTCATCGAGATGAGCACTGGGAGCCCAGTTGGAGTTTAATGTGAACTTCCCATCTGACAGTCCCTCAGCCTGGCGTGAGGGCTGACCTCTGTGCTGTCCGACTGGCAGCCTGGCCTTGCAGGATGCTGATGGCCTCGTCAGGCTGGGCTGAGCAGTTGAGGCAGCAAATGTCAGGGATGGCACCGCGGAGCGTCTCCATCCCAGAGAGCTCCAGGCAGCACGGGGCTGTCAGGAAACGTGGTGAATCTCATATAATTACACAGTGAGCAGATGTTGAAGCTATTTCCAGGGTCAGATTCCTCCTGTGCCAGCAGGAGCGATTGGGAGGGTTCCTGTGCCACTGGCGCGGGCCCTGCCGGGACGCCGGCACTCCCGCACGGGCACTGCCGCCCGCGGCAAGCAGCTGGTGGAGCTTCATGGCAGATTGCCCGTGCCAGCAGCCGGGCCCCAGCTCCTCGGTGGATGTCACACCTGGGTGGATGTCACACCTCGGCAGCTATTCCTGCAGGCACAGGGGCCGGCCCATCCGCAGCAGCCCGGGGGAGCTGCAGCTGCAGTGTCGTCCCAGGCTGCGTAGGTGAGGAGTGAAGCAGTCAGTGAAAGCACTGAGGAATTACCTGCAGGGAGGTATGAGAAGGAGAACTCCCTGTGCCCTGGTGCCAGCAGTACTGGAGGACACACAGCACCCAGGCAGAGGCAGGAGCAGACGATGTTCTGCAGAACGACAGGTGACGTTTGCTGAAGACTTGAGTGGCTTTGGCCAGGCACCACAGCGCAGGGTGGCTGGTTTGGCTTGATTTCATCCTGGCTTTGGGGCTTTCTGAAATGAAGTTTGAGATTTTGCATTATTCTTGTCCTTAATCCCACTCTCTTTGACTGAAAAACCCCACGGAATGAGATTATACAAAAATCTGTAAGGTTGATCAAGCGCTGACCTACTTTGCACAAAGAGGCTATTTGGGATACAATACCAATTGTACCTCCTGCCATCACACGTTAACCAGTGCTCACCCAGAACCACAGGATGTTTGGCACTGATGGCAGGGAGGGGTTGATTTGGGACCTGGCAGCTGTGCTGATTTGGTGACATCGGCCTGACCCTGCCCTGGCACGAGGTGGTGAGAGCTGACAGCATTGTGTGGTAATGCCAGGCTTGAACACGGCAGCAGCTGCCGTGATGGCCCCGTTCTGCCTAACAACAGCAAATGGTTTGTGTTAACATTAACAGATAATGAGTCATCATAAAAAATCCCAGCTTGTCTTCGGAGGAATAACAGCAGTCCCAGCACAGCCCCGGCGCAGGAGATTAAGGACTCTGGAAAATCTGTCTCGCTAATTAAGACTCCGGGGTTGTTCTTGGAGATGGTGTATGTTGGGCATCTTGCTTAAAAATAGTGTTGGAGAAAGAGCCCTGGGACAAAAAGCACCCTGCATTCTGAGTGCTGATCCCAGCCAGGCAGAGGGCACAGCCTGGATTAGGGATGTGTGTACTGAGCACTGCTGTACGGGGTGTATGTACCTGCTGGCAGCTGTCTCAGGCACACCCAGCGGAGCTACAACACATTTCACTGCATGGAACAGCACGACACAGAGAGCAACTGGCTGCACACTAATGATGGGCGGTGATTGTCTTTGTATTGAGGGTCCGAGATTGCACAGGGAGACATCTTCCAGTAGACAGTAAATAAATAGCTTAAGGACTTCAGTAGGATCTCTGATTTGGTGCTTAACCAATTCCCTATTGATTCTTTAGATTTAACTTTAGCAAATTTTGTTAGTGCTTGTCATCATCTCGTCTGCCAGAGCACTCACTGCTCGTGGCCTGAGTATGAGAAGCTGCAGAACACAGGGATCACTGAGAGTAATCTTTTCCTGGAGAAGGCCACAAGGAGATAGAAGTAGTGCTCCCAGGTCCCCAACACAGACTGGCAGGTGGTGAGGAGGAGGATGTCACTGGTACCCCACTCCCTCTGTTCCCCACTCCCCCAGGATGCCACCACGGCCGGGGGGAAAGAGGGAAAAGCCCCCAGTTGCAGTGCAATTCCCTGTCATGACTTAATCTTTCTTTTTCTTCTCGTCCTCAACAGGATTCCATTGGTGAACCTGTAAAAAATATAAAAAAATAATGGGTTACCTGTACCTACCATTTCTGTTTACCAGTAGGAGACTCAAAGAGCAGCGTTCTATGGGCCAAATATATTTTTATAAAAATGAACATGCCTATAGGTAACTGCATTGTCAAGGAGCACGGTTTTGGGAGGAGAGAAAGGAAGGTGTGTGAGCAAAGAATCCCGTGGAGGAGGAACTGGCGAGGGACAAAGAGGGAAGGACTGAGCGCCTGGAGCCCGGCCGTGGACGGTGACTCTGAACCTGTGCCAATAATACCATTATGTGCCATGAACCGATGCAAAGACTTTGTGAGGAGCCGTGTCAGCAACGCCTGGAAGCGTCGTGGAGGATGAGTGGGGCGTCTCTTCTGGTGGGGTCATCCATTCCGGTCCATACGCGTACATACATATGGTATATGTAGAGAGAAAATATATATATACACACACAAACACTTTTTGTACTGTAGCAATTTTTGAAGATCTTAAATACTCATTTTTAAAGAAGATGTCATGGGCTAAAAGTCTCATTTCTTTAACACGCATCATGCAAACCGGGTGATCTGACGTTTTCTACTTTGGCAGCTTGTCTGTCAGCCTATATGTGTATATATAGGTAGACATATATACATATATATACGTGTGTGTGTATGTATAGACATATATATGTATGTATACATATATATATATAGTTTTGGTTCTTTTTGGAAATGCTTTTTCCAGCGTGGTGACGTGACTGTGGTGGGGGACGGCCGGGGCTGCACTGCTGGCAGGGAGCAGGGGAGGAGCTTCCCAAAGACCATCTGGAATGCAGCTCAAGGCAGTGGTGAAGGTATTTCCAGGCTTCTCTATCCAGATACATCATCAAGGCCGATAGGAAGAAGCTGGAGAGCCTGTGCCTGCCCCATGTCCAGAGCTGAGATCCCCACCATGAGAGGGGGCTGGGCAAGGTGGGTTTTAGGAGTGGACTTCCAAAAGATGGGCCTCTCTTGGCACAGGAGACAAATTTTGGCAGTGGGATGTGAGAGTCTTTTTGGAAAATGGCTTCTAAATAGGCCACAGCACCAAAGTTTGCTCAGCCCTGTTTGACAAACAAGAGGAAGGAGCTTGTTGCCTCCTGCCCCAGCCCAGAGCTGTGGGATTAAGGGAGCTTCTTCCCTTGCTCTCCTGGTCTTGGCTGGCTCTGCTGTGGCAAGAGAAGACACAGTCTGCTGTCCACAGTCCTGGGTGGTGTTTAATGGGATTTTTTGCCAGGGAAGCACAGTTCTGCAGTTCCGATTTGGTGTGTTGCTCTAGAAAGACACCCATGGCCTGGCCAGCTCCTGCTGGGGTGGGTGGTGGTGGTGGATGCTGACAAGGATGCCAGCTGACCCTAAGCCCTCTCTCCAAGTCTTTCCATGGAGTTGGGTGCTACCGTGTTGTGCTGCACATCAGACACCAGGATGGGGCTCGCTCGGGTCCCTTCGGTGTTAGGTGGGTGAGAACGACAGCAGAGATCAGACCAAAGTCCTCCAGTTCTTTTTGTAAACTGCCCTTGGTAAATACTAGTGTTTTTTTAGAATTGTCCAGATCCACATTTCTACTCCCCTACTAATTACTCAGCTCCTTTTCTTTATGATAATGAACGTGCATTTAAAAAAAAAAGTAGAACCCTGTGGTGTTGCGCAAAGCCACGCGTGCGGTCTCTTGTTCCCATGTCCTTTTCTGTCCTTTTCCCATGGAATTGCACAGTCTGGATTATTTTTCCTGAATTTTTGGATGCTGCCTCGGACAGAAGTCTTCCTTGCCAGCCCTGACAATTACCTGCAGACTTGAGCCAACCATCCCCTGGGCAGAGTGGGGTCTCCTGGGTGGCTCGTATCCAGCTCTCCAAAGCCACTGGATGCCTCCAGGGAGGAGAGGAGACAGTGTCTTGCTAGAGCAGTGACCCCCCAAAGCTTTAGCCTGCCCTGGGAAAACATGAGGAGTGTCTGCCCTTGGAAAGTGTGGAGTCTGAGCAACTGCTCTAGGGTCATCTCAGTGTCCTGGGGCTTTCCTGTGGCACTGGTGTCAGTGGTGCAGGCCCTGCGAGCTGCCCTCACTGGCACAGGTGTTGGGTTCTCCTTCTTTTTGTGACTTCATGGTAATCCATCTGCTCCAGCTTGGAGCCACGTCCCTTGTGCTTCTCCCATTGATCTTCCTATTTATTTCATTCCCATGGGTATTCCAGTGTAATCATGATAGCAGTATGACATGAAATATATCTCAGCTCCCTCGTTCCAGGGCGTTCAAAGCAGTGCTCTGCTTCTGCATGGATGGAACCTGCTGCCTGCAGGGAAGTTGTCAGGCAGAGCCGGGGCATGGCAGGGTGTTGCGGGCAGCGCCAGTGCCAGCGGTGGTGGGGATGGGGATGGAGAGGCACCCGGCTCATGGGGAATTCCCTATGGAGGTGGGGAAGAGGAGAGGAAGGAGTGTGTGTGTGTGTGTGTGTGTGTGTGGGAGAGAGAAGGAAGGTGAATAATTGTGACCCCAAGGACAGGAGCAGGTTTCAGAGAGCAGGATTTTCCCGAGCTTCCCCCACAGTCTGCAGCAGGACACATCCTGGTCACCCAGAGCTGAGCGGTGAACCAGGGAACAAAAGTAGATGCACAATCTTCCCTTATTTATAAGGACCAACAGCACTTGCACTTTATCAGAGGAAGCCTCCCCCCATGCATGCCAGGCACACGGGGCTGCTGCTGGGAGGAGGGAGAGGAGGAGCAGAAAGGACAGGGCCGGAGCTGCTGATGTGGTGATGTACAAGGCAGGGCCCAGGCATCCCAAGGTCTTGCACAGTGAAGAGAAATGAACTGTGGTGGTTTCATTCCCTCCTATTGATGAAAGCCAAAAAACAAGAAAGAAATGAAAACAGAAAGTTGCATTTCCATGGCATAGTCTGTTGAGCAGATCTTCCCACCGTGGAAAAGCAGGGAAGCGTGATGTTCTCGGACATGCTCCCTCAGGAGCTGTGTCATATTTTGGGCACATCATCTCACCCTGGGGTCCTGGAAGCTTGCAAAAAGAAAAGTTTTGCTCCTTGCTTTGCTGTAAGCCCCCAGCCCACTGCTTGTTTCTTTTTGGTTCATTTTCCAGATTCCTTGCCCCTGAGTCGTCCCTGAGAAACACACCATGGCAGCCAAGAGGCTGCCACGTCCCCCAGAGGTGTCATGGAGTGTCTGTGTGTCACATGTGGCTCTGTCTTAGAGAGGCAGTGGTGTGGGATGAGCCACCCACAGCAAGGAGAGCTTGGCTCTCCTTGTGCTCTGCAGCAAACCCAGGACTCTCCTCCCTCCAAATCCCTTGCAAACGCTGAGCAGGAGCCTCAGGACATGGTGTTACGGCAGGGGCAAGGGCTGCGGGCAGAGCCGTGGGCACCACTGGCACCAGTGGGCTCTGTCCTGCACCAGCTGAGCTGGTTTGGGACTACAGGTCCGAGCTCCCATGTCATGGCACCTCTGGGCAGGGTGGGCAGGGTTTGATCCTCAGTCCCTTGATCTTTGTAAGCCGGGGTCTCCCCAGGGCAGCATCACCCCACGGCACCCCAGGCAGGGCCAGTCCTGGGCGGCCGCCTGTCTCTCCAGATCGATTTTTACCTTCACTCTGTCTTCCCAGCTGGAGAGAGGGCGGCCGGTGGCAGTGGCGTGGAGGGGCTGCGTGGGTGCTCCGTGGGGTCATCGGCACCGAGCCCACCGCAAGGTCACCACAGCGACAGCAGAGCCGGCGCGGGGGCGGATTTCAGGTTACCTCTTCTCCACTGGCAGCTTGTTGCAAAGGAAGGTAGTTCAGCTCAAATGGTAGTCAAATAGTAGATATTCTACACATATTATATATTTTATAAAAAAAAAATTAAAAAATAAAATAGAACAAAAATATATCTATCCTATCTCAGCCCGCCCATTTCAGGATGAATGTGGTTGGAATTTTTGTTCAACCAGGTATAAAATCTGTAAGTGATTTTTTCAAAACCAGCAAGAAATCCCTCGCCATTTCCAAGTCCATGGGTTTGGTCTCCCGAGCTCATCTAACGCTTCTCACACATTTTTAAGAATTACTCTCAGCATTTGTAGGTACATTTTTAATAGTGTCAAGAGTGGAGAAAATATTTACTTTGAATAAAGTATATGTTGCACAAAAATGTACACTAAGGGCACAGATTTCTGACCCAGATTCTTCTATTTTAGGTTCCGAGGGGTTTATTTTTTTGTTTGATAGGACATGTACAGCGAAGTTTACACTTTATTTTTATTTCGCCAAAAACCCGTTTTCTAACATGAGGACAGTTTTACTTTGTAACCGGTTTTACATCACCGAGTACTTCTTTCTTTTCCTGGGAAAATCCCGCACCGGGAGGGGCAGCCGGCACGTCCGGGTGGGTGCCGGGCCAGCCCAGCGCCGGTGGAAGCGCTGCCGCCTTTCGGCATCGCGGCCGCTCCGCGTGCCCGCGGCATGAGCTGGGGCGATGCCAAAAGGACCTTTTTCTTCCCGAGTGGTTTTTAATTTGTCTCTGTCCGTGGAAGCCGTGTATTTGGAAGCACTGTAAATGCCCCCCTGTCCCCTTGCCCTGTGTATATTTAGTACTCTGATGTTGCTATTAAAACTGATATGAGAACCGCGCAGCCGGTGGTGACTGGGTTCGTCCGCGCGCGGCTGCGGTTCCTGGGGAGGGGACGGGGTTGGTTTGGGGTCTAGGGGGACTGACCCATCAGCAAGGAGTGGACGTGCTTCCCTGGGGAAATCCCCCTGTCCCCAGCTGTGCAACCCTTGGGTGAGAGGCTGAGAAATGGCCCTGCCTTCATCCTGGGAAGAGGGTCTCGTACATCCCCTTGGGTCCCCTTGAAGCCCCCACCTCTGCACCCTGCAGCACTGACAGGAGGGTGATGGGTCCCGAGGCTTACCCAGCACCCCTAGGGCTTGGGGGGAATTAATTGTCACTAATGATGTTTTAAACAAACAGCTCTGCTATGGAATGACTTCACCCAGTTACCTCTTTTACCTGAGGAGTCCTGGCCATGAGCAGGTCCCTGTTAAGTGATGTCTCTGGTTTGCATGTTGGGTGTGACACAGGTGATGATGGTTCACAGTTGAGCTGGCCCTGCAGCTGTGCAGCCACAAGCTGCTCGATGGACAGATGGACAGACGTGGGCACCGGGCAGCACAGGGAGGGCTCATGCCAGGCAGTAGGGACAGCTCCCATAGCCCCTTGTGCTCTCACAGTGTCCCCCTTCCCCAGACCACCATGGGACAGCACAGCTGCCATTCCTCACAACGCCATCTGACCTGAAAAAGGGGGAAAAGCCTTTCTCAGTGTCCATGTTGGCTTTAAAGAGGGATGACCTGGGAAGACAGAGCTCAGCACAGCCACCTGCCACTCGCGTTCCCAGGCTGCGTCAGGAGCTTTTCCGCAGTGCTGGGATCCTCTGCAGCTCTCTCTGCCAGACCAGCACAAAACCAGGACCAGGGATGCTGCCCAGCCCCAGCCCAGCCAAATCTCAAAAAGCTCCCTTCTGTAGGAAAATATATAGGAAAATGGGGAGGGACAAAGTGAGATGCTCTTCATTTAGGGCCAAATTGCCAGCTTAAATCACCGTGACAATGTGTACAAGCGAACAGGATGCGAATGGCCTCAGAGCTGCATATATCAGCCGGAGAACTCTCTTCATTTCCAGATGCAAGTGGGATTTCAGGGCATGAAATACAGTGTTGGGATCTCATTCCTTTCCCTGATATTTATCACAGCCGGAAACGTACTCACCAGCCTGAGCTGTTCCAAGTGTCACTGCTGGGAGCACAGAGGAGAAATATTGTGCTGAGCCGTGGGAGAGAGACTGGGGGGGACGACAAGGCGAGCGGCCAAAGAGGAGAACCAGCATCCCTGCTCCCTCCAGCACCCATCACCCCAGCGTGGAGCCAGGAGCATCCCCTCCTGCTGCCCGCCCCACCACGCACCGAGGGCCAGGGCATGGCCACCACACACTGTGCCCTGGGTTAAACGGTGCCACGAGCAGTTCCCGGGGCTGGAGGTGCCATCACAGGGTGACTGTCCCCTTGTCAGCTGGAGGCTGCCAGCTCGTGTCCCTTCAGCACTGCTCAACAGGGTGAGGCTGGAAAATGAGGCTGGAAACAAAACACCACACACTGGTGCCGCAGCGCACAGTTCTGATAAAAAGTAGGACTAAGCATTATCCAAGTTTAATTATTATAATTATACCGGGGCGAAGTAATTGCTGGGGATATTTTAAGCATCAATCAACACGCTATTTTGAAAACTGAAGCCCTGATTTACCCAGGGCGAGGTGCTAACCATCAACAGGCAAGAGTGCTGCCGGCAGCAGGAGGAGCCCACCGGGAGGGTTTGTGAGCTGGCTGGAGCTTCTTAGCTGCAAATAGGGATTTGGGGAGGGAGGGTGTGAGATAAGCAGCAGGAAGATGGAAAGGATCCCCTACATCCTTACGAGGAGCCTGGATCCAGCGCTGGGATGGGCTGCAGGAGCAGCATCGGCTTCAGGAAGAGGAGCTGTGCACAACGGGCGACCCCAGCTCGGCAGTGGCTCTGAGGAAGACTGGCTGGGACTGGATGATGTAGCGATGCTGAAATCATTTAAGCTTGTTATGGTGGTTTCTATGGCTCTCTGGCTGGGTGTAACAAATTGTCTGCATCATTTTCCAGATGGATCATTCTTAAATCATCTAGGACAGGCTTCAGGGCTCTGCATTGAAGCGGTGGAAGGCACTTCAGTTCAATAAATGCTGGAACTGTGCTATATCAAATGCTATTTCTTATTAAAAGTGTAAGTACATCATCCAAGCTGATGGGTCTCACAGCCAAGATCTCCACACTCTGCACCTCTCTGAGTGCCCTTAGCTCCCTGAGGGGTTGGGGGAACAGGGATGGGGCCACACATGGGTGCCTGTGGTGGCAGGCAGGGTGACTCTGCAGCAGAGCAGAGGGAACATTGGTGGATAGGACTGGCCATCGGCTCATCCCTACCCCCTGCTTTCCTCTCCCTGGGTGGGTACCAGACCCTGGTGTGTGTCCAGCTCCTGGCAGATGGCATGGCCCAAGTGTGTGTGAACAAAACAATTTATTAAAATTGGAAATAATTGATTCATCAGTAAGTTCTACTGGGAGGGTTTATCACTGTTGTCATTGATGAAGCAGCCCCTGGGTCACCTGCCCCCCCAGCCCCACAGTGTCCTGCAGCAGGACCAGCTCTGGGCTCCACCTCCACACTTGGCCACGGCCACACACACCCCACAAACGGCGAGCACTGAGAGCAGTTTGTTACTGCCAGGCAATTTGTGCTAATGAGCAGTTTGAGGCAGCGAAGCCTCTCAGCAGAGATAACTTATGGCAGGAGGGGCTGGCAAGGAAGAGCCCCAAGGATGCTGCAGTGGAGGAGACCTGCCTGGCACACACTGGCACAGCCCATGTGTGCTCAGTCCACGGTGGGATCACCCCATGGATCTCCTCTGCCTCCCCCTGGGATGGTGAGTGCAGCAGCTGCCTGTGGCTTGTACTGGGACCAACTTCCCGATGGGACTCAACATCTTCTGAGGACTCGGAAAGCACATGCAGATGCAATTCCCAGGCTTCAAATGCCAGGCTGGTGTTGGATCTGATCTCAGGCATTTCTGGTGCTGATGGGACCTGAGCCCCAGGACTGCGGGACCTGTTCAGCTCTGCCAGCAGTGACATGTCTGTATGTGTTTAATAAACGTACCAGAATGAAATCCTCGCTGTTCCTGCTTATCCTTCGAGCATGATATTAACTGAAAACTGACATTTATCTTAGTTCTCTGTCAGGCCAAAACAGGGACAGACTTTCTCGAGGGTATTATTATCTTTCTCTTGCAAATTTTCAAGCATGAATAAGTGCTGTGACTGGCACAGAGGACGGAGGCGGGAGCTGGTGGTGGGTGCCCTGGCAGCCCACTCCTTGTCTCTGTCGCAGCAGGACCAGCACAGGAGGGGTGGGAGCAAAAGCCCTGATGGCACTCAGGGGCAAGGTGAAATCCTGGTGTGAAGCCCACCTGACACCGAGGTCAGCAGTGCCAGAGCACAGAGCTCAGGGCCCCTTCCCAAGCAGGGCATCACTCGAGCAGCGATGCCAGGGAAACACGTCCACCTCCGCGGGCGAGCGTGTCCTCTCAGGTGTTTTATTGACCTGTCAGAGGGCTCGGACCTGGCTGACGGTGCTTTTCCCCTGCAGCAATTGATTCCAGTCGGCTTACATCAGGGAACAGTTGATTTCTTTGCCTGATACTTGCTCTGGCCTTCGATAACACCGTGTTTAGGAATACATCACGGGATTCACTGGCGGGAGCACACTGGCTGATGTGTCTAATGGACAGCACTAACAGGTATGGCCATGTATGGTCTTGGGGCTTTAGTTTCCCACAGTTGAGCAAAGCAAATTCAGCCTCTGGCTGCCAGTGAGCGATTCTGAGTTTTCTGCTAACCCAGAGGACTGCTCTGCTCGTGGTGGTGACATGGGGCCAACCCTGACTGAAAAGTGGGATCCAGCTCAGTCCTTTCCTGTCAGTCTCCTCTCTGCAACCTCACCGGCTCCATGACCTGAGCTGATCAGAACCAGTCCCTGCCCAGGCTGCACTGCAAGGGACACAGCACCTTTGGTCTCAGCCAAGCCCAATCAGACAGTGGTCCAGGGCTGGCCAGCCGGGGGTCCTGAACGCCTGCTGGTACAGGAGCCAGGCTGCTGTTCTCCCCCAGGCACCTTTCCAGTTACCAGCACATCTTCCTCTACTTAAAGCCCAGCCAACACTCTGCCCTCATGCTATAAAAAGCACGGGTTGACATTTGTTTTTCCCTGTCTATTTCTCATCCATGTTTTCCTTCTCTCTTCACCAACATCCTGACCACCAGCTCGGCACAGAGCAGTGGATTGCAGCCAGTGCCATTTGTGAAATGGGTCTGTGAAGCCATGGGAAGAGCCATATCCATGTAACAGTCCATAAACCTGTCCATTGGAGCAGTTAGCCATGCGGAGCCCCTGGGAGAGAAAAGCCCCACATTCACCAATTTGCTTTCAATCTGGGAACCATTCTGCATCCATGGATGCTGCTAGTGCTTTGGGCTGCTATATTTGCCCTGGCACTCTCCCAGGGATTTAGGGGGCAGGAGCCCTCGAAACCTGGCCCCCATGGGCAGACACAGGCACGCTGGGGCTTTGCTGCAGCCCTGTGTCCCAGGCAGGATCTGGCTCAGTGTCCCTTGTCCCACCAGTGCTTTTCCAAGTCTGGCAGAGAACGTAGCTGAAAACCAGGTGCCAGGGTTAATATTTAAAATGCCAATAAAACTTCCCCGAGGGTTGACAGGTTTTAGTGCTGTCTGGCTTCAAACAATTGTCTCCCAAAGGCGATGAAGCCACCTCTTGCTGGGCAGAGAGGAGGGCAGAGCAGTGCCTGCTGTGCTGGGCTGTGTACACACTCCAGAGCCAGCTCTGCCCAAGGAATAACTCTGCAGGGTGGGAGAAGCAGCAGCCAAGAGCCCAAAAAAACCCTCTCCCAAGACTACAGCTCTGTTTGGTGCTGAGGGGACTGGGAGTGGGCGAGCGAGCCCCTGTCCGGGGAGACAGCATGCTGGCAGGGACAGAGCCTGGTGACAGCTGAGTGACACTGGGCAGCAGCTGCCAAAGCCCGGGAGCATCCTATCTCCAGGGGGCTGGGAAGAGACCGGACAGCGCAGCCTCGCTGGTGGCAGCCGGCCAAGAGCACTGGGCACATGGACTGAGCAGACAAAGCAGAGGGACGAGAGCCCCCGGAGCTGCTGGAGCCCCCGGAGCATGGCTGGGACCCACTGAATGGGTTTGGAGCGGGTTGGTGGCCAAGCACCTCCCTCAGTCCCACTGGATCCATACGGAGTGTCAGCTCCTGCTCAGTCTGCGAAGAGAGGAAAGAAAAGGGAAAGGGAAGATTTACAAGCTCTGTGAAATTCCTTCCCAGGGTCCAGCAGCAGCCCCCTGTGGGGAAGCCGAGAGGGGGAGTGCAGCATCCCTGGCAGCAGCAGGGTCAGCACCGCGATTCCCAGGGCTGTGAGGACAGAGAGGCTCTTTTCAAGGAGAAAAGGATGAGAAAAGGGAAAGGGGCAGGAGAAAGAAAGGAGACGAGACATCAGTAGGATGCAGCAGGAACGGTACCAAATGGGCACTTCTCAACTTAGGGGAAGTTTGAAAGAGCCATTAAAGCCGGAGATCAGTGAAGGGGGAAATTGAAATGTTAGGGGCTGGAACGAAAAATTAGGCACAGATAATGGCCCCGGGGTTTAAAGCACCCACTGATAATCTGTTGTGACGAGCTGTAACACGCTCCCATTTGGGATGTCTCTGTATCCAGAGCAAAATCCCCGGAGCGGTGGCTTGATGGGCACGGCTGCCCCGGGGTCCCAAGGTCCTGCTGCGCTCCCTGGCATCACTGATCAGCGCTGTGGATAGCAGGATAAAACCTGGAGATGAAGGAGGGGCTGGAGAAGTTCGGGCAAAGCAGCAGCAGCGAGACCCGAAGGAGAGGATTTGCACTGCCCTTTCCAAAGAGCCACAGGAACTGTCTGAGCTGCCCGGGGCTCTCTGGACTCAGCCCCTCTTGCCATGGTTCTGCCAAGGGGCTGGAACTGGTGGCACCCTTGGGTGAGCATCACTCAGCACCCTGGTGGCAGCGGGATTAGGGCTCTGCATGGGAAGCTGAGCCATTGGGCTGGGGAGGCAGGAAAGCTCTTTGAAATTAGGAGAGTCAAATGCCTTTGATTTAAAGTGGATTTGGGGTGGTGTTGGATGCGCTTGTCCCCTCGAGTGTCTGCAGCCAAGGAGTGCTAATCGTGGCTGGCCTCCCTCTCCCACTGCACTTACATCCCCACACCAGGGCTGTTCCAGCAGGAGCCTTGGAGAAAAAGGAGTCACCTGGACTAGCAGAAGGTGTCCCTGCCCATGGCAGGGGGTTGGAACAAGATGAGCTTTCAGGTCCTTCCCAACCCAAACCAGTCTGTGATTTCGTGATTCTAAATCCCTCCTTGCAGCCTAATGGGGCTGACCCTGCTGTCAGCACTCCCACATCAAACACAGGCACATGTGGAGCATGGACACAAGCACAGAGAGCTGCTGCAGACCCTCCCCCTGCTCACACAAGCTGTGGGAAGCCAAGGGAATTGTGAACATAGCACACGTGGCTGTGCCAGAGGCTGAGCATCATTGCCAGAGCTGGACAGAGCAACCGTGTGTGGTCGGGTGAAACCTGCAGCAGGATGGACAAGAACCTGTCTGTCACACCTGCTAGGAAAGGCTTTCCATGGCTGCTGGGACCTGACACACCACTTGGTCCATGGAGAAAGACAATCCTTGCCTGGAAAACTGGCAGCCAAACACAGCTACAGCCAGATGTGGCTCACCCAAAGCAGAGCTTTGAAAATCAGCCCCTTTCACAAGCAGGTGTGTAGGAAGGCAGCTGCCCATGGGGTGGGAGCCTCCCAGCCTTGATTGGCCTGGGGGAGAGGTTATTTAAGAGCCAGGCAAGAAAGCAGTGCTGCCTTTGGCTCAGCTCTTGTTTGTCTCTCCTGGGACCCTGGTGGCAGCTCATCCCTGGCAGGTATGTGGCATCTGAGGGAAATTGCTTCTGTTTTCTGACTGGCATCACACACATTCCCCTCCAGCCCTCCCGCTCATGATGATAAGCCTGGTTTAGGGAGATGTGCTAATCTGGCAGTTGCTATGAGACCAACTTGATGTCTGATGCAGTGTGGAGGCAGGTGAGTCATTTAGAGGAATATGGGGTTTTCTGGTGTGGTTTGAGGAGCTGCAAAAGTTTCCTGACGGTCAGTGGGATGCAAACACTGTGGTCCCAGCACCCGGGACAGCCCAGGGAAAATGGGAGCCTTGGCTTCTCCCTGCTGTGGTCTCTCTTCTCTTTGTGGTTTTCTAATCTGTCAATCTGCAGCTGCTGCTGGCTCCTTCTAGGAGAATGTTTCCCAGGGTGAATTCTGAGGAGGAGCGACCTGAAGATGTGCTTTGCTCTAATGGTGGCCCCGTCTCTGGCAGCTGAGCCTGCTCCTGGGCTGCAGCCCGGGGCTCCCACTCTGGCAGTGCTTGGGGCTCTCCAAAGCAAGTGCAGATGGAGAGAGCAGGGAATGCTGACTGGGAAAGCTGGGAATGCTGGCTGGGAGAGCCAGTGCTGCTGCCGTGGGGGCAAGGGCAGGGTGTGACTCGTTCCTCCAGGTCCTGGCATTTACCACAGTCAGGATCACCAAACTGGGGTCTCAGCTGTGGGGCTGCTCCTGTGCAGTAACTTATGTAAGGAGGAAGGAACCAGCACAGCAGAAATTTTTAATTATCTATTTGACTCTAATAGTCTTGGTTTGGGTTCATGCAATGTTGGTTAGTTACCTCAGATAATTAGAAATTTTACAGTTGGATAAAAAGTTTATAAAGCACTGAAAAGGGCGGGGTATTTGGGATGGAGATGTTCACTCCCTCTGCTTGTTCTGGAGAAGGGAAAGGCTTCGGGCTCCCCAAGGAGCCCCAGTTCCCACTGGCACCCAGAGATGGTCCTGCTGGCCCCACTCCCTCCATGCATGGGCTCAGAGCTCCAGGGACAGAGGGTTCAGCGTGAGCCACTGGCCCAACCCAGGCATTCCCCCAGGGGAATGTTCAATTAAGCACAAACCAGTTATTGATGGGTCCCCAGAGTGAGGATGGGTGCTGCCCTGGCAGCAGGGATTTAGGGGTTGTCCAAGGCCAGAAGTTGGTTGGTTTGGTGGGCTCATGGTACAGGTCCCCCAGTTCTTCCTGCTAATCCAGGTTTTGTTAATGAGGATTTTTCCTCCCTGGCATCCCTCTACTGAAGTCTGATAGAGCAGAGGTTTGGGGAGGATGTTAATGATCACCTTGATGTTATGAGTGTCTCAGAGAGGCAGGTGTTTGCTCCCTTGGTGAAAGCCCTGGAGATGCTGAGCCCACTGCACCGGGGGGGGGTTCCATGGCAGTAATGTGGCACCTGCAATGTTGTGGTCCTCAGGGAAAGAGGGATTCAAGGAGGGAAGCATTAAAATAACACCTGCTGTAAAGGAGTGGAACAGCATTATTTACCTTCACAGAAACAGCTCAGCCAGGCTGAGGTCTCAGGGTGGCACAACGGGGGGGAAAACTCAGGGATGCACATTTCCCTGATGTGCAGGGCTCGTGATGGAGGGAGGGTGCTCCTGTGAGCAGGCACTGGGAGACTGCTGGGGCTGGAAACCTGGGGGGAAACAGCCCTGAGCCATCAGCTGAGGTCTTGGCCACATTTGACCCCGGCATCTCCTGGCACATGGCCGGGCCACTGTCACTGCAGGTCCCCTCTGGCTCCTCGCACGTGCCCATCACTCCTGCTCCCAGCCTGCATGGGAAGCAGCTCTTTTTTCTGAGCAAACCTGCCAGGATCCCTCCCTAGAAAAAAATCATACAATTTAAATTCTTCTTTAAAGCCTGTGGGATGACCAGGTTTGGTGCCATTATACAGGAAGGGTTACTGCAGGTGAAGGGTTAAGTGGCTGGTGGCTCATGCAGGTGTGAAGTCTCCTTGCAAGCATGCAGCCTTGCAAATGGAATAGAAGTGTTTTTTAAAGCCTTTGAAATCAGTTTTGTTTATGTAATCTGACAAGTTATTATGCGAAGTCCTTATCTGACTTCATGATTTATGGGAAAGATCCTCAAATCTATATTTAAAATTACTATTAAACAGTTTTTTTGCCTCTTCAGCTGAGATAGAAGCACCATTAGCAGTTGTTGCCCTGGAGCTCAAGTACTTCATTAGTTTAGGAAAATTAATTTTTTTCCATTAAATCTTCCTAGGATCCTGATGCTATATTTGCTTGTAAAGGTTCAATAATAATATTTTTTAAAAAACGTTCTGCTAGTTGTGATCTTTGGTTTCCTCCCCTCTAAGCTCTCAGGTGTGTGTAGCCATAGGTTGAGGCCAGGAGGTGCTGGCACAGGCAGTGCAGGTGTGTGGGGCAGACTCAGACCTGGTAGTGGATGGGGGAAGGAAAGGCCTGCCTGGTTTGGAGAAGCTCATCTCGTGCTGTTTCTTGTTCAGGTTCTTGCAATGATCTTTCAGAGTGTCAGTGGGAAAGCTGGGATAGTTCTGTCACTCGGCTCCTGCTTCAGTTCCTGCTCCTGCCCCGGGCACTGTGATGCTGGGGGGTGGGAGCTGCTCTGGAAGTCGTGGTGCTCCTGTTCTCCATCCATCTGCTGCTCCCATCCTGCAGAGAAGTGGCTTTTCAAGTGCAGATGAATCTGAATTCATTTGGCTTTCTCTTCGTGAGCCCAGAGAAATGCCAAAGCCTCTTCTCATGTCTCAGCTACTTCTGGCAGGTTTGAGCTTGGTTGGGAGATGTGTTTGTTTTCATGCTCCTCCAGCTTTTGAACAAAAGAGCTGATGGCAGTCGTGCATATGTACACGTGTATTGCTCCCAGCCTGCAATATTAATTTATACTGAATTCAATCACATTTCCTTACATCTTTCTAGTTTAACTTTTTTCCCCTACTTGGACAGTACTCCTACAGTTTGGTTCTAAAGTTGCTAGAGTTGGTGGTTGCTTCCAGAGCCTTATCTTTCCGAGGATGTTGTCCTGTCCACAACCACATAGAGGCTGTGGAGGGAAGGATCCTGACTCTGAGCTAGGCAGGGAGGCAGTGGTTGTGTTCCAGACAGCCAACCTGTGCAGTGGGATTTATGGAGAGATTCAGTGTTTTACGGACAGCACAGTAAATTTCTCTTTAATAGAGCCTTAAATATTCCCTGGCAATATTTACATAAGCATTGTAACAGCTGTGAAAGAGTCATTAAGGACTACTCACAGAGATAATCTCGATTTTAAAATTCCTTTAATGTGCATTTCCAGAGAGATTATAGGCACAGCTATCTGGTCAATAAAAAGCTCATCCTCCTCCACAAGGTTTGTAGGCAGATCAGGAGGACAATCAGAAATAACTGGGCAAAAGTATCTGGATTGAGCTAGGATTTTTTTCTGGCTCCTGTTCCCTTTGTTGGCAGCTGAGTGCCATTCCAAAGGAATATCGTGTGTCAGTTTGACACCAAGCCTGGACAATCAACCACACCCAATCAAATAATCAATGCTCCTGATGAAAGTTTTCCTCATCCAGTGCAGTTGCTGGAGTTATCTGTGTTTCTGAAAAAATGGAATAGGCATTCCCCTCTTCCTCAGCTCCTGCACAAGGCATTTCCAGGGACTGCTGCTGTGACCAGTTACTGATCTCTGAGGTGTTTGTGGGGCTGGTTTGTTACTGTAGGTTGGTTGGGTTGGTTGCTTTGCAGTTTTATAACCATCCTCAGCATCTCCTGCTGAAACCCTGCGCTCAGGACCTTTGGCTCGCTGCAGTGGCTGCTGCTTCTTCTCTGTCTTGTGTACAAAGTTTAATCTCCTCAGAGCCTTGCCTGAGACCCCTGTGCTAGAGGTTTGCTTCGTGGCTTCTCCAGGAAGAGCTTGTTTCCCATCTAAGAGAAGATGGAGACACCCAGTTTCCAGACTCTTTCTCACCTATTTGGGGTTCGCGTGGTGTGTAACAGAAGTTGAACAAACTCTAAAGGCTGGAAGATCCTGACTCCTTCTCCTTCAGCAGCTCAGCTGGTCGAGTGTGGGAAGATGCTAATTTGAGCTGGCAGCAATTCATGTTCACTTTGGAGGACAACAAGGCATCGGAGAATAGGCAGGAGCGGAGCTGGGCTGGAGAGCGGCTGCGAGGTGCAGGGAGGGCTGGGGGAGCTGCTCACAGTGTGTTCCCAGGGAGAAGGACAGATTAGGCTGCTGGGCTCTACCTAACAGCTCAAAAGGCTTTCTCCAAGGCTTTGTGAGGTGCTGGTTTGTGTTTTCCTGGAGGGGAAAGAGTGGGAGATGAGGGGCAGGAGCAGGAGGCAAATGTTGGCAAGGGCAGTGTCTCCCGCAGTCTCTTGCTTGCACAGGTGGCCGAGCAGGGTGGTGAGCAGGGCACTCTGCAGACCCGTGTGCAATCTGCTGGCAGAGCCGGCAGCAGCAGCACGAGCCTCTTCTCCCTTCCCTTAATCTCACAAAATGGGGATATTTCACTTGGAATCATCAAGAGATAATAAATATGGATCGTGTTGTTTTACGAGTTTCCCGCACGGAACTGCACTTTAAATTAAGCACCGTAAAGCTCAGCTGAACGTGGCAGGAGAACAAGCCAGGTTTGAGCTGAATGCACAAACACCTTTTCCTTTCCCTTTGGTCCTTTCCTTCCCCCACAGTCCCATTAAAGCTGTCACACCAGGAACTGCAGGTCACAGCTGAGAGCTTCCCCCCATCCCACACGATGCTCTGGGCTGAGCTCTGCCAGATCTTGACCCCAGCTGCTCACCTGGAATGTCTGCTTGGAGTTGTACAGGACAGCTAAACCCCAAACCTGCCCAGTGAGAGTGGTTTCAGTAACTGCTCTGCATCTGTGAAGTTTACAGAATAAACCTGTTTGGTACTGGAGCTTGTTTGGAATGGCTCTGAGGGAATAGCCCTGCTTCCCTGAGCCAGGAACTTTGCTTTGAAATCTCTCCAGTCCCATGAACTTCTCCTGCTTCGCAGGCTGGGGTGTGGGCCTGGCAAGCAGCTCTGCACCCAGGGACTTGCTCTGGAACAAGCCCAGATGCAGGGAAAATATGTGTTTCCTACCCAGGTAAGCCTGGGTTTCCTTCTGCTTCACCCCATGCCCTGGGCAAGCCCCAGTTCCAGCAGCAACATCCCAGAGCTGCTCATTGGCAGCTCCCTGGCCTGTGGAGAGAAGGTTTTGATGTGGAAGTTGCTGCCTTGAGCTGCTTCTGGGGATGTAGAAGGAAACCAGATGGGTTTTTTACGGCCAGTGCCATGGGGATTCTGTGTGGTGCTGGAGATGCTGGGAATTCTGGTGTTGTGCACAGGGGCAGGCGTGCAGGTGGACATTCAGGACGTGGCTCCATTCACCAGCTCTGGGAGTGGTTTGGTTGCTGTATTCCTGCTCTGAGGCTCACTGCAAGCAGTGGGGACATCTTTTCCCACATCCCACTGCTGCAACTCTCTCATTTTTAAGACCCAGCTTTCCTGTGCCTGCTTTACTCTGAAACAGATCTTCATCCCTGGCTCCATAGAAACTGCAGTTTTCCTGGGCTGTCAAATATTGTTTTGCCTGTACTCCCAGAGGAGAAAAATGAAAAATTTCAAAGTAAACACTTGCCAATAGGTGTAGGGGAGAGCAGCCGGGACCCTCCGGATATTTTCCCTCTCTGCCAAGACTATACACGCTCCTTTTAATTTCCAGAGGTATTTATAGCTCCTTCCTTCCTTTCCAATTATCACCATGAGAAGGTGGTGGAGGGGGAAGAGAAAGCAAGAGGGAGGGAGCCAGCTCTGTAGTCTCTTGATGGGGTGTTTCCTCCCTTCCTTGTCCACTGTGGACCCTCCCAAAAGGGAACCTCAGTCTGAGGCTGGAGCACGAGCCACAGCCCAGCCAGGGCCAGAGAGGCATCCCAGTGCTCAAGAGGCATCCCAGTGCTTGGGAAGACCCAAGAGGTGCTGACTCAGGTGCTGCCTTCTCCCCTGCAAGAGAAGGGAGCTGGGGAGGGGGAGCAAAGAGCAGAAAACAAGCTGCAATTTCAACTTGTGATCATATTGGATTTGTAACAGCCAAAGCAATAATTGTGTTTGTGGCGCTGGAAAGGGAAAGGAGACAAATGGTTTAATTTGGATCAATATTAATTTTATGCAATTTAACTTTTTATCACGGCAAATACAATTATCGTCCTTGGGATCAATCAAGAAAGAAAAAAGACCGTTTAGCTCAGAAAATGCTTGGCTGACCAGGAAAGGTGTTTGTGGGCAAGGGAATCGTTTATTGCCTCAGGTTTGATCAGCCCTGAGTTTCTGTGTGGAAGGAGCCGGTGCTGGCAGGAGGAGCAGGGGCAGCTCAGCCGGGACAGGAGGCAGGGATCGCTGCTGGGATCGCTGCTGGGATCACTGCTGGGATCACTGCTGGGATCACTGCTGGGATCACAGCCGGGATCACTGCTGGGATCACTGCTGGGATCACTGCTGGGATCGCTGCTGGGATCACTGCTGGGATCATGCTCGCTGGGATCGCTGCTGGGATTGCTGCTGATCGGGATCGCTGCTGGGATCGCTGCTGGGATCGCTGCTGGGATCGCTGCTGGGGTCACTGCTGGGGTCACTGCTGGGGTCACTGCTGGGATCACTGCTGGGATCACTGCAGAGAGGGAGGCTCAGCAAGGCACCTGAACCTGCTCTCTGCTGCCTGCACCTCAGGCTGCTGTAATCAGGGAAATGTCTGAAAATTTAGACTCCTGGCATTTGCTTAGAAAGAAGCAGCAAGAATCCATACCCCTTGTCCTCTTTCTGAGGAGACATCCAGGCAATGAGTAATTAAACTGCTGTGGGCTAATGAGAAGCCTTGTTGGCATCTCTCATCCTCTGCTGGGGCATTGTGACCCGCCGGCTCAGAGCCAACATCGATGGTCCTGTGCAGCCTCAGCTCCTGGGGTGAGCAGGCAGGGCTGTGGGCAGGGACAGGCAGGAGATGCTGAAGGAGTTTCTGGTTGCACCCATACGAACGATGTCTGTGAATTGAACAAACCACTGTGGTTCCACAGCGAGCTTCACATCCCCCACTGACCTTTGGCAAACTCTGAGAGGCTCCTGCAGACAAACCTGATCTTTTCCTCACAAACCTGAGTGATGTGCTGCCTGTTTTGCTGAGTATAAAGACATGAGAAGGTTATCAAAACCGTAGGTGCTCGGTTTCAGCGATGCCCCAGCACTGTGCTGGTCCCAGTGCAGCTCCTTCAGTGGGATGGGTGGGCTGGACAGCCCGTGCTTGGCACATCTTTGGGAATGTGCTGTCTTGATTTGGCACGGAAGCCCAGTTCCCAGGCACCCCTCTGCGTCTGCCCTGGGGAGATATGGGTGACAAACCCAGAGTGTTGGCATCCTCTAAAGCCATCAGTGTGAACCCCTGTGAAGTGAGTCCTCTCAGGTGCCTGGTTTAGGTCTTTCTCTCCCCAAACTGTGGGGCCACATCACCAGTGCAAAGGCATTAACTGGGAGCCATTGGCACCACCTCACGCACACCGAGGACACAAAGTGTTAAATACAGCATTTACCTCTCTGAAAATTGGTACAGGCTTTGAACATTGATTTTTACCTTAGGGCCAACGTGTTACTTTGGGGAAAAGGCTGTAGAATAAAGGACATTCTGATCTGTTTTGCTTTAACCTTTTTAAATCCGTCTCCAGCACAAATGCTGGCTGCTCGTTTGTTGCCCATTTTTGATCGCCTGCAACACTGAGGGGGAAGAGTGGAGGGAGATCAGAAGGACAGAGGGGTTATTGCTGCTGCCAGCAGCTCGGGCTGCAGGCTATGGCACAGCATGTGCCTGCTCGCCTCAGGCCTGTGCCACGGGGATGGCACTGGGCAGCTGCTCAGCCTGTGCCCGGAGGGAGCAGTTGTGGCACAGCGTGGCAGGCTGGCACAGCTCCTTGTGCTGCCTCGGGGTTCATCTCCTCTGCCTTCAGGGGCAGGAGCTCAGTGCACTGCTGGGGCTCCGCACACTCAGCACTCCCTGCCACAAGAGAAGTGCCTGTAGGGACCCAGGGGTGTTTGCCATGGGTCTGTTGAGAGCTGGTTATTAAAGGTACTAGAAATGCCTCTGCCATTTGCACCTCTGAATTAAGGTGCAAACGAGACCATATGCCGAAGTCAATAGTATGGATTTTATTTAACAGTAAATGTGAGGCAGAGAGAAAGAGATAGAAAGAAGTAGGAAAAAGGAGGGGTGGGGAAGAAGGAGAGTGAGAAAGATTAAATAGAAAATGTATAACCACTCCATGGAACCCATCAGTGTTCCATGGGTCTTTTTCTGGTCTTCTCAGTGGTGAGGGTCCTGCCAAGCATGGAGTCCAATGGGTTAATATATGTTTGGAAGGTGGCAGGCACCTCCCCTGGAGGGGGAAGCTTTGCAGTCTCTTGCCACAGGCTCTGGATTTGTTGCCTCACATAGATCATGTGCAGTTCTCTGGTGGTGGAAGGCCTAAGGAATGAATTGAGGGGGGTGCTTTGGAGGTCTTTGATGGTTTAGGACCCTTCTCAGCTGCCTCTCACATCAATGTCCCCTGTGTATGTGGTCTTCTTGGAGGGGGGGTGTTTTATGTGGAGAGATTTCCCCATCACAGACCCAAAACCCTTCTCTTCCTCCACCCACAGAGGCCAGCTGGGGCTGATTCTTAACACAGATACAGTCTTCTTCCCTGAACATTGTTTACTTCTCTTCAGACCTGAGATAATTGGACAACAGTCTTATCTCAGCTTCTGGTCACAGTCCAATTTCCAGTCAGGAGGCATATTTGGGAGGTGGGGTGCTTTGGTGCTCCCACACAGGCAGTTGCTTCTTTGCAGTTTAACAAAAGGTCTTTCTATAATTTTGACAATGTTTAAGACATGAACACTGTTTCAGTCCCTCGCAAGGTCTCAGGTGAGCTGGGTGTGAGCACAGGGGCACCTGCTGCCATCGCTGGCCTCCCACCTGGTGCTGTGACCACGTTCCAGAGCCTCGTGCAGGGCAGAGCCCGGGGATGGGGCAAGTCCCGAGTCCACAGAGTCGTGACAAAAACCTGCCAGGCCCTAGCAGAGGGCACCTCTCCCTGTGCTGACACAGAGATGCTCAGGCATTGCTGCAGCCAAAGATTTTTGGCAGGAGCAGCAGGACAGCCAGAATAGCTCCTGCTTTCTGCACAGGCCTGGGGGAGCTCTGTGTCTGTTACTTCTTTCTGAAAACCACAGAGAAACCCATCAGAGACTGATGTCCAAATTTTAAGGTCATTTGTTCCCCTTCTATATGGTAATGTATTAGCTGAGCAGAGCAATCCTTGATAAGTTCCTTAGGACAGCAGAGCTGTTTTAGGGAATTGGCTGTGAGATACTATCTCTCCTTTAAAGTGCAATAAATAAATGTACTTTCCTCTTCAAAATAAATAGGGAAGCTATGCCATGAATCTTCCAGAAAGTTAGAAGGCCTTTGAAGTGTTCGATTTGAGACGTAATCACTCATGTTACGCATTTAAAAACAAGCAAACTGGGAAACCAAACTGCAAACCTCCTTAATGTGCAAAAGTTTGGGAAAGTTTCATTTCTCAGGGTGAGTGATGGTGTAGCAGGCCCAGCCTGGTGCCCAGATTTGCATAAGGATCACATTAGGGTGTGATCTTATGAGTTTGTAACATCTTTCACACGCTCTACTAAATTTCTTGTGTTTTACGTCACCTTCTCTCAGTGCTGGGTTGGTTGGGTTGTGTAACAGAGGCTCCAGAGTGTTCGTGGATGGAGTGGATGAGCCCCTGGTGCTTTGGGAGTGACATTTGGCTCCTATGGCTCTGTCCTCACCCTATAACCAGGGAGGCTCCAGCTGCTGCACTGGCGTGGGAATCCCCAGGGAGCCAAATCCCCGGCTGGAGGGGCAGGGGCCAGGAGCAGGCACAGGGTGGAGACTCCACCACCACCAAATGCCACCACAGAGGCAGCATTACTGGCTCTGAATGCTCAGGCTTCAGCTGGATCCGATTTTCACGGATGCCATTTCCCTAGCAGGAGGTCCCAGTGTTCTTGCTGTCAGCAGTGGCAGAGTCCAGCTCCCCAGCCAGCTTGGCCCCACTGTGTGCCAAGGCTGTGCCAGAGAGCCTGGCCTGGGGCTCGCCCTCCAGCACAGCCATGGCTCAATGACCCTATTCATCAGCAAACACAAAAGCAGGGAGTGGAACCAAGCAGGAGTTTTTCAGGACGAAGCAAGCGGGCATAAAAGACTATTTGGAAATAAAACATACTTGGGATTCGTTGTTCCCTTGCAGCAAATCTCACTTTTAAGGTGGAAAAGCCTTTTGACTAAGTGCAAAAGCTTGTACTGCGTTCTCCTGGAAAGGAAAATGTGTGACTTGCGTTGCTTTTAGTGCAGAGCCCTCCCAGACCTGCAGGGCAGGGCTGCAGATGGACTCTGTGGAGATGCTGCAGGCAGCTGTGCCTGGGGATGCAGCACAACGTGGTGGGTGCAGCACTGGACCAAAGAGTCCCAAAAATGCTGCTTGGGAGCCTGGGAAACCCTGCTTCAGGTCTCAGCAGCTGCCAAGACTAGGATCACACAGAGCACTTCCCTCCATCTCTCCTGCCCCTCCTTGGTCACTCCACGTGCCTGCCCACCCCACTCTCACTTCAAACACAGCGGAGGTCAGGAATTTCAGAGCAAACAGCCTAGCATCTCTTTCCCATGAAATCTCCCGAAAAGGAGGCAAAGCAGCCAAGTATTTTGGATATCTCTGTGAGGTTCCCACGATGCGTGTGGTCTGTCCTTGGCCACTGCTGTGCCTTTGTCCCTGCTCTGTCCTGTCGGGAGGTGCTGTTCCCCATCGGTGCTCAGGGGGATGAGGGTGTTTGAAGCCTGAAACAGTGATGAACCACAACATGTTGTCTTAACAGCTCTCGATCTCTCTGGCATTTGCTGTCCCAAGGCAGCAAAGTGCACAAAATCTCTGTGGGTGAAATGGAACAAGGTGAAACAACCCCTTTTTGGGGCTTCACTTCCCAGCAAGTTTTGCTGATTTCAATAATGGAAAAACACTTCAGTGTATTCCTGACATTTTCACATCAAAACATAATTATGTTTCACTATTCAAATATTTAGAAGACAGTCCTTAACCGATCCTTGCTCCATTAATTATTCCTATTAATTATGTATAGATTTATAAATAGCAATATAATTAATATTTAACAGAATTTTTATTAAAGAATTTCAAAAGCTTGTTGAAAATCTGCATATCTGAAGCCCTACCTTTTAAGTGGAAGGACAGTTTGCTGCTTCATCTTCCTTGCTCTCTGTCTTATCAGCTGAAACACTGGCCACGCTTCTCCCAGGGGAGGTATTTTTAGTTTGGGTTTTTTGCCTTTTCATCATCATTTGTAGCAGGATGTATAATTGGGTGCTGCTAATTCCAGCTGATCCGGTGCAGGCGTTATTCCCGGGTGGGAGGCCAGGTGAGGGCTGTGCCTCTGCCCTGGGGGAGCGCTGCACCTGTGACTATTGCCAGGTAATTCATCACTGCAAAGCTGCTCCTCTTCCTCCTGGGAGGGCTCGGAGCAGCCCAGCAGTGCCCTGCAGCTGGCTGGAGGCTGGGATGGCCACGAGGCTGAGATGCACCTTCGGTCCCTGCCGGCACAGGGGCTGCCCATGTGCTCCACTCATCCCATGCAGCAGAAGGGCCCCTCGCTCTGTAACCAGTGCTGAGCTGCCGTGGAAGCCCAGCACCTCCACGGGGGGCTGTGCCCTTCAAAGCCCAGCGTGGAAAACAGGGGATGTCAAGAAGAGGCGACTCAATCCCAGCAAACCCAGGGAGCAAACGCTGGATGTTGGGATGCCAAGTGCGCAGCTCAGCGCTCTGGATCCTCCCGCTGTGCCAGGTACGTGTATTTTCTCTGTTACCTTAACACAACCCACCTGCCTGCAGTGCCCACGTTGTGATTGAATTGTGATGCTTTTTTCTCTCCCAATGGCATCCTCCCCACCCGAGCGCGGTGTTCCTTTCCTCCGAACATCGGCAGGAATGTTTGTCCGCCCGGTCTTGCTTGACTCGTCGCTCTCTCACTGTTTTCTGAAGTGAAATTCTAGATTTTCTGGCTGATTTTATGCAGAGCATAAGGTTACCCCAGCGCCATTACCCCCGTGGCATCCCTGGCTGTTGTGTTCGAAGCCTGTGTCATCCCAGCAGGGTTATCCCAGTGCCGTTATCCCAGCGGTGGTCCCAGGCCTGGGAATGATCCATAGCTGCGCTTATGCCTCACATCTTGAGTCGTTCCCAGTCTTCCCTCACTTTGCTGAAATCTGTGTATGGTGATGGCACTCGGGTCATCAAGATTAATAACTGTAGGGTTCTGCCGGCGTTTAGTCGGGGAAAAACACCTGGAGCTGCTCTTTTATGACTGATTAATGAGGGGGAGAAAAAAACGCTGTGGTTCTAATTGGCATTTGAGTTCTTTCTGAGTTTTAACATTCATGCTATGCAAATATATCAATTCTTAACAATGTCTAACAAGATCATTTGAAAATGAGCCTCCCCGGGGGATTGCAATCATGGCTTCGGGAAAGGCCTGAGCCCATTCGCCTTCCATGTGCTTACAGAACAATTGGTACCTCCTGTTGGGTGGCCAACACACACTGTTGGTCATGGCCCCAGGGTGGGGGCCATGCCCAGCCCCACCTTGGCAGCTGCTCACCCTGGAGTGTTGGGAGAAGATGCTCTTCATCCAACACTGTGTTCAGTGCCTAACTCTCAGAGCAGCAATGGGCTCCTGGCCATTTTTGACCTTCATCTTTATGTCACCCCTTTGCTTCCTGGCTGTGTCCATTTGCTTCCCCACAGCCTGCCAATGGGAGCCAGTGATGCTGCCCTGGCAGCCTGGAAGAGGAGACTCCAGCCCCCTCCTCTCTGTCCAACACCAGATGTGTTGGCAGAGGGAACAGAATTGCCCATGATTAATTTATCCTCATGAAAAATCCATGCCTGACTCCAACTAAGGGCTGGTGTTCAGGGTGTTGCGTAACTTGGTTCTGGGAGGGAGAGGAGGGACCCACTGGTGCTGCCTCAGCAATGTCAGGTGTTTCTGGGGGTCTTGTTTACACTGGAGTGGTAAAATGAGTCCTTGACACACTTTAATGTGCTAATTGGGGGTTATTACGGCCCTTTTTATTTACGATTAGATTACGAATGTAATACTCCGTCTCATTTTGCTCTGCACTAAGAGCTGTGAAAGGATGGTAATTACCTCTCGTGTAAACCTATACTTAGATAGAAAAAATGACGTGTGGAATGAAAGGCCTGAAGAAATGGCATAATCTGTGTTTGCCTTGTGCAGGCGTGCGGGAGCCGCGCCCGCTCCGCTCCTGGAAGGGTGTGCTGTGTCCACTGGAGCTGCCCGGGGACAGCACGAGGGGGCCCACGGCCCTGCCACCTCCCTCCTGTGTCCTTAATGTTAAGGCGGCCCCTTTGCGTGGAAATGTTGGCTGGGAGTAGAAAAATATTAATCCCAGGCACACAGAGCAGACGGATTTTGCCTCTTTTTCCTGCCTGGTTGAAATTCTGTGTGTCCAGGGCATCACCACCCACCCCAGAGCGTTCAGAGGAGAGCTGAGGTGTCTGGAGAGAATTGCCTCCCTCCCCTGTTCCCCCAGGGTTAGGGCTCTGATGCTTTTGGCTCTGGAGGGTTTGCTGGCAAGGGCTTGTGCTGCCCCACGCTCCAGATCACCTTTGCGTTTGTCCATCTTGTTACACGGAGCAGATCGTGCCACAGCAGGAAAATGAGCCATGGATTTGTTCTTAAGAAAAAAAGTCCAAGTCCAAGGCTATAGAAGTCACGAGTTGGCAGGGAGTGAAGGAGGGGATCAAACACCCAGGTAGGCTGTGGCTCCTGTCCTTGGCTGTGCATCGTTTCCTGTGCCTACAGGAATCCGGCATCAGGGCCCAGCGCTGGTGAGGGAATCACTGCTCCAGATCCTCCCTCTTGCTGCCTTTGCTGTTTCTTTTCCACTTTTTTTATCTCCAAGGCCTCAGGGCAATAATTATTTTTTGACTGGAACAATAAGCCGGAGCTCAGCCCTGGCAGGGATAGTTGGGGTTGTTGTTTATTTTAACTGACGGAGCTGATCTGTGGGATGCTCGTCTCTCAGCTGGCTGTGGAGGGCACAGCTCCACTAGTCCTCATGCTCTGCTGCTCTGTGGGAAAGGTCAGTGTTTCCTTGGGCAGAAAGTTTCTCTGAGCCTTGTGAGCTGAGGCAGACGCTGCTTCCAGCTGGGATGTGCAAAGGTAATTTATTAGGGACTCTGGCCCCACCACTGTCACCACACTCTGAGGTCCTTGTGAGGGTCTGTAAAGCCTTGAGGAACAGGGATGATCCTGGAGAGAAGCAGCCCTGTGTTTGGGTCTTCTGATAGCAACTCTGTCTTCCTCTGGGAGTGATGAGGGCAATGCAGAGGGATGAGGCAGGCGCTGCTGGGTCCCCTCCAGCCCCAGTGCCACGTGAGCATCCTGTGGGGAGAAAGGCCAGACCCCCGGCACCCAGAGACCTTCTCCATTCAGCAATGCCAAGGCAAGGGCATGTCTCCCCCAGGTTCCATCAAGAATGAAATTCCAGCTAAATTTGAAGATTTTTTTCCTTCTGTTTTGAAGTTTGCAAGAGACTCACTGAGGCAGCTGATGTGGAGCTTTAAGCCTTTGCAGAGCAAAGCCAGCTGACCCAGTTAAGTCACCTGTCCCCAGTGTAAGGGGATATCCACTAAACCCCTCGGTGCCACCAGGAACTGCTGCAAATCCACCCCAACAGCGCACAGCAGCACACCAGGGATGGGACAACAGGGAGAGCATCCCATCTGCTCTGTGCACAGCCACATCCCACCCTGCCAGGTTCAGTTTGGGCCTGGGAAGGACAGGATCCCACCAGCACATGCATTCCAGTGCTTTGCATCCCGCTGGCAGGAGAGGAAGACTCTGATAATCCAGGAGTGGACGTGCTGCGCATGCAACCAGACAGGGAAACATCTCCAGTAGGAGCTGCCACCATCCTCCCAAATATTTGCATTGCAACAGATGTTCATTTCTACATTCCCTTTCCCTTAAGCCTGTGGTTATTACGGAGAGGCGGAGGTGCCAGGTGGGACTGTAACTACCAAAATCAGGGCTCGTTCAGTGCTTTGATGACATCAATTAGCTCCAGGGTGCAAGTGCCAAGATTTCTGCAATTACAGCAGGTAAATCTCTGCATCTGTAAGCACATGAAGTGCTTCAAATGGGCTCGGTTTCTGTTTCTTGGGAGACCAACATCCATATACACCTAGAGGTGTAGAGTAGAAACTATTTCCTGTGCTGTGGCTTCTGCCTACACAGTCTGTGTTTACATATAGAATAGTATTTTGGGGAAAAGAGTCTCTTTTCTGCTGCCATCTGCATGAGGATTGAGGCTTTGGTGGAGGTCAGCCCAGGGTGGTTTCAGCAAGGAAAGAAATGCCTTCCTGGAGCAAGATGGGACCTTCCAGGTGGCTACTGGGAACTTGTTTCTGGATCAGTGTGGAAAAAACCCTATAGGATTATAAGTAAAACAGAAGAAAGCACCAAACCAGTCAATTTTCAAGATGTGGAAGATGAATTTTGAGCTGTCTGGGGAGCCTGTTCCCTGGAGGACTCTGTAGGTGGATGAATAGTAACACAGTTTTCTAGAACTTGCTCAAGGAGGGAGGAGCTTTGTGCTGCCCACCAGGGTCCCCAGTTGCTGAATGGTGTTGGGATGATGGATGGGCTCCCAAGGAGATGCACCTGCACTGGGCAGATTCCTCTTGAGCCCTTGAGAAGGAAATTTCAGAGATCAGCTGTACAGAGGGAATATATCGTGGGCATTCTCGGTCTGGAAAGTGCCTGATTTCCATGTGGCTGAGAGCTGGGGCCCTGGTGCTGCAGCACCAGCAGGGCTGGGCACAGAGCAGGGAGCAGTCTTGCTGTCTTTGGTGCAGCTCTGCAATGGATAAACAGCCCCATTCAATCTTCAGGGCCTCCGCTCAGGCACCTTTCATCAGGACTGTATTTGCTTATTTTCTTTTTTTAATGAGGGAATTTTAAATCTGAGAGGATTTGCAGCAGAAGTGAGCCACATATCCCAGTTTCTGCACCCAGGAAATCAACTACTGAGTCCAATCTCTTTCAGAAAGAGTTACCCAAAAAAAAAAAAAGGCAACAAAAAAAAAAAAGAAGAAGAAACTCAAAATCTGCACAGAAGAAACCCAGAGTCTTTGGTGTGAAGGGAAGAGGCGTATCTCCCTGGTGAATATGATAATTTATAATGAAACATTATCTACAGCCCCATATGTTACATTTTCTATTTATGGCTAATTTGCTTAAGCATTTCTAATGTGCCCCCCAAGGGAGGCCAGTTTGTCTTTGGGCAGCTGGTTAGTGCCGAGGGAAGAGACGAGGCGCCGCTTCATCTGCGCACGCCGGCAGCCGGGAAGCAAACGGGACCCGCTGGAAAGGTGCTCGGAGGTTCCTTTGGGCAGCTGCTCCTGCTCGGCTGGCTGCAGCACAGCCAGGGTGCTGCCGAGGCAGAGGAGCCCCAGGGTGGGAGCTGGGGACAGCCAGCCATCCTCAACATCCCATGGTCCTCTGGCCCCCAGGCTGAGCCACATTCCCGGGCTCCAGAATTTAACCTCCTGCACTTAAAACTTCTGGTGTAAAAACCACAGGGATCTGCTTCTCCTGAGCCACAGCATATTCCTGGCCTTTCCCACAAGCAACTCACCCCTCCTGGCCGGACACGCTGGATGGGAAGCCAGTGGAGGGCTGTGCACCATCCTCCCGGAGCAGCTGGGTCGGATCCAGGAGCGGTGCTGGGTGAGGGAGCCCTTCCACAGCGCAGAGCACGAGTATGAAAATGATGGATGCTCCTCTCAGCTTTGCTGCGAGGCTGAGGAGATCCTGGGATATAAACATGACAGTCTGCGTGCCGGCGTGACTGCTCAGCTCTTCCCGGGTGATATTCAGCCACAAACATTTCAATCGCACCCTCAGCGAGGGGGGATAACCCGGATGACTCTGAATCACTCTCTGCATCACTAAAATATTCTCAGATCTGATCCTGGATGTCTCAACAAGATGTTCACAAATCAGCCCAGGAAGACGTGTCCCTGCCTCTGATGTTCAAATTTTGCCCTTGAGCTCTCGGAGAGGGAAAAAAAAGAGGTTTTGAGCTTTCCTCCTGCTATTTGACCCAGATGGCTCCTCGTGAGCACACAGGGCTCATCCAGAGCCCAGGGCACTGGCTTTGCGCTCCCGGCAGGCACAGCCCCACCGCAGGAGAGAACTCCATTTGGCAGAAGTGAGGTTTGTCAGCGTGGCCTTGGGCTGCTCGTGGCCGTGACGTGACCTGGCTTCAGAGTGAGGCCACGGATCCTTCCGTGAAATTGGGGTTAAGGTGCTTCCCACCTGCAGGGCTGCAGAAGCAATTCCTTCCCAACCCCCTGAGTCTGTCTGGACTTGTGGCTGCTCACGTGAGGGGGAGCGAGATCGTTAATTGATCAGCAGTGTCAGAATGAGTTTAGTTTCAGGGAACAGGTGCCAGTCCTGGATGTCGACACTGAAGAGCCTGCGTGGACATGCACAATTAGCTGGAATGCTGATCTGCAGTGAAGGGAGCTGGCGCTGGTGGGAGTCTGTGTGTTGGGCAGGGACGTGCATTTGGGAATGAATAACCTGGCATCGCCTCCTGCCTTTCCCTGCCCGATTACATCCTTGTCCAGCTAATCAGCAGTGGAGGAGCAGCTCACCTCCCTGGATGCTCAGATGACAATTTTATGGATACTGCACACCCTTGCAATATCAATCCAGCTCCTGGCTTTGCCCAGGTTATTGATTAAAAGCATATTAACAATCGATAGCTGGACTAATTGCATGGCTGCTCTAACAGGCACCTCTCTCAGCTCTTTGCTCTCACCACAGCCATGATGCTCCGAAGCAGCAGCAGAAGCCTCGCCATCGCCTCTCCCTCACCCCAGAAGCTGTACAGCTGCCTTATGTGTGACCAGGGATCTAACATCTCCTGATACAGTATCAGCCTCCCGGAGTGGATTTCAATAGTGGAAATCAAAGGACACTATTAAAACTCATTACCATTTTTATCTCCAGTGCTGCAGATTTGCTACAATGTTATTTGAATCTGAATTCAGGCGGTATTTGCACACGCAAGAATACCCTCTCCTCTCCCCCTCATTCTCGTTCTAGGGAATGCTCAGTCGTACTGTCAGTGGCAGAGCAGTCACTGCTCTCATCCCTTTCCCAGCCCGGCTCTGGACAGGAGCAGGTTTGAAGTACAGAGCATGGTGGGCGGCAGCGCCGCTGGGAAGTTGGATCGGGGAGAACAAAGTTCCACAATGCGGGCAAACGGTTCAGCACGTTGGAGTGTTTTAAACCAGCCAGTGGGTGAACTCGTCAGTGCCTTTCCTGTTGTCTCTGAGCTGCACAAGGATGAACAGGAAAGATGAGCTTCGTTAAGCATTGCTGGGCTCTGGGAGCTCCCACGTTCCCCAACCCGGGCATCTTCTCGAGCAGATGCTGGAGATGCTTCCTTTTGCCAAAATCAGAGTTTAGCATCTGTTTTCACTGTAAACCCTCACACTGTTTCACCAGCCCCTTCCACAGCCTTGGCTTGGGTGTGTTCCTGTGGGAGCTTCCTGGTACCTTGCCAAGAAGTCAAGAGGGAGGATGCAGGCGCCCAGGAGCTGCCTTGGTCCCCCTGTGCCCCTTGAAAGAGACAGTCCTGAACCCTACTGCACTCAGGCTGCTTCCCCAGCCCTTGGCACAGCCTCGGGCACAGGGTGCTGCTGCTTAAGAACAACGTCAAGAAACTCAACACATCCTACTGGGCTGTTGAGAGCAGCTGCTGGGAAGAAGAAGATCCAACTCCCTCCTGGGTGCAGGGCTGCCAGCCGGCAGCACGCTGGAAGGAGAAGCCTTTGCAAACCCCATCCCACTGGGGTCCTGCTGGGGCCACAGCGGCCACCTGGGTCCCGCTGCCCCTCGCCCACCCAGGCAGACTCATTTTCACGCTGCCCCCTCACCGGGAGGAGCCGCACGGCTCCCCTGCATCATGTGCAAACTGTGTTTCACTGCAGCCCACGAGCTGCTTAAAGTTAGAAACAGCTTAACACGATGCTGGCACCGAGACGTGGCTCTGAGCAGCAGGGAGCAGCACGGGGGGCTGCGGGGAGCCGGGGAGCTGGGATGAGCACCCCAAACCTGTGGGGCTGCCATGCAGCCAGCAGCAGGAGCATCCCACGGAATGCTGGAGTGCAGGGTCGTGTCCAGTGCCAGGGTTCCTGTGGTGGCAACAGCACCACGTTTCCCACGCTGCTAAAAATGACCATCAAGTGGCAGATTAACACCCACCCAGGAAGGTGAAGAGCTTGGATCTTCCTGCAGGGCAGGGCTCTGCTGTTTGGCTTGAAAACACAAGAAGAAACTGCCAGAAAGGGGGAGCCACATGCTATGGGGAAAATAACTTGTAGAAGACTTTTGGGCCCTTTTCCTGCCAAAGGCACCCCCGGAGGGGAATTCCTGAGGTCACTGCTGCCTGAACTGTGGGACATGCAGAGCCTGATGTGTCCTCACAGCTCATGCTCAGGTGGGTTTCTGCCAAAAAAATAAGGACAGTTGTGTCAGATGGTGATTGACAGCCATTCCTCATGAAGGCACCTAAACCCAGCCTGCTGCTCTACATACAGGAGCAGATGCAGGCTTTCCCAAAACTCCATCCTGTCTGGTGAACTTCTTACTCCCTCCCCAAGTTTTAGCAAGGGAATCTAATCTTTTGCAATGAGTAGAGGTTCTTTTTTGACAGCGAAATTAATATTCATTAGTCATCAGGGAAGAAAACGCTGAGCTGTTTATCATTGCTTCATTAGATTTAGCCAAATACCAGCTAAATGTAATTACTTGCATAAACTCCTGTGTCAGAGTTTAAAATTTGTAACCAAAAAAGAAGATATAAGTAAGGACAGTGGAGATCGACCTTGGGGTCTGAGCTTACCACTGCTCTGGGAGCAGACAAAAACAGACACAACTTCAGAAAGTATCTCCCAGCCTTTGTCATCTTCTTTTCTGCTTGTTTATGACCAGCAAGAAAACACACCAGGTGGCCCCAGAAATGAAGTGGAAGGACAAAACGTCCTGACTCGCTCCCTTTAGCTGCTGTTTCATTTTGTGCATCCATGGGGGATCATGGGGAGGCTGGACCTCCCTTCAGTCCTGGGTGTGGGCCAGAGCAGGGCCAGCAGCTCCCCAGATGCCGTGTTGGGTTTTGTGGGTGGGGAATTGCAATCTGTTTCCACATGCTTAATTAAACTAATCAAGCCTTCCCCCTCCCCTTCTGCTTCCCTGCCAATAAAAGCAGCGGCACAGGGCTCTACAAACCCCAGCAGTGACGTCCAGCAGAAGCTCTGATCCGTCCCAGCCTGCCAAGGGATGCCTTGAGATGTTCTGCAGTGCACGGTTATCACCACGGGATGCTCTCCAGCATGAGGAAGGTAGGTCACTGCCGTGGGGTGCTCTCCAGTGTGAGGAAGGCAGGTCACATCTCCTCCTGTGTCCTGACCAACGTTAAACACCTCTGACAGACACCTGAGGGGAAGCAAAGGCTCTTCTCTGCCTTTCAGATCCACTCCCTAATTACAAATAGCATTCATTTTAGCACCCTGCTATCCCATAATTGATGTTGGGTACCTCTCACAATGAGCCTGATTTAAATGTATACATGTTTCTCCTTCTCCTGAAACCCTGCTGGCTGTGAGACACCTAATTAACAGCAGAGCTTTCAAAGTCTCCCTAACAAATGCATCCCCGTGTTTCTGAGCACAAGGACTCTCATTAGCGAAGCTGCGCTTTGTGATTATTTATACCCCTTCTATAATTAAAAATTCTGAAAGCTAATTACAATTATCTATCAGTTTTTCAACATACCAGGACTAGAACCTTCACCTTTTTTTACTGCTGCTTTTCTCTTCTACCTGCCATCCCTCCAGGCACAGGCATCCACGAGTCCCATCCCAGGCCACGGGTGCTCCCCATTCCTCCTCTTTCCTGCAGCTCCTTTCTGTCCATCAGCCACTTTTATGATGTGATTGGCTCCGTTGCTGCCAGTATCTGTGTTTGCTTGGTCAGGCAGGAGTGGAAGCAAAAGGCAGCGACTGCTCCTGGCTCCAGGAGTCCAGGGAGGGCGGAGATGCTCACATATGTGTGTGCAAGGAGTGGTGGTGCCAAGAAATGGCACATGGCAGTGGTTATGGATCCCTCTCCCAGGACCAGGTGCCCCCTCACATGCACCATCTCTTGAGGTTCTGGACAGGTATTCCTGTTGCCAGGGCAATGGACAAGCTGAACTGGGTGTTGTCACCCACTCCCTCCTTGTGCCACGACCCCTCATGGCACCTTTTGGGAGTTCAGGGGAAGGACTGAAAAAGGACTGTGAAAAATGACTTTGGAATCAAGTGAGTTCCCTGCTCAGGCTGAGTCTGGGAAGTCATAATCTTAATATGAACATCTTTAAATATCCTCACTAATGGGCTCATTCTTTAATTTCCTGAAGCAATGACAGTCTCAACAGACCCTATATCATGGCTAAGATGGGATCTGTCACTGAAAGGCTGAATTATATTTCATCCTTTATTTTTATCAGCTCTGCTGACTTATTTATGACATTCAGAGTCTCGGCTGGCTTTTGTGTGGCCTGTACTTTGCTGCTGCTCAGAGAGGAAAAAGCAATAGTTTATAAAGCCATTTTCACAGCATCCCCATAATTTGAGGCTGTATCTGAGGCTTCATTTTCAACAAAACTCTGTAGATAAACTGTTATTCATGGCAATGCCTGCGAAGTCCTCGGCAGTCCCCAGAGAACGCTGCCTGCTCAGAACGGGCTTTCCCTCGGATTTATCTGTGAAGAACAAAGGGCAATTTTCCCATTCTGGCAGCAGCAGCCCACATGGCACATGCCATTCAGGGGGTGATCTTCCAGCACTTCTCTTACTGACAGTGTAATCAAATGCCAGGGAGTGAGCCCTGGGCAGCTCTTCCCACGTGGCTGGGTTTGCCTTGGGCAGCCACTCCGTGGACAGTGCCAGCTCCGGTTCTCCCCCGGGCAGGTGGTGGAGGAGCCCTGGCATTTCCCTGCCAGGCATCCCTGGGTGGTGGTGTCCTGCACTGCAGCTCCACTGCCCGGCAGCCGGCCGGTTCGTCCCGCACGGGGACAAGAAGGCGTTTTCCCACTCGCCTCGTCCCTCGCCTGGCTCCTCCCAGAGCCTCCCGGCAGCTCAGCCCGCAGTGAGTCCCGGCCAGGCTTTGAGCATCTGGGTGTTCCTGAGCCAAAAGAGCAGTTGGTCGTGTTGTCCTGGACACATTCCCGTGCTCCCTGCTCTGCTCGTGAGTTGGCTCTGGGGTCATGCGAGCCCCTGGGAGCGATGAGCATCTCCCAGCCCAGGGGTTGCCGGGCTGGCTCAGCTGCTCTGCGGCACGGGATGGCTCAGTGCCATCTGCCAGCCTCGCCGGGCGGGCACGGGCGGCTCCCGGTGGGGCACAGACGAGCTGCCGGCAAATGTCGGTGACCTCCAGCCAGCTGTAGTTTGGGGACAGAGAATTTTCCAAGCAGAAGGGGAGAGCAGAAAGGAGCCGGGGGAGCGGAGGCGAAGCAGACGAGCAGCCCCAAGAGCTCCTCCCGAGACCCGGCAAGTGCCAAAGTTAATAAATTTAATATATTTTGTACGGCTCTGCCAGCCATTAGGAATGTGCTTGTTCTGTCATTGCTCTGAGGCATCACGGGAAGTGTCTGTCCTCTGAGTGCACAGGGGAAAATTAGAGTGCCCCGAGCTGGAGTGGTCAGCCAAAAATAACGTACGGCTTTATCCTTGGAAGGAAATTGGGCATTGATTGGAGGGCAGGCGTTGGGCACAATACTTAAAGCAATGTGGTATTTCCATGTGTTAGGGATGTGTGCTCTCCAGTGGGTGGTCCCTTAGCAATGTCTTAGCTCCTAATGCTGGGCTGGTGCTACTGCCAGCATGGGCTGCTGAGCCCTGAGTGACTGGTACAGCAACACTGGGCTGGGATGCTCCCTCGGGGAGCAGCAGCCATGGGGGGAAGCTTCCCAGCCCATTTGGACCATTTCCCTGTCACAGCTCCAAACCATGAGAAGTTTCACTCAGCTGTATGAATATTTAAAGTAACTTGCTGGATTTCAAGGGCTCCCCACCTACCCTTCTTAGGGGTGGTAATGAGCTCTGAATAGGAAATTAAGAATAATTATAACCCATTCATCCCTTTAATAATGAGTCAAATAATTCCAATGCTGTAGGCAGAACTTCTCTGGAAGTTCTCTATCCTGAGTGATCTGAAGTGCCAGCTGAGTTAGTGGCTCCTCTCTCTGCAGCACCTCACAGACTTCAAGTGCTTTTGGTTCAGAGCAAACTTTCCAATTCCAGCGGTAACTTGAGGAATTCCCAGGCACGTCCGAGGACAGAAAGCCAAATGCTCCATTCCCAAAGCTAATATAGAGAGAGACAACAAGAGAAAAAAGGAGCTTATGACTAAACACTTCGGGAGCTGACGAGCACAGCGGTATTTTAAGCTCCTGCTTGCTATCTTTGGACTGTGACTCTCTGATGACTAACAAAATATTTGCTTTTTTCCTCTTTATGGGCCTGTGATTTCACTGTCTGAATCTTGTCCTATTGACCCAAAGAGCCTCAATCTCAAAGCTATTAAAACCTAATTTTCTATACCAGGCTCCTGAGACAGGCACTAACTTCCATAGAATAATTCATTTCTTCCCTCTGAAAAAAAAAAAGAGAAGAAAAAAGGGAAAAGCAGAGGACATTGGAGTGGTTGTTCAAAGGGAAGCCCGGGCCAGCGGCTGCCTGTGTTCACTGCTGATACTTCCCTCCGCAGTGTCCTTCCAGAGGAGGAGCAGGAACGCTCCTCGGATCAGCGCCCATGGAGCAGCAGCGCTGTTTGCACGGGAGAGCTGCGGTTCCCTGATAACACCCAAAGCCCACGTGCCATCCTGCTGCGGGCAGCGCTGGCAGCCAAGCTCTGTTCTTCTGGGACAAAGTAAACTTCCAGCCTCCTCCACCTCCAAAGCCTTGGGGTTTGCTGTATCCCGGGCGCTCGGCGCTGGCCCGTGGCTGAGCCTCGCGTGCTGTGGCCGGTGGGAAAACAGGGGTGTTTGGGTGGGTTGGGCTGCGGTGGGGCTGTGGGGCCGCCCTGGCTCTCCTCTCCACCACCCACCCCACAGAGTGCCCACTGGGATGCCAGCAAACCCCAGAGCTGGTGCTGCTCCACCGAACCGCCCTTTCATATTTTCCGTCGTGATAACGCTTTGTTGGATAAGTGCTTTTTAAACCCTACAGATAGTTAGAGTATCTGGAGTGGCATTTTAAAAGAGAAAATTGAGACAAGATTCATTACAGGCACCAGTAAATGTCAAACATTTTATCAACTGTGTAAAGTGCCGTGTTAAGCTGTCTTTTCCCCCCAAAGCTTGATTAAAACTATAAATGCCTTTTTAATATTAATATTATTCTCTTCTCCGTGGAGCTTGTTTGGTTATTTGCAACGGCAAGAACGAGCTGGTGGTTGGTGGAGGAGGCAGTGTGGGCAGGACAGACCAGGGTGTCAGCAGCAGGAGCCCCAAGGCTCTGCTTGGCCCTGGCAATGCAGGTGCCCATCCCAGGGCTCCCCCAGGAGGGTGGCAGCCCCCCACCTCCACCCTGTCCAGCTGTGGGACCCCCGTCCCAGTGCCTTGTGCCCTGCCAGACTCAGTCCAGCTCCAAAATCCTCCTGCACGCATCCCTCTCAGACAAGGCACGATATCTCTAACAGGTCCTTCTCACTAAGCTGTGTTTAATTAAAAGCTGGCTCTCTGTTGCGGGTGCTAATTAGCACTCTTTGCTTGGAGGCGCAGACTCCATCAATATCTAAATCCATGGTTGAAACCCAGTGCAATAATAAATACTGTGCCAGCTGTTTCACCAGGATCCCAAAGTTGCCTCTTGTGAATCTGCGTGGATCCAGCTCCAGCAGCACTGAGTGGGTTACCCAAGCCAGCCCCCAGGCTGGAAAGGGCTTGTGCTCTTCCCCAAAGACTCATGGAATCTGCAGGAAACACGTGCTTCCACGTGGACTTTCCTCCGGGAATTGCTGGTGTTCACAGCTAGGAGAGCAGCCCCCCTTGGGCAGAGCCATGGGGCAAACCTGACCCCTGGGAACGTCCCTGCAGCATCATTCCAGGGAGCCAAGTTGTGTTTCCTTCAGTGAAATGTTCAGAATCAGCTTTTCAAGCAAATTATTCACTATAAAAATTATTTCTTTTCCAGATGCATCTGATCTTCTTAAAGGGTGCAGTTCCTCAGAGCAGAACAAACTCATGAAAAATACATGACCTGGAGTGTCTCTGGAATATTTATTTACCCAGCAAGTCTCATTGAGGGTGTTATGGCACTGCCAAGGGTGTGCCACACTGTCGGGTGCTGGCACCAGTGACTGCCAGCTCCATAACCACCAGCTCTCACCCTGCCAGTGTTCCTGTGTGCCACCCACAGGTACCTCGCTGGGGCACTCAGGGTTGTGTCTTGGCCACAGGATAAGCCAGGGTGTGCAAAGACTGTCCAGAGTATCCAGTGTGGGACCTACCAGTGTGGTTTTGGGGCAGGCACAAGCCGTGGTGGGCAGCAGCAGCTCCTGCTCGGTCACCCTGGCTCTGGGGACTGCTGTTCCTCCGGTAGCTGGATGAGGCTGAGCTTGTGTTTTTCCTGATATTTTCAACGCAAGTTGCCTTCAGTCAGGAGCTGCTCTGGCAGCTTCACCTGCCTTCCTTTCCCTAATTGTGTGAATAATGCCACCCTGCTGTCAGCCGGCTGTGCTGGCCCGGGGAGTTAGGCTGGGCAGTGGCAGAGCAATAAGGCTATCCATTAATTTTGTAGAACTTGATAGGTAAACTAAAAGATGGTAAACAGATTAACTCTGTGTGAGGATTGAGGCTGCCCATGCACAAATGAAAAGGCTCTTGTGTGCCGGTGCCTTTTGCTCGCCCAGTCCTGGTGAGGTGAGTGGAAAGGTTCCTCAGGAACCCGGCTGAGCTCCCAGCATGGGGCCATTGCTGGAAAATTGTAAGGGAATTTCAGACTTGTGTTGCTGTGCTAAATCTCAAAACGTGTCCTTAAAGATCAGCACTTCACCAAAAATGGCACCACTCACTGCTAGAGATGTTAATGATGCTGCCCATGTGCCATCCCCTGCACTGGTGCACAGCCTCGGCTGTGCAGGAGCTGATGGGCAGAGTCACTTAAAAAGACGTGTAAATCCAGAGAAAAAAGGGATGCAGAGAGTGTGAGGGGAGTGCGGAGGTTGCTCCGCTGTGATAAAGCAGAGATTTAATGGTGCTGGGCAACCCTCTCTGTGTGTGCTGTGGGCAGCACAGCTTCAGACACAGCGCCTTCGCCTCCAAGTGCTTGTCTTTCATAGATGAGGGAGCTGGTAACAGCTTTGTCATCCCTGAACAGCCTCAATGGCTTTGGGACATAGTAATCTCCTGCCTGGAGCCAGGGGAGTGCCTAAAAATCTCCCCTTGCACCTGAGGGCTGTCCTCAGAGGAGAGGTGCAGAATGGGAAACATTTATCAGGGATAACTTCATCCCTGCATCACCTCTGATACAGACCCATGCATTAAACTGGAATATCAGACTGAAATCCCACACCAAGAGTACCCCCACAGGGGGTTAGACCTTTAACTGCCAAAGCAAGGAGGTTATTTGTTTTTCAGGTGTGGTCTGGGAGCAGGAGGTTCACACAAGCCCAGAAAGAGCGGATGATTGGCAGCTCCAGTCTGTGCAGTCCTGCAGATCACCCCTGATTCCCAGTTACATAAAGCTCCTTATGCAGCAAACAATCATGTTATTAAAGGCAGAAGGACAAGGTCCGATGTAATCCAGTGACTGTGACTAACTGGATTTGTGGGCTCACTCCCACTGCTCGGTGCAGAAGCAGAAAGATCCCTCAGATCTTAGAGGAACTAATTTTGGCAAAGATCCTCAGCAGCGATTGTTCCCCTGGAGAAGGGACAAGGGCATAGAAAGAGGTTGGCATGGTTGAGATTTTCTCCATTGGCTTTTCCAGTGCTGTGGTTTGAGCAGCCCACATGGGTATGGATGTGGGTTCTGCCTGCAGACGTGGGTTGAATCTTTGCTCCAGTTGTCCCCCAAAGCCACGCTGGGGAAAGCCCAGCTCATGTGGGGGCATCCATGGACCTCCCTGTGCCCTGCCCCTTCGATCCTCACACTATTTTGGGGACAGTGGTAGGTTGGCTCTGGAGGCAATGCTTCCCACCCACGCTTGGCTGGCTGCTGTGGGTGCTCCAGGCTTTGCTCCGGTGGCAATGCACTCCCACTGCCACCCAGCCTCCATGAGTTTCACTGGCTCAGCATTGGAATGAAAAGCTCTTTTTCCTTTGATCCAAGCAGGGATTGCAGGGTGACCATCACCCCCTGGTTGCTTTCACAGAGGTAAATGTATTCACGTGGTCTCTGGCACTTCGTGTCCTCCCTGTGTGTGGAGCATGTCCAGCTTTCTGTCTCCAGGTCTGGCATAATTAGCTGGGTGTTTGCATTCCTCCAATGGTTTTGTTTCTGCTGTTTGTCGCCCATGGGAAGGGAACAGTATGATTTGGTGTGCAGTCTGGAGGGAGGAGTGGGCTTGGGGAGGGCTGTTGAGCAGGAGGCTTTGGGAACAGTCAATATTTATAGAATATGACAGCAGTGGCATTTGCAGATAATTTTGGATATTAAGGGAAAATAGCAACATTTGCTTTCCCGTCTATGCAAGGTATTTGTGCTGACAGCCTTCCCTGTCCTTCCTGATCCAGTGTAGGCTCCACTCCCAGCAGTGAGTCCTGAAACTGCTCACAACTTTAGTCATTGTCAGAGACAGCACCAGAGAGTTTCATCCTTCCCGAGGCTCCACCGGCCGCAGCGCTGCCTTCGGCGCTCCCGCACCCACAGCCCCGTTCAGTGCCTGCCCTGGGCACTGGCACAGCCTCTGCCATGAGGGTCTCAGTGATGAGCCCCCAGCTCTGCCCTCAGCCCCAGCACCCCCCCTCCCTCACTGCCATGCTCGGGCTGTGCCTCGCGTCGGAGGAACAGAGAGCGAGTGGAAACAATTGGACTGACTCCAGCACCTGCCAGCCCTCCGCCTTTGCTTGAGTGGAAGAGAATTTTATAATTATGAGAGCGTGCTTTAATTATATATTTGCAGAGCTAGAAGTTCAGCTTTGGTGTTGATGAGGAGGCGCCTGTTAATTACCTCATTTGATCACCCAGCACCAGTGTCCCGCGGTGTCGCTGGGGCGGCACTGGCAGCGCACACGCAGGGATGGGAGGCAGCCGGAGCATCCCGGTGGGACCAGGGTGGGTGCTCTCCCCAGGGAATGCTGCTTGGCTCTGTTTTCCCTGGCCTTACCTGTGTTGATTAAAATGCCATATGCTGGGGTGCCATATGTCATCATTTCCTACAGCCTTTTGAAAGTGCGAAGAAAGAGACAACTGTGAGACTGGCACCGCCACGCTTGGCACCGCAGCATATGCTTTTGGGGAATACACTCAGCCCAGTATAATGCCAGCAGCAGGTAATGGGACACATTGCCTGGCTGATCTGGAGGCTTCAAAGTACAAACCGTGTCCTCCGAGCCAGCCCTTCCCGGCGTGGTTTGGGACTGGGTCCCACCAGCGTGGCACCAATGCCCCGCGGCTGCACCGCCCCTCACGCCACAGCTGTTGGGGCTGCCCCTGAACTGCTGCCACCATAACCCAGGACACCACGGACCCAAAACGCAGCTCGACTCACCCACACCAACCATCCCTCCAGGTCATGTGGCGGTGATTGCTCCTCAGGCCACAACTGTGTGAGATCCAGGGCTGGCTGTGGGCTCCCTAATTCCCCCATTTCCCATTTCTCTCTTTCCTTTCTGGAGAATCCTGCGGAAGGTTCCCTGGGCTCGGAGCGCTGCAGCATCCCGGCCAGCTGCCTTATGTAAGTGAGGGAGGGACCTCGCAGAACTCCCTCCATTCCGAGGCTGATTTAATTAAAAGCCAGTTTTATGGTGCCTGAGCTAATTATAACTTTTTAGCCTGGGGGGTCAAAATGAACTTGTTGCTTATAATTCTGTAATTCAAATCTACTGTGATGAGTTTGGATGCTCAGAATTTTGCAAATAATAATTCATCTCTATAAATGTGCTTTGCTGATAGGGGTTTTTTCTCACTTGAACTTTTTTTGTGCGCTTATATGCAAAGGCAACTGCCTGGGGATGTGTTCCTTGTGAAAAGTAGGGATGCTGATCCTTGAAACTATTATACTGGTGAACAGTAATAATTATCCATGTATTTTAATACTGTAGTGTAAGAAATCCAGGCAACTGAGCACTGCAGAAGGGAAGACACCCCAGGGAAACACCAAGTGCTTTTCTCTGGTGAGAACGGTGGCAGATTCCCACAGGGACAAGCTGTTGAGAGCCACACACAGGCCCCAGCATAAGCACCAACCTGCCCCACACGGGGCAGAGGAGCCACTCATGGCCTCTGTATTACCTACTTTGTGGCACACTGGGAAAATTGAAAGGGAATAAAAAAAGACTAGTCTGCATTCAGAGCAGGAAAGGACAACGCAGGATGGATTCTGGAGCAGAGCTGGGTCTCCTGGGCACAAGCAGCAGCTGCTTTTTCTGAACGCACAGTGAAAAATTGTGGCAAACTCTCCCAGGGGTTTTTAATTCTCTATCCAGTGATGTTAGAGCTGTTCCCATCCTGCCTCATGGCTCTTTTTCCTGAGGGGTAAGGCGAGAGAGCAGCTTACCCATTGCTTCAGCTCCCTGCTCAGCACCAGCATTCCTGGAGCCCTGGCCGGGGATGTGGGGCTGGGATGTGGCAGCCCCAGGACTGACCAGCGGGCTCAGCCTTGGGGACTGAGCTCGAGCTGGGTCCTGCCGATGGAGCAGAGCAGAGGTTTGGATCACGTGGCTCAACCCCCTCCTTAGACAAGCCCTTTATTCCTGAGCATGAGGAGTTGGTGTACAAAGGGGGAATACCCAGCAAAGCTTGTTGAAAAGGTTGCAATCTGTTAATGAGCAAATTGCTCATTTAATTACATTAATGATGCTTTCACTGAGCTACTGCTACTCCCAATACAAAGGGAGAAAAAGGAGAAAAGACAAAAAATCTCCTGGATTAGCAAAGCCTTGATTATGGACAAGTGAGGGACGTGATCCTCTGTGAAGGTCTGTTACTGCCTGTTGCACTGGATCCCTCCAGATTCTCCCGCGTGTGATGATCTCTGGGGAGGACACAACTCTTGGTGTCTGGGACTTCTTGGGATAAAAATAAATTCCAGGTTTTCGAGGTGCGCAAATGTCGGCGTTGGATCAGCACAAGGTGACCCAGGAGGGCACGTCCCCATCAGCCCTTGCCAAGCCCATGGGAACGCTGCCACGGAGCAGTGGTGTCTCTAAGCGTATGCTTAAGCATGCCACTAATTAGGGCTGGTGAGAACGCGTGCAGTAATTACATTTTTGTGCTGTTAAAACGGCAGCTACAATTGTTGGATAAATAGATGGAGCAAAAGCAAATATGTTTGTTTCTCCCTTACCTTGTGCGTTACAGGAAGAAGCACCAGCTGCCTCACAAAACATGTTTGTTATTCACTCAGAACACACTTTAGAAAACTGGAAATAAACAGCAAAGTCAAAATATTTTGTTTCCACAGCAAGCCGAGGCTGCCGAAGGACTTGTCACGGCGTGGAAGCTGAGGAGCAGCAACCCACCAATTCGTGGTGTAAAAACAAAGGAGGAATATTTTGAGATCAAAAGGTTCTTGTTCAGCTCGGGCTGCTTTGACATGGAGCTGTCGCAGTGCCAAGTCACGTCATTCCAAGGGCATGGATCCGCACCCCATGAAGGAGCCAGCCACCTCCAGCACTCCTGAGGGAACAAAGCTTTGCTGAAACCCTCCTGTTCGCTGACTCTGTACCCAAAACACTCCGACACCCCCTTCGGTGGCTCACTGTGGCAGCACGTGGATAAATGATGCTGGGGCTGAGCAGCTGAGCTTCGCTGAAGGACACTCCTCCAAGGCAGAGGGGACGAGCCCTCCCGGTCCCATATTTATGGTGATGGCACAACCCACCAGACAAGGTTGCTCCAAGCCCCGTCCAACCTGGCCTGGAACACTTCCAGGGACGGGACATCAACAGCTTCTCTGGCCAAACTTTCAGGCATTTTGGAGACCCATTAGCTGGGGCAGGAGGTCTGGAGCGACTGATGGGCACCACTGACAGCAGAGCATGTGCTGTGCCCACCACCCACCTTTCGCATGCTGGGAAGCCGAATAATCCAGTTTTTCCCATTCCCAGACAGAACAAGCTTGACATAAATATTCATCTGTTCAAGTGAAAGCAGGAGCCCTTGTTTCTTTGAGTGGAACTAACTGAAAAGCGATGATAGTTTTCTGAAAAATGCGAGATTGTGTACACAGAAGCCATTATATATAAACTTATTAATTATTTAACAGCTTGTTAATGAGCAAGTTTCGGTCTCGTAGCTCAGCCGACCCACCCGTTTGCCGCTGTGGGCAGCCGGGCAGGGGAGCCCAGGGCCCCAGATGCTTTTCACGTGTTAAGCAATGAGGTTGGGAGGCCAAGCTCCAGGAGGGGATGGGAGAGGCCGGCTGAGGGCCAGGATCCAGCGGCGCAGCAGACCTCCTCGCCTCCAGCTCCAGATGCCTGCACACAGCCTGGGAGCATTAGCTGCACTACACGCTTTTGAAATTCTCATTAAACATGCATAAATGGAAATTGTTTTATTTTCTAATGCAAGTGAAAAATTTGCATCGATAGAAAACGCCTGTTCCTGGAGCAGTGCTGGTGTGCGGCACAGCCAGCGCCTCCGGACCCGAGCCTCCTGCAAATGGAGCTTCTCACTTTTGCTGGAATTCCCAAACATCCCAAGCACTGCATGTGCTGTCTGAGTGAAATGTTTCACGCTGTCAGGTGCGGGAGGGCCCAGGTCAGGTCCTGCTGTGTCCTAGAGGTGTCACTGTGGGATGACAGCAATGATAACAGGCCTCTCAGTGTCTGTGTGGTGCTGCTTTCAGAGATGTTTTTCACATCACTCTGACCTGTGCCACGATCAAGATACACACTTGTAAATAGGTGTGAGTTGAACCCAGTGAGGTGTTTTCATTGATCTTGGTGGAAGATTTGTGCACCAAATGCTGGGAAATGCCAACAAGAGGAGGTTCATTACTGCTGGTGAGCAGGTTGTGTACATCACCTACACACAGGTCACTTACTCGTGGGTTAGTGGGCATGGCATCCAAAACATTCCATGGAATTGTACATGTGGGTCCCTTTACACATATTAAAACCCTGCCCAGCTCCAGCCTCCATTGTGCAGCAGTGGGAGGGTGATTATTGCCAGCTGTGGAGAGGATCAGCAGGACCCGGGTGGTGGGTGCAGCAATTGAACTCAGCTGCAGAGGAAGCTGCTCGGATGGCAGAGGGTGGGGCTATAAATGCCCTCGGCAGAAACCAACCTCCCCTTTGGTGCTTGTGTGCTCTTTCTTTCTCTCTGTGTTGTTCCAGCATGGAAAAGCCTTCTTTTTCCCCAACAGAGTGTCTCCAAGCCCAGGGAAAGCTGTTTCCCTTTGAGTCTGCAACGAATTGGCAGGAGAGAAGAAAGTCAGGGACATCTCCCTGAGTGAGCAGTGATGGGATGGACTCCAGGCACACCACATCCCTGCTCTGCTGTAGGGAGCACCAGCCTTTCCCCTTGCACCTGCCCCTCGAGGATGTCACAGACCACCTGGGCTGGGCTGCTCCTGCAGTTTGGGAAAAAGCAGGAGTGGGTCAGGAACAGGCAGAACCGGTGAGCAAAGTGGCAGTGGGGTGGGGGTCAGGCAGCGGGCACTCGTGTCTCTGCCAGGTCTGATGATGCCCCTTGCCAGGCACTGATCAATGAGTTTGCACTTAATTCTCTTTCCTCTTCAGACATGGGAACGATTTAAATTGAAATGTCACCTAGATTATTCAAATTTGATGTAATCTGCTTCCACATGTCAGACATGTTTTGACGATAATGTTTTCCCCCCATGGGTCACTTTGCTCCTTTCTAAAGGAAGCGATGTGAGGTCTCATTAGTGGGACTCTGTAGAGGTTGTGTTGGGATTTGGGCAAACAGGGTTTATCACTGGGGCTGGTGACTCCTCCCCAACCTTCTCTGTTGAAAAGCTCTTTCAGAGCCACTGGCAGAAGAGTTGGCAGCAGGGATTTCAATGTCTCTGTGGAAAGGCTTCCTGCAGAAGATGTGTAGGTTTAGGGGGGAAAAGGAGTCCTATCATATTTTTGCATTCATGTGGCTGCTGAGGAGTTCCATTGCATTATTCATCCTGGGAACTGGGTAAACCAGGAAAGTTAAAAAGAGGGAAATTGCTGCTGTAAGCCATGGTGTTTTAACATGCAAACGATGGTTTTTATTCTTAACAATAGAACTGTTGGATTTTTAATTTTGCACCCTGTGTGCTCAGCTCACTGTGCAGACACAGGAGTCCTACAGCTCTGACTGGCATCTTCCCTGTTTCCATCACTGTTGAGTAGCTCCCAAAACCACAATGATTTCATGGACCTGCCCTATTCTGCTGCATCTGTTGGAGCAGGGAAAAGGATCCAGACACCCAGGGAGTCACTTCTGGGCCTGAGATATCATCTCTGATAAAAAATCAGAGAATAACAATTTCTCCACCTGGAAGTGTAATCAGGGGGTTTTAAATTACAGATTTTTTTCACAGACCTCTGTGAAGTGTTGAGGGTAAAGGTGGTGCGGATCTCTGGGATGGACGGTGCCCGGTCATGTCTGAGCTGCCCTCTCTGTGCTCTGGGGGAGGTGGCAGCCAGGTCTCGTGGCCACACTCACCAGAGGTGTCTGTTGGTACGTTTGGCAGCTGCTGGAACACTGAGGTGCTTGTGCAAGGGCAGAGGCACTTCGGAAGTTTAAAGGTACACGTTGACCCTGCCGCTTTGTCAGTGTGATGCTCCAGGGCTCTAAAAATAGAACATCTCTGACCAAGGAGAGATATTTTTGGAAAAGCTCGTTACTGCAGCCCCTGCTCCAGCCTTCCCCTCATCTCCTCCTGCACATAAATTTTGTCAAGTGCCAAGACAGAGCTGGTGTGTGCCCTTGTGGAGCAGCACCCCAGGCAAAGAGCCCCCACACACTCCCAGAGGGTTGTGTCCCACTTGGCAGAGCTGGGTCGGGAGGTCCATGTCCCACCTGATGGGATTTACAGCCCATTTGTCAGCCTCACCCAGCCCCTGCACCCTCAGGTTTGGCTGAGGGAGCAAACTAACAAGGTGCTCACAACCAGGTAGTGGGGCTGGGAGCAGGGGAGCACCAGGAGACACAATCAGTCATTGCTGCAGTGCAGGGAATCCTGATTTGAACCATTAGAAATGGGGTCTCAGTGGTCCTGCACATGCTGAACTGAAGGGAATACACCCAGCAGGTTATTTACCAAAATCATTGCTCCAAACAGGCTTTGAGAGGGACTCCAGCTATGAGGGAGTGGGAGAAGTGATGAACTCCAGCTGGAAATTGGCTTGGCAAGAGCAGGCATGTGAGGTATATTTTTCTTTTTGTAAATGAAAAAAAAAAAATCTACTCTCTTTGCTCTTGGCTGCCAGCAGACAGCTCCATGATCATGATGGAAACTGCCTCAGACGGCTCTTACAAGCTCTGAAATTAATACCCTTCCTCATTGGAAGTGGCACATCCAACTACTTCCTGAAAGGTGAACATTAATATTCTGATTTTCAGTCGTTAGGTGTGTGCTTTGGCCCCAGAGCAGCAGACATGGAGGACTGGGGAGGAAAATGCAGTTCTGAAGTTGGGTACCTTGGCTCCATCCTCAGAACATCAATGGAGAAACCACCTGTGATCCTGCTGGAAAGGTTCTGCTGTGATGTTCCCGTATCACATCATCATCTTGGAGTGTTTCCAGTGTAAGAAAAGGGGAGAGAAACCGTCCTGGGTGCAGCCTCATTATCTGTGGCATTTCAGGGTAATTTATGCCCGACATCTCGCTGCCTCTCTGGTAGGAAATTGTGGTTTTGGTTCTGTGGCTCCTGCAGCAGCTGTGTCAGAAATATTGAAACAAATTGATCCAACTTGAGGTCCCTGCACGCTTTTATTGCTGATTTATCAGTGTAGGCAAGGCCTGAGCTACGCTGGCACAAGGAGGAGGGAGGTGAAGATGTGGTGGCCTGGCTGCCCACACCATCACTGAGAAGGAGTTTGGTGTCTCAGCAATCCCTGCTGCCCCTCCAAGGGATCCAACTGAATTCTCTGTGCCTTGAGTTTTCCTTGTTTTCTGTTTTTTTTTAATCCTGTCCTAATTGGGGAACCAGCAAAAACGCTTTTTTTTTAAAAAAAAAAGAAAACAAACAAAATTAATGAGCAGCATCAGGGGAGGAAAAAACATTTTCTGACTGGAGCCCTTGGCACAGGCAGGAATTTGCTGCTCCTCTTGGAGAGTGTTTAGCCTGTTGTGAGCTGCCAGTGGAGGAAGTCAAGTGAGAACCAAGTGCCTGGAAGCAGCATTTGGTGCAGCCACCCTCTGCTCAGCTCCTGGAGTGCCCCAGCCACAGGTCCACGATGTTTGTGTCCAGACTAAATGGCTTTTGGGGCTGCAACTCGTCTGTCAATGAGACCAAACGAGCTGTTGCCAAGGACTGACAGTGTCCCAGCTGCTCCTCACAGCTGCTCGGGCTCAAGGGCATCCCCGGGACCAGCACTGCAGGGTCATCAGTGTCTCGATGGGGAAACCTTCCCTGCAGACCCACCTGGGGCTGGCCCGGGGGTTACAGCAGGGCCAAGCATCCCTGGGCTGGCTGCTGTGCCCCAGGCTGCATTTCCAGGAATCCCTCGGAGCATCCCATGCTGTGCTGCCTGGAGCTGGTCGGTGCCAGTGTTTGCCAGCAAGGAGACAAGGGCTGCTGGTGCCACAGGAGTGCTGAGCTGCAAACCTGTGGGAGGAGTTTTGCTTGTCTGGGGAGCACCGGGACCTCTATCAAACCTTGGAGCTTCCCGGATCCTCTGGGACACCAACTTCACCCAAAGCAAACGCTGGTAGGTGCTCACGTGGGGGAGGAGGCTGGGATGGGCTCCCGGTGGTAAATCTCCAGCTCTGGTTTATATAGAGCAGATACTGGTATAAATTTCCTTTGCTTCCATTTCCCCCTGAACACTCTGGGGCTCCATTTTGTTACCCTTGTGTTTGACTCTTTTTGCCCAGTGACTATTTTGGGGTTGAATTTTTGGCTTGTTCTCACTTTGGGGTGTTTTAGCTGGTTGACATCTCTTGCTGAGGGATAATCAGTCCATCTGAATGCCAAGTCTTGCCTTGCCTGGGAGCATCCCCCAGTGCTCCTGGTGCACCTGTGTTCTTCTCTCTCTCCATGGGTCATCCCAGCTCTCTAGAGACATCAACCAGTCATTCCTAGTTCACAAGGAAGCAGTGTTATTGCTTGTTTAGCAAGGCTGCTTTTCAGTACAACTTTCAGAATTCAGCCCAAAGTTTTGAGTAGGAAGAACATAGTTTTGTTGCTTCAGCATGAAGTGAGGAACCCACATGGAGACATTTAATGCCTCACAGGGATTATTAGATACAAAATGCATTGGAAAGAAAGCGTACCATAAATCCCAGCCTTTCCATAAGCTCTAAATCTGTTACATGTTAGACCGTAGTCTTCTAAAACAAAAGTGACTGCACCAAATAGAGACTGTTATTGTTTAAATATTCCTGCAGGGAAATGCTGCCTGAAGAGCAGACACAATAGCTGCCCTGATGCAGGATTTATTGGAGCAAGTTGGCACCAGCCTGTTTGTAGGGAGTGGAATATGCTTGTAGAGATTATACCAGATTTACAGTGATTAATAATGGATTGGACACGGCAGACTTCAAAGGGTTCTGCTCTCGCACAGTTTGGTGTGGGTTGAGCTGCAGTAGCGTTGCAGATTCATTCCAGTGGTTCAAACACTGCTTTCCCTTGGAGAGCAGGGATTTGGGCTGGACAGCATCTGCCAAGCCCCACTTGTCGTCCCCAAAGCTCTGCACAAGCGGCACAACCAAGGTGGTGGCACGCCAGTGTTGCCACCTGGTGTGGTTGTGTGTGGAGACCAGCCCAGCTCCAGGGAGTCCTGGATGTGCCTCCCTCGGGGGACAGCACGAGACCCCTACCCCCCTCACTGCTGGGGACGGCAGAGCCCTTAGTTACAGAAAGGTTCTTATCCGAGTGGGAGCGGGGAGCTCACCTGCCAGGAGGATGAGCAGGGATTTTGTCATCAGGCAGAGGGATTAAGCGAACTGGGGAATGTAGGACATCCCTCTCGCTCGCAGTGTGCACATGCAGACCTCGAGCTATTTTTAAAGACCTTCCAGCCCACACCGTGGCCATAACTTTTAGTATGAAACGCTTGAAATCTGCTCCTTGCAGCAGGAGCTCCCTTCTCCCACTTTGTCCAGAGACTCCCAGCTGTGCTGAGGATGGCACTGCAAAGAGCAAGGCTCTGAGAACTAATCACAGAGGTGTTAATTGTGTGTTGGTATGAACAAGCTCTCACCTGGTCTCTGCCAGGCAGGTCAGTGGTCCCTGTGAGCACATCCTGCCCACCCACGTCACTTCTTCCCCCTCCCCTCCTGCCTGTGAGCACAGGATCCCTCAGACATGCTGGGAAAATGCCAGGGATCCTCAGACGGATGTATTTCATAAGTGATAAGTGCTCTGGCATTAATCAAAGGTTATTGTGTCTGAGGGTTGGGAGGTATCTCCAGCTAATGAAGATGTTTCCCCTGCATCAGCCGTTATCTGGGAGGCCGGAAGAGCTGCGGAGGCTCCGTCCTGCTCCAGGCAGGGCTGATGGGATTTGCACCGGTCCCAGTTGCCATGGAGAAAGTGTTGGATGGCTTTAATACATCTCCATGAATTTCTCCCCAGAGTTTTCCTTTGACAAGCTGGACTGGAGGTAGTGTATAAGGAGCTCTAATCTTCCAACTGTATGAAAAAATGATTGATGGAGCACGAGGGGCATAAACAGCTTATGGGCTCTGGCAGCACGTGGGGCAGTGCCAGGAGGGGCTGGCTGTGGTCCCAGGGCTCCCCGGTGGATGCTGCACTGCACAGCCCTGCTCTGCCCTCCAGATCTGGGGGGCATGGATCCGGGGTGGGATGGGGACAGTGGCCATCGGGCAGCCCCACACCAGACTGAGCTCAGGCTCCCTTTCCTCTCTGCCAGCCCAGGGGTGTCTCCTGTTCCCGCTGCCTCTGGCCACGTAGCTGAGTGCCCACCTCTCATTGACATCCACTCACCAGAAATTAAAGGAAATTAAACCTCTCTCTGTTTCCACATCAGTGTATTCCCATTTCAAAATCCTACCTTTTACATTTGCCTATTTGCTTTTAAAGTTGCTGAAAATATGAATGATTCAAAAAAGTAAAGGAAAAGATACCGTCCAGGTCAGCATTCCAAGCAGCCACTCACTCACCTGCCCAGGTAGTCTGAGTGTTCTTTTTGGGATTTTCACCATCCTGCCCTGCCTTTAACTAAAGGGTCGTTGGACATGGAGTGTGATGGGATCAAGAAAACCTGAGTTGGAGGTTTTCAGGGAGAAAGGAGATGGCAGGAAGCTTAGGAGCAGCAGATAGAAAAGAGCTGAGTGTCAAAATCTGCTGAGATATCTGGAACCTTCAGGAGCAAGCCACGGCTGGCAGGTTTGGGAGCTGTGTTTGGAAGCTGGCAATCCTTCTGTCAGTGCCAGCTCCTTCCTCTGCCTTTTTGCCTTTTTAGTTTATTATTTTTAACCTGGTTCTGCTTCCAGCTGCTTCAGATTCTCTAAACATTTTCTCTTCAGCAGCTCATGGGCTTTTGAAATATGAAGTCCATCCATCACCACCGATGTCTCTCTGCTGCAGTCCCTGTTCGGAGCAGCCTCTGCCACAGCCGGGCACAGCACTGTGAGGGGCTGCATTTGGGGGGCAGCTCCTGTCAAAGCCAAAAATTGGGTCACCTGGCTCCTTGTTCTCTCTTTCCTTTGCTTCCCAGGGCTGTTGGTGAAATCCCCGAGCTCTCCTCACAGAGGACATTTCCCCTGGAGTGCCGTGGAGAGGCTGCGAGCGGAGTGTGTGCTTCAGGTGACGCACTGGGGCTAAAAAGTAATTAATTAGCGAGTTTATGGTGTTTTCCCATCTGAAATTAAAAACAAAAATTATGCAGAACATCTAAGGTAATTAGGGAGCTGCAAGCTACAACACACCTTTAAATGGGAGCCCTGGAAAACAAGATGTTCGGCAGCAGATTTTTGATGGAACAGCTGATAAGGGCTCCTGCATTCACCCTTGTTTCTGGGAGCTCCCCACACTTTACCCTTCCTTTATGGATCCAGGTAGGGCCACAGCAACTCCCAGATATTCTGTTCTCTGTGATCAGGTTTCCCATTTAAAGTCTGTTGGCAAAGATGAGAATTTTGGTCCGTGTTTTATGTGCTGAGTTTACTCAGAGTTTCTTCCCCTGGCATTTACAGCTGGCCCAGCACCTCACCCAGCCCCTGATGCTTTGGCTGTGCAGGATGTTCCACCAATTTATTCGAGTGGAGAGCACAGAGCAAGTCACGCATATTAAATGTGAAGTTTTTGCTACAGTTGCTTCAATAATCTGAAAGAAAAACATTTTAATGTGGGGTTTTTTCGTGTTTTTTACCGTGTACCAGCTGCTGCTTTTGGCAGGGCAGCTGCTCAGCGGGCAGCAGGCAGCGTGGATGCACCTCCCAGGGAGCAGTGCCTGGTGTGCCAAGGGCATCCCCTCCCTGCCGTGGTGGGGAACAGCTGAGGTGTGTGTGGACATCCCACTTCTCAGTGCCTCTCCCTTGGCACTGAAAGCTGGAAATTGAGGCTTTATGCTGTTTTTGCTCTTAGCCAGGTCTGCAATGCCTGCAGTGTTGCCCAGTGTGCTGTTTCCCCCTTTGCTACCCTTTCCCAAACCCACCTGCACAGGGGTTGGAGAACTTCTCACCTGGGTTTAGTGCCTCTGGCGTGCATTTCCAAAGGCTCCTCAATTCTCCAAGGGAGGGAAAAGCTGTTTTGGGAAGCTGTGACTGAGAAAGCAGCTTCCTGGACAGCTGGGTGATGGGTGAGCTCTGCCCTGTAGCCCTGGGGTGACCAATGGCTATTAATTCAATCAGATTTTAAAGAGAAACTGTTCTTTTTCTCACATTTCTTAATGAGTCCCTATTTCCAACAGTTTTCCAGTGGTTGCACTGAGTGCAGAGCCTCTCACAGAACGAGGAGGGGATCAGTGAGGGAAATGGTACCAACACAAGGAGAACCACAGGGATGGCAGAGGAAAAACCATCCTTGCAGAAATGCCAATGTCAACCCCAGCAGGGAGAGGAGGAGGAAAACACACAAACCTCTGTGGGAATGGTGCCTGCGTGGGAAATAACACCCCAAAGGACCACGTTTGGGGGTGTCAGAGGTAAGAATCTCCTCTCCACTTTATCAGTGTCTCACACACATGCTTGGCAGAGCCTTGTTGTGTTAATGCTGCTGTTTCTACAGTTTTCTCTGTGTTTTCTGTATCTTTGCTTTCTCACGTGGTTTTCCCTCCTGCCCCTCTCTCCTGCTGCTATCACCTGTCTTCTCCTTTGATTTTAGGCTGCTCCCTCCCACGGAAGGTGGTGGGGAAGCTGCTGGGGCCGGTGGGTGCTGAGTGAGCACCAGCAGCACAAGGGCCTGTGCTCTGTTAGTTGGGCTCGGTGCCTGCAATCGATATGAGCTTGCCTGGGGTAATCTTTTTGTGTCTTTGGAACAGTTTATTTGGTTTCTAAAGTGCTCGTTTTATAGAGTTATTTCTCAAGCCTTGTCCGAGCCCCTTGTCACGTTGGCACTAAGTGAGTTTCAGGGCTATTTGCTAGTCAGCTTTGTCGTTTCTATTTTATTTTTTGGTTGGCTCTATATTTACATTGAAGTGTAATTCTGTTTGGTTTTGCTGACTTGGGCATGAAGAGAAACTCATTGCCATCATCTGAAACCCCCTAAAAGGGCTTTACCTCCCTGGCAGTGCCCTGAGCTTCGTGGGGTCTGCCTTTGGACCCCGAGCTCTTCTCCCCTGGTTCCCCTTTGTTGGGCTTGGGTGGGGATAGTGGGGGACGTGGGGATGTGAGGGTGCAGGGATTCAGGGATGTGGGGATGCCATGTCCCCACAGCCACACCAGCCCTGCTCTGCCCTGAGTCCCTCTAAAACAAGCAGTGAATTAAAGGACAGCCCACGAGCGCGGGGGAGGGAAGAGAAATCCTGATCTTTGCAGATGACATTTACGCCTGCAGAAGGCCAATGTATTTTATCCACTGTCACATTTAAAAGGCACTGAATTCATTATACTGTTGAATAAATCATTTTTTTAAAAAACTTATTTATCCAGAGAAGAGCCACAGCTTTCTAGTCAAGAGCTGCTCCAGCTTGGATAAACTCTTCCACCGTGGAAGCTTCCAGCTCTCCCCTCCCTGGCAGCAGGTTTTTGGGTCCCACACTGCCCTGGGCATGGGGACGAGGGTCCAGGTTTTGCTTGGGGGAGCAGTTGAGGGCTGACAAGGTGCTGATGTGCTCAACACCAGCGTCACAAAGGGTTAAGTTGCTGAGCTGGAGCTTGGTAAATCAAGCAGGAAAATAATCAGCTCCCAGGTGAAGTGAGGAGATGCTTGATGTTTTACAGCTTCTTTCATACACTTTACAGAAACTAATGGTTACACAAATAATACCTGGGGGATGATAACAGGCTATAAATAATTCAGGGTTCTCCAGCACAGAGCTGCCGTGTGCAGGTGAGAGGAGTGCACAGCACCTTGGGATGACTCAGGTTCCAGGGGATGGTGCCCTCTCACCATCCCACAGCCCTCTCAGCGGTGTCCCTGTCCTTTTCCCAGCCTTCCTGGACTGGGTCTGCTTTCTCCCCTCGCACTCATATCACCCACTCCCCTGCCTGCTGTGGGAGCTGTTGGCAATGCCCTTTGCCAGTGGTGCCAGGAGAAGCCAGAGCCTTCCCATGTGTGCTGGGACCACACAACCAACTGGCCAAGCCTGTCATCCTCCACAGAGCTGTGCATAAGCTGCTTTGCCCCAAAGCCATGGCCTGTGTCTACATCCAGGCTGAGCACCTCAGAGAGCAGCTGCCTCTGGCTGGCTGTGGGTCACGCCAGGCTCTGCCCGCCTCTGCCAGCGCTTTCCACGAGTACTGGAGGCTTTTTGAGAGCTGTTCTGTGGAATTCCCGACTCGCGGATGGAGAGGTTTCAGTTTATCTCTGCCACTAAATATTTTGACAGGCTCTCGTCTTGCAGCCCAGCACAGTGTGACATGTTGTAGGGTAACAGTCCCCTCGGCTCCCTGCCCAGCACACCACGTGCTCCGTGCCGGCACACCGAGTGCTCCCCGTGCCGGAACGGGCTCCAGGGAGCAGCCACAACCCTCCCGGGTGGGATCACTCCCACCTCAAACCCCGGAGATGGGAAGGGGGCAAGGGAGGAAGGCTCTCTGCCACCAGCTGCCTCAAAGCAGGGGAGGGATGGCTGCCGAGGTGGGCTCAGCCTCCTTCCTCCCAAAGGGTTCCCCAGTGCCAGGTCCCTCCCAACTACCCTTCTGGCTGTCTTATCAGTCATGAACGTTTTGCTCTTAATGGGGACACGACCAGGAAAAGTTGGTGGCAGGACCCACAGCTCAATAAACCGGGAGAACAAAAACCTCCACTGCAATTTGGAATTGAGTTTTTCTCCAGCCCGTGTCACGGGGAGGAATTGATTTGTCTAATCTCTTATCTGTGACTATGAAATTGTATTTCCCTCTTAATAGCCCTACAAATGTTACAGATGGATAGTTTGGGAGACAGGCTGCCAATGGCAGGAATACTAAAAAGGATGTTGGGTTTGGATTGCTTTGGGGTGCAGAAACCAGCCTGTGAAATGCTGGGAGCCCAGCCAGCCTTGGCCCCGCTGCTCAGGGACCCTGACCTTTGCACCCCATTCCTGCTTAGCTCCGACTGGGGGGCTCTGAGGAGCTGTTTAATTTAGGCATCATAAAGCTGCCCTGTTCCTCTCACCTTGTGCCTGCATTGCAAGGGAGAGGACGTGGCAGCAGACCCACTCCTTGCTCTGCTAATCCCAGTTTCCCATGTGGAAGTCTGGTTTTCCCACGCTGGGATAGCCACCAAGTGCCTCAGGCACTTACACTCCCCATGGAGCAGCAAGTGGCACCTTCAGGGGGCAGAGGGGGCTTTGCCCTCTGCAGCCCCCTCAGCTGGGTTTCCCCACGATTTCACTTGCGAGCTCACTGGCACTGACATCCTCCAGATGCCTCGGGGTCTGGATTGAAGAGACATGAGGTGACAATGTCCTCATACCCCACACTCCTGCCCAGGGCCTGGTGGGCTGCCTCGCTCAGCAGCATCTCCCCTGTGGATGTGATGTGTTGATTGAGGTGCCTCTGGCTCTGGCCACCCCCTCTGCTCCCAGTCCAGGAGAGCTTCCCAGGACCAAGCATCTGAGGTGGAGGAGAATGGGAACACCACAAGCCCCTGCCATGGAGCTGTTTGATGATGAATTTGGAGTGGCCAAGGTGACTTTTTGGGAGGTGACAAGGGCTGTGCCTGTCCCCATGCATCCCTCATGCCTGCCCAGCCACTGAGCCCTTTGGTGAAGTCCCCGCTGCTGTCGGGACACTCATCAACAAACCATCACGGTATTTAAATGAGTCAGATTAATCACTTTATCATCCAAATACAGGTGGATTAATGTGGTTGCTTAATACTCTGTTTAAGCAGATGATTTTTTTAAAAAGCTCAATAATTGAGGGAATTACTGGCAAAATTAGAAAAATTAGCAGTTTATTTACTGCTTATTGTCTGAGCTGCCAGCCAAGAAAAAGTGAGATTGCTAAACTCTTATTTTACCCTCTCCCCTCAAACAGCCCCACTGGTAACAGAAATCTGAAGCTCCTGCCCAGACCACCACGGCTGGGACTGAGCAGGTAAGTGTGGAAATACACTGTCATGGGGAGAACCGAGCTCCATCTCTGCATGTTTTAATATGGGGAATGTCATCTGCTGCTCCAGCTCCTCTCATAAACAGGGAATGTACCTGTCAACAAGCTGAACCCGTAAAAGTTGAATAATATTTGTTGATTAATGTAGGCAATGGATTTCATATTTCCTTTAAAATAGTTGCTCCCTATTTCTGTAAATTATTCATCCGGTTTATAAGGCAAAGCAAATATTTGTGAATAGATATGAATTATGTGATTTATAAGAATGAAATATTCATGAGTCATTTTCATTATTCACCTCATCTTGGAATTGCTACATAAATCTGATCAAGCAAATAGATTTGGTGAAGCTCAGCCCAAACTCGCAGGTATCACGGCGCTCACCGGCTCCCGCACGGTGAACCAGAGCAGGTTTGGGCTGAGTGCCTGAGCCGCTCCTCAGCCGGTGCCCCGTGGCTCCAGGGAGAGGCGGGGCAGGATGTGGCGGCTGAGCAGGATGTGCCCTGCAGCCCTGCTTCTTGCCAAAATCAGTTTTCACCTGGATCTCAGCAGAGACAAGGGCAGGAAGAGGAGGCTGTCGCTTCCCTCCCTGACAAGGACGCCGGCGCTGCCGGGAGGTCACGCAGCACCGCGGGGAAGGGGGCTGGGGAGAGGTGTTCTGACTCCGAGGGATGACTGCAAACAGCAGGAGTACTGGCTATGCAAAATGAGGGAAAAGTGGATAGAAAGCCTTGCTGCTGAGTGGCTCCAATCTGAGCGCTCACAAATGCCCTTTGCCAGCCTTCAGCGAGACCAGGCTCAGTGTAGTTGTGAGAAGAACCCTCACGTCTCCCTGGCTTCCCACTCACACCTCCCCACATGGCCACTCTTCCCACTCCAGGAGGGAAGGCTTTGCCCCCAGTTGCTCCCACAGACTGCTGGGGAGACCTCTCCTGAGAGTTGGGCTGCTGTACCATGTGCATCCCCCAGAATGTCATCTTTACCCCCAGCCTTTTCATTAAAAGCAATTTCTCTTTCTAAGCACTCTCCAGAGAAGATGCCCAAACCACTGAACAGCGGGAGCAGCAGGAGAAGCCTCCCACAAAGGATGTGTGTGAGTGGAGGGTGTTTATCTCGGCTTCTGCTTTCCAAAAACCAGAAAGCACCTTGGTGTTGTGAAACAAGGACAAGTTTGGAAAATGCTGTTGGCAGAGCTGTGACCCCGGGGGAAAGCCTCAGAGTGGTGGGGGACAAGAGGACCTCTGGCCTCGGCTGCCTTGAAGGGACAGGGTGAGTCTGGGAGTGAAGCTGGTGCCAGTCTTGGGGTTAAGAAGAAAGTGAAAAAAAAACTTAATGTTAAAAAACCCCGGCAGATGCTTTTAGGACATGAGTAACACCTCTGACTACACTGGGACTGTGGGTCCACTCCAAGTGATGTGCGTGCTAAGCGCTGCTTGGACCGGTGCCACCCGGCACTCGCTGCTGCTGGTAATGAACTTGGCTTCTTTGGGAGCTGCAAGATGAGCACTCTAAAATTCAGCTTTGGGATCTTCCTATTTTCCAAAGTGTTCGAGTGCTTTCTTCTCAACAGCAAGCTGCCATTTAGGAGATGCAGTTCCGCAGGGAGCGCTGGGCATCTTCTGCCACCGGCGTGTTTCGCTCAACCCTGCGCAGGGACGACACAAAATCCATGTGCTTATCCAAGTGGAATTGCTGACTCTATTACCGTGGTCAGAGAAAACAGTCTGTCTTCATCCTCCCTCTGATCCATCTCGAAGGGGACAGCAGTTCAGTGCCCTGATGTACTGCACATCCCAGATCTGCAGCCGGAGCTGGCCAAGCTGAGTGCAGTGGAAGCTCTCTGGGGGTGCAGGACCCAGGCTGTGGCTCCTCTCCATGTGCTGAAGAGGTCAGGTTGACAGGTAGAATTATTTAAATCCATGGGAGGTGTACAGGCAGCATGGACTCCCCACAGCTCTTGTGCTGAGATCGTGGCTGTCCAAGGAAGAGGCAGCAGGGCACGTTCTGCTTTAATGGCACCTGAGAAAGGAGAGGAGAGGCTTTGGATCCCAGGCAGCTCCTTCCTGGCCTCTGGCTGCTTTCCTGCAGCCCCTCTCCCGAAGGTCACATTGCTGCCTCAAGGCAGAGGCAGAGATGTTTTATTCCAGCGGAGGCAGCTCCAGAGTTGTCGTACTAAACTCCAGACTTGTTCAACCGTGGGATGGCATTTTTCCCCTTGCCGGCTCTGGAATAGCCACAGAGAAGCCATTTGTCAGCCTGGTGTGTGCATCCAATCTCTGGGGTGCTCTGCTTCGCCTCCCATTATCAGCTGTGTCTGCGGTGCTTAACGAAGCAGCTATTTTGAGGCCTAATGAATTTGAAAAGTTTTTGACTCCTCTGTTGCAGTGTCTCAAGTATCAGGAACCTGGAAAATGACCTTAATGTCACACAGAGCATTACGAGCCTGTGCTGTTATTGAAGGTGTTCTGCTCAGGTGTTTCACGGGGTTTTGGAAAAGCCGCCAGCAAACAGGAGCTGTGGGAGATTCAGCAGGGAGGGTTTTTCCTTTGGGAAAAGGCTTTTCCTTCCTTCTGTGAGGAAGTCAAGGGTTTGGTGACTTAGAGACAACCAGAGCTGTCAAGGGCAAGGCAGTAAATTGTCCCTCAGTTACAGCCCTGCTCCAGAGAGACTCAGCTTTGTTGCTGCTCTGGGGCCAGGGGTTGCTGTTTGAATTATTGCAAGCATGTCCCAATAAATCCAGGATCCAGCTCCCATCAGCACAGCATCCAACCCCATCTCCCGTGCTTGCAGGTCAGGGAAATCCCAGCTGCTTTCCGGGTGCTGCATCCCTTCCCCTCACACCAGCAGGTCAGGGAGCACGAAGCATCTCGGGGATTCCTCTTTCCAACTTTCTTCTTTTCCCCCATCCACTTTCTCAAAGGACTTTGTTCCTCAGTCATTTATTTTTTAAAAGAAAACCAAGATAAAAATTTCTCATCCTCCAAGTGCCATTAATTGCTGCTACTTCAGAGTGCACAGGGCTGGGAGTTATTTTATCTTTTGCTCAGCAGCTGATGGAGTTGTAAACCTTTTCCTGGGCAGCAGGAATTCCTGTACCAAGGGCTGACAGGGGAGAATCAAAGGCCCAAAACAACCCTTTGAGGAGCACAGCCTCTCTCCCTTCCACTCCAGAATGCTCTGGCAAATCCTTCTGGACTCCTCACATTGTTCCCTCGTGCCGGGTGTTTGTTTGTCAGCACCAGGGAACAGCAGCAGCCAAAGCCTTCAACAGCTCACAGGGACATCAGCCATAATTTTAAGGTCTGTTAAATATGATTTAAATATTTTTTTTTTACTCATTAACAACAATTTAGACTGATCTCTTTTTTTTTTTTTTCCGGAAACTTCAAGTATGACTGTAATAGCTTTGTAATTTTGGGCTCTATCATTAAAATTAATGATATCCTAATGCTCTGTGTGCACTAGAAAAGTCTGATCAGTTTTTTCCCCTTTATATATCATTACTAATAGAACATTTTAATGGCTGTAATTTCCAGCCCTGTAGATGGAAACCTAAAAATAGGAAGAAAGCCTATTTCATCACGCCATGCCAGCCCCTAAATAATTCAATTACATAGACTGGAATATCTGAAGCTGGGTGTGTTCCCAGCTGCAGATAACCAAAAAGTACTTGATATTGCTTTCAGAGTGGGGCTGGTTATTGCAGGGTCTCATTCTCTGGCCCTGCTGGGGATGCCGGGTTCAGCTCCTGGCTGCAGAGCTTCAGCAGCTTCCCCTCCTGGAGCCGGGGCTGGGGGTGGATCCAGGGCAGTAGTGGGGCTTCAGAGCCTCAGCCCAGCTTGCAGTAAGTACAGCCCCTCCATCGCCAGCAGCGATGCCTGCAGCCAGCATTGGTGAAGGCTTCTCTGTGGATACCTCTGGCTCTGTATTGAACCCTCAGATCCCTCTTTCTGTGTTTTCCCTGCAAGCAAAGTCTGTCTCTCCTGGCTCTGCTCCTCCATGGGGAAAGGCAGGAGCATCACCACGACTGAAGCCTAAAGCTCCCCTAAACCTGTGCTAAGTGCCCGGTTTATTACTCCCCACGGTCTTCCTCCTGCTGTAGGTACTTCCAAAGCCTTTCATCATCCCACACACTCCCACGTGCAGTCAACACATTTCTCATCTTCACCTCACAGAGTTTATCAGACGCATTTCTGCCATTTATTGGTTTATGCTTCACCTCCACCAGCAAGAGTGCACGATTTAATTCTTACTCTGGGGTTTTTTTTCATCTCCCTTTTGTCTTTGCCTAAGGCTGAGGGATGGTTCTGGTGTGCTTGTTACAGAGCTGGTCTCTCCCTGTGGTGGCTGGACACGGCCGTGGGCGGGAGGGGAGGGATGTCGTGGCTCAGCTTCCTGCCCACGCATTTCTCCCCTCAATAACTCACCGTTTTGCTCCAGAGCAGCAGGGTTTCACTTGGCTCCAAGCAAACAAGACACGGCCGTATCATCTGCTGCTTGTTAAATACAGAGCTGAGATTTTCTCTTTTCTAGGTTAGCATCACCTGGGCTCTCCATCCCAGCGGAGCTGCTTGGGCAGCCCCAGCCAGGCAGGACTGCGCCAAGACCAAGGTGAGATGCTGAATATACTGACTGTTGGATGCTGATGTTGAATATTTGTTTTATAATCATGGCCTGGTCTGAGCTTTTCAGTGGTTCCCCCCAGGTGCCATACCTCGAACATCACCTTCTCCCACTGCACAGGGAGGGACAGCCAGGCTTGGAGGGGACAGGGCAACGCTGGCACCAGCTCTCCTGGGCCAGCAGGGAGCCCTTGCCAGTGTAGGGATGGCAAAGATGAGGCACTGAACGTGGATTATTTGTAGGAGCTCAGAGCTGGCCACATATTTAGGAGAGATGCACTTTTATTCCACCTCACCTTTGGGTTCCCAGCATGGCCATGCCGTAGTGCCAGTCCATGGTTTGGTTTGCTGTTCAGGTTTGGGTGCCAAAAGGAAGCAGTTATCGCCTGGAAAGCCACCTCCCCAGCAGCAAGTGGTAGAATTATACATGAATTTCAAACAGACAAGGGCAGGCTCAGTAAAACAAGGTGCCATTCCATCAAGGTGCTGATTTACAATGCATCAGCCCTGACCCTGCCGACACCTCCAGAGAGGGAGGTGATTACCTGCTCCAGCCCTCCTCTGGAACACAATGTGTGGAGTCTGAGCCGTGATGTTCTGGAGCTCACGGGCTCTGTCCAGGGTATTGCTCCTTTCCCCTCACAGGCCATAAGTAGAGCTGTAGCTTCCCACACTCTGCAACAGACCTGAAAAACGACAATATTTAAATGTTTGGACTTGTTCCCAAACAATGTTGCATTAAAAAATAAATAATGCTCTAAGGATACAGATTTAAAGGCACAGTTACCGAAAGGCACCAGGGTGTCATTTGAATGACACAGAACCAGGGTGCCCTGCTTCCCCTCAGGTGCTGCCCATGCATCTCACCCAGGCTGTGGTGCCTGGGCTGCCCCTCAGCCCATCCCTGTGCTGTCCTGCCATGGCCAGCAGCCACTGTGAGAGGATCACCCTTGGCACTTCCAGCGGCACATGGAAAACAGCTGCAGACACGTGGGCTCTCCTGAGGCTCAGAGGGGCTGAGCTGCCCATTTCTGAAGTAGGTCCTTGGGCGTTTGCACTGTTATCCCTGTGTACAAAGACCAGCATTTCCTCAGAACATAGGAATTTCTCATCCCCTCCTTTTGCAGTGGGAGGTTTTCCTACTGGCATGGAAAAGATGTGAAGGGGTGCTGTGGCCCTGCTGAGCTCTGCGGGTTCTGGGACAGGCACAAGATGCTTGAGCTGGGAATATAACACTTCTCCACAGCAATATATCCAGCATCCATGCTCAGAATTGATGTGCTCTTCTATCTTAAAAATCCTAATCGTTTTTTATCAGTGGCATCACACTTCTTGCTGTGAGAGCTGCTCCACTATCAGCTGGAGGAGTGCTCCAGTGCAGTAAAAGATACTAGAACATGTTCAAAGGTATGTTTGGCTGCTCCTTTCCTCTTTGGAAGCTCCATTCCCAGTGGGTTGTTGCCTGCAGTTGTTGTCCGCAGGCACTGTGACACGGAGCCAGACAGAGATCAGGAAAAGATCTGTTCCCTTCAGAAGATTCCCAGCTCTCAGCCAAGCTCTGTGAAGGTGATTCCCAGGTGCAGGGGAAGGCACTGGCTGTGACCCTCAGCAGCCGTCCCTGTGCTCTCTATAACTCTCCAAAATTTCTCTCCTCACAAGAGGAGAAAGCTCCCAGGGCGGTGATTAACGTGTGATCAATCAGTGTCAAATAAAAGTCATCGGAATATGGCTGTGAGGCTGATTGCCTGTAACCAGCATAATTAGACAGTGAGGATTTTCCTTCTTTTCTGCTTCTTCGAGGGAGCTAAAAGCCTCCCAAACTGGAGCTCCTGTGCCTGCAGCGAGGTGAATTCACATTTGACCTATTGTTCAAATAAAAAGCCTCCTCAAATCCAACCCAAGACCTCTCCAAAGAACACCAGAGAACCTTAATCCCTAAAATTTGTTGCCATATTTAAGTATGTGTGGTCGGGCTGATTTCAGGGTTGATGGGCAGGAGAGCAGGTCTGTGTCTCATCCACCCCAGTGTGGTGTTGGCAGTGCTGTCCCCAGCCTGGGTGACCCCAGCGTGCCATATCAAAGCTGTCCTCTTCACATCTCCATTAACTCTGTACTGATTTCCTCAGGCTGACAAAAGTTGGCTGTTTCCACGTTCCCTGTCACTGCTGATCTGCCTCCTCTCGCTCTCCGAATCCTCTTTCCATTTCTATTGGCATTAATGAAGTTCTGTTCCCCAGTGCTGCTGCCCCCTCGCCCACCCAGTGCTGCCTCACGTTCCAGGCAGCTTCACCAGCTCCTCAGGCCTTGGCATCGCCCCAGAAAGCCCTTGGCATCAACAGAGGGTCCCTGGCATCGCCCACCACAGGGCCCTGCCTGTGCCGAGATCACCAGACTGCCACAGCCAGCAGCCAGCCCATCCACTGAGCTACTTTCCTAAGCACTGGGTAATTAAAAAAACCAGCAAATGGAAGTAATTCCCACTTAGGAGGAAGGACCTGCTGGAATTCGTGCTGGGAAGGAGGATTCAACAGCTGTGCATTAGCATAATGTAGAAATGGCAGGGAGTAGGATGCTATTTTCTCCCCAAGCCACTCACGGTGAGCGGAGCTGACGGAGCTGCCCCCCTCTGCCTCAGGTTTCCCAGTGAGTGGGAAAGGCAGGATAGAGCCCAGGACTGGGGAGCGGCTGGAACCCCCTCAAGCAAGCACCAGCCTTTCTCCAAGGACTCTCCAGCTGAGCATGCACTGGGAGGGGTTTCCTTTGGAAAGGTGAGCTGGGATGTGGGAGCCCTCCCCAGGGCACCCAGCCCCCCACTCCCCCTGTCCCCGCCAGCTGCTGACATTTCTCCTCAGGCTCTGGCATTTATTTTAATCCATCTTGGGTTTGTACTTCTCTCTCAGGATTAATGGGCAGTGGCGAGATATTGCTACAGAAAGGTGAATTCACCCGAAGTGGGAACCCCTGTGTCAGCCGCTGCCCGTGGGGTGAGAGGAAACTGAGACAGCTTCGGCAACGACAGGGGAGGGATGTGAAGCCCAAAGCTGCTGCAGGACAGCTTTCCATGCCCTCTGAGTGCAGGCAGAAGTTGCCATGCCTGGCACTGGCTTACCTTGAGATGGCATCCCTGGCCTCGGGGCTGCCAGGTTCCCTCTCTCCATTGCTGCCTGGCACCGCCTGGGAGACAGACAGATGGACAGACAGACAGACAGACCGCTCTGTACTGCTCTCCGGGCACCGCCTGGGAGACGAACAGATGGGCAGATAGACCATTCTGCGTGACTCTCCGGGCATCACCTGGGTGACAGATGGACGGACAGACCCCTGTGTGTCGAGGCGGCCGGACGCACAGGCAGCCGCTCGCCGTCCGGTGTCCTCCCGGCCACACATCGTTTGCCCACAGGCTCCATCTTGTGGAAGATGTTCCCTCAAGGAGCTGAAGTGGGAAGTCATCCTTTGGCATGAGAGCCAGCGTTCGTGGGTCTGCTTGGCACTGCCGGCGTGGGGGGTCAGCATGGAGTGGCCGTTCTGGCACCCACTGACACCTCGGTTACCCCGCTCTGCCTCCGTGGGCTCAGTGCCACGTTCTGCCCTGGTTCAGCTGATAAGAGAAGTAAATGTGGTGGAATTTATTTCAACAGATGGAGGACAATTTTCTTCTCATCATTTATCTGACACATCATGACGTACCAGCTTGCAAAGCCTCGGGCTGTGATGTGGAGCCACCGGGGCTCTGCCAGCAGCGGCACCAGCAGCTCCCGTCATCCAGGAGGAGCAGCCTTTCCCCATTGTACCTCTCCGCTGTGGGATAAAACCGAGTGGTTTCCAGCCTGCTGGATGTGCTGCCTTCATTAGGTTTATTTACCATATAATGTGACACAGTGATTTCACTGTCTGTAATTTAGTGACACATTAGGAAGGAATTAATCATGGAAAGCAGCGCTTGTGCTGCGTGCTTGGCCAAGGTCCGGCAGGAGGAGCCTCGCTCCCAGCTCTCGCTCCCTGGCCTGGGGTGGTGCAGACCCTCAGGAGTGAGGGTTCAGCAGGTGGAAGTGCTGCTGGCATCATCATTGCTGGTGTTCTGTCACCAGGTGGCCCTTGGCAATCGGGCTGTGCCTGCAGGCTGGGGACACGGCTGGAGGGACGCACTTGGAGACTTAAACTTGTAGGAAAACAAGATACGCAAAACTCTCAAGAGCACATCCAATTTCCACTCATTAAGCCATAATTTCCATCATTTTAATTACATAAAAGGCAGATAAATGGTGAGTGTGCTCCTACTTGTGCCTTTTCTCTTAATTATTGGTCCTTCGCACGGGCCAGTTTGCAATGAATCAGCCTTTAAGCAGCGTTCACTCGGAACATGCTCGGCTTTATTTGAATTATCTTGTTGGCCGATCATTCCCCAGAACATAATAAAACAAACATTAATTACTACTTCAGCGGGTGTAATCTTCTTGAAAGCACTCGACGCTACTCGAATGCCACTGTAGCCTCACTCCCCGCACTTCGAGGCACGCGGCTCAACGAACTCATCCGGCAGGTCTGAGCGCGCCGGCAGAGCCCGACTGCAGCTTCGGGAAAGGATGCTTGGAAAATGTGCAGGTGTGCAAAGGAAAAAGCCAAACCTGCTGTCCAGAGAGGATGGAAGGTCCAGTGCCTCAGTGGGATGCAGCAGTGTCACACTGTGCCTCACTGGACCGTGCCAGGTGCTGCAGCACTTGGAACATTTCATGTGTGTGACGTGGCAACTCCAAACCTCCTCTCCACTTCTGATGGCATTTCCAGCACTGTCACTGGAACACCCTGGGTGTCGTGGGATGGATGCTGCCCTGGAGGGTGCCAATTGACCTGCCATCAGGATTGGCATTGCTGCTGGTGTTTGTCCGTAGGCAAGGAGAGATTTAGCCGGATGGAACTCTGGGAGAGGGAAGAGACACGGCTGCAGCCAGGCAGCAGTATGACATTCTTCCATTTGGTTGAACGTCATTAGACATTCCTCATACGTGTGTCATGTGTGGAAATGCCTGTCGAGGTCTTTTCCTGGCAGATCTCCCTCCTGCTCCTCCACCTGCACAAACCTGGCCCTGGAGCTTGCTCCTGGAGTTACCCAAAGCTTTAGAGACGAGGGCTGTTTTCCTTGCCTGTGGCCCTGCTGTCTCCATGGTGCATTTCCAAAAGCATCCCCGCGTTTCACTAAATGCAAAGCTGCTGTCAGGGAGAAGGCAGCTGCAGCCTGAATCTTAAAGTCAAAAATCAATTGCAGCTCCCCTTTCCAAGCACGGGCCCGTGACTGTGGCATACATCCAGCAATCCTGGCTCCAGAGGGGCCCCTATTCAAATCCAGGTACAGCTCAAAAAGAAAACAGCTTTCTGTATTTTAAATATTTACTACTGGTACTTTTAAAGTCTGATTTTGCATTTGTGCAAGACAGAGGAATTGAAATATGCTTTAAATAAGAACATTGCTTCATGTCCTTTAATTACCATCCCAGCCACCCCCGAAGGGCTGTTTCCCCAGGCTGAGTGCCCTCATCCAGGGTGAAGGGCACAGGGAACCAGGGAGAGCTCTGGTCCAGCCCCACCATCCTGGAGAGGAGGAGGAGGAGGAGGAGATGCTCTGAGGATAAAGCCATATGTTGCCAAGTTAATAAAAGACCTTGAAAAGCATAAATCCTCGTCATGCTGGCTGCTGGCCCAGGTGCATAATTTCCTTGCCATTGGGAGGGAGCAGGCAGCATCTGTGCAAATCCAGCATTGAACACTAATGAAAAAGGCCAGGATGAAAGGCTCGGTCCCCGGGGACAGCGAGGGAACCCAACGCTCTCCAGCAGAGCTGGTGTTTGTGTTGGAGCACAGCCTGGCAGGCTGGAGCGAGGCTTCTCCCTGTTCCCCTTGCAGGAAGAGATGATCCAGCCTGAGCTCCCCCTGGGAGTTCCCTCTGAGTACCCAGGGTCTGGGGAGGCACAGTGTGGTTGGGACATTGCCACGGTGTCCGCCAGGAGCGTGGCCAAGGACCTTGCCTGTGGCACAGATGAAAAGGGCTGCTCCTGCAAAGGGGAAAAAGCCCATGTTCCCACTGCCCAGAACTGAGCTGCAAACCTCACTGCTCGGGCAGGAGATACCCGAGTGTGTTCAGCAGGGTAAGTGTGGAGGGGAGGCAGCAGTGAGGGGTGCAGGACCCCATGGATCCATCTTTGCTCAGTGCTCAGTGTGCACTGTCAGGAGGCCCTGGGACCTGCCAGCTGTAGGGTATATTCCAAGAAACTGTTTTTTTTTCTCGGTAAAGCAAATTCTCCTTAACCCTCGTGAGGCTCAGAAGGAACAGGGAAGTGATCATGTGTGTGTGTGACTCAACGCAGTGCAAAGCTGTTTCCCTCCACATTTGCCTACCTGAATATCCAGATGTACACAAATTAATGAGCATTATGATGAGCCTCATTGAAAGAACTGTTCTTCAGGGGTAAGCATCTTCCCCAGCACCAGTGCTGTGTTCTGTTTGCTCAGCTATTAACTGATGGTAAACTGAAATTCTCAGTTGTGTTCTGAAGTGCTGGTGCAGCCTGTCCCTCACCAGGTGCTGCACATGGTGGTGGTGGCAGAGCTGGTGGTGGTGGCCCTGCTCCGTAGGGCCCCCAGGGACCGAGTTCCCTGTGGCTGCAGCTCCTCCTTGCCTGAAAACAGCCCTATGCATCTGATACTGGATGAATTCATTTCACTTCCCACAGGGCCAGCAAAGGTGCCAGGCTTTTCAGGGAAATAAATACCACACTGGTATTTTTTTGCCTTCTGTGAGCTGATTCCAGACAAGGGTTCATCCTCGCCTTGAGTAGGGAACTGGCACCGCATTTCAAAGCCTCATTTTGCCTTTTGTCATTAAATTATATTAAAAGGGCTTTCAGGTTATCCCTTAAGTAGGTGCTTTTCATTCCAGCCATTTTCCTCCCTTCCAGCTGGGCTGCTCCCCCCAGAGCAGGAGCTTCCCTTTCCCTGCAGAAACATCTCAGCTGCATCTCTTGTGCAGGTTCCAGGTACCTTCCACGTGATGGTGTGTTGCAATCTGAGTGACAACCCTGTCCCTTCAGGCACCCAGTCCAGGGTCCCCCCTGCTTCCTGGCCACCCCTCTGTCCCTTGGGAATTTGCAGTGCTGGGGTGAGGAGCTGGACAGTGGCATGACTGTGTCCCTCACCTGCTGAGGCTGAGATCCATTTTTCAGTGTGCTGAGGAGCAGTGAGGCTGATGAAATCTGCAGTTGACCTGGTGAGCAGGAGGAGGAGGAGGAGGAGGAGGGAATCTAGCTCATGACCTGGCAGTGGAGAAACCACAGAGCCAGCCTCACTGGCACCCTGATGCTGAGAACACCACTATTTGGGAGCGACGCTTGGCCCAGGCCCCATTTGAAATCTCAAGCAGATTTTTCTTTTACAACAGATGAAAAAACCTCAATTTTCAAGAAGTGCATCAAGCCCTTAATTGGGATTTTAATTCCTAAACGGCAGTGGGTGCAGCAGAACTGGCTCCCCAGGCTGATGTGTCCTGGTTTTTGGGGAGCGGATCCCCGGCCGTGGCCGTGTGGTGAGGAGGTGTCTGGCAGCCCCCAGAGCCAGCACTGAGTCTCTCTTGCATCTAAAAGCAGACACGAGTGCTACTTATTAATTTGAGTCCACCTCTGAATGCACTTAACGATTCAAGTCCAATTAGTTTTCAGAGTGCCCAGGTAGGAAGTAATCATTAAAAACATGTAAATTAAGTTACTGGGGAGCTTAATAGATTAGTCATTGACTTTCTAGCTTATGTCGGCTCTTAACCTTCAGCTTAAATTCATCACCAGCAATTTCTCTGAGCTGGCTACACAAGGTTAGAGCCAGAGGCTGCAGCATCACCACCAGGGGCTCTGGCTATGCCATGGCATCTCCCTTGGGAAAAGGTGCCCATGCTGGGGACCTCTCTCCCTCCAAAACCAAAGACCCTGGCGGCTGCAAGCACTTCGTTTGCAGGTGATGAGCCCAGGCTTGGGGGCTGCCTTCTGGTGGGGGTGGCCCCTGGGCATGAGGTCTCCTGGGGGGGTCCCATTCCCCTTGTGCCCCACTCTGCCCGGATCCAGAGGCCAAATCCATTTCTGTGTGGGAATAAGCTCTTGATTAACTCCCAGACCAATGTGTGTGTGGGACAGCTGCCTCAGGGATGAGCTGCTGGAAGGACAGGTCTCTGCCCAGCTCTCCCACTGCCATCTCTCCTGCCAGGCTCTTTTCCCTCCATACAGCCCCATCTCCCAGTAACCAAATCTCAGTTTCAACTGGAATTAATCTGAGATTATTACTCTTAACTAATTTCCTAACAGATTAGGAGGAGCCTAATGGAAAGACAGAGTCTCCTGGGGTGGCACAAACCTCTCAGTGATGGGGCACCCACAGAGCCCCCTCTGCTCCCTGGGGCACCCCCTGGCCTGGACCCAGTCCCCAGCCTAGGGAGCAGCTTTATTACAGCAGGGAAAACGAAGAAAAGATATCAAAAAAGATCTCAAGCTGGGAGCATTTGGAAAAGCTATTTCTAAAATTGCAATTACCAGGAAGGAGAACAAATTACCACTTCAGGGACCGTCGCACATGGAGAATCAGGGCTTTGGGAAATAATCAGAAGAATATATTCTCAGAAGTGCATTATTTATATTGAAACATTTTGAAGTAAAGGTCACAAGGAGAAGCTGAAGATTAGTAAATAGGAAAACACGAGGATCACTTTGCTGCCATAATGGCTACGGTCCATTTTGATTATGACTGCATTAGTCACCAAGATGCCTAAATCACCTCAGAGCAGCAATGGGTGCTGGTGTTGAGGAGTTAAGGAGCAGTGGATCCTCCTGCCCCCCTCGACTCTAGACCAAGCTGTTGGCCTCATCCAGCCCCTCAGTGGAGGGCAGGACACAGCTGGTGCTCTCCTCCTCGAGCCCTTCCAGGAGCGGGTTCCCCGTTCCCTCAGCCCATGGACTCTGCTCCTCGGGGGTCCACAGTTCCTGCTCTTGTGGTGACCCTCAAGGACCCCGTGAGCATCACCTTCCTGCTGCTCAGCTCCCCCAGTCTTGGTGGTTATTGATGGCACCAACCAGCCGTGCAGAGGAATCCCAAGCACGGTGTTTTTCTCCCCAGACCCAGCAGCATGTGTGCGATGCAGCAGCTCTGCTAATCACATTCCCTTCCATGCCTTCAGAGATGACTCCTTGTAAGGCAGCGGCCTCTTTGCCTCCCCTTTTATTATCGTAGATCATTTTTAATGCTGCGCCGACCTGCCAAGCTTCCCCTGGCTCCATGTGAGCTATTACAGAGGGCTTAGAACAGATACACAGAGGGAGGTCTCGCTGGGTGATGCAAAAACCCAGGCAAGGCAGGAGATAACGGTGCTGGGATGTCTCCTGAGCCCCCGGGATGCTGAGCAGTCCAGGCAAGAGCCAGGGGCTCACAGCTGCTGCCCCTCACACATCTTACATGGAACGAGGGAGCAGCCGAGCTGGACTGTGAGGCTGATCCGGCCGCGCTCAGCTTTGCTGACAGCCCCTGGCTCCTGCCCCCCTCCCTCCACAGCAGCCCTGAGAAAATATTTGCAGCTTATAAAAGCAGTGAAAATGGGATTGATTTACTGTAGCAACATCTCAAAGCATGAAGTGGCACTTTTACACTCACATCACCCATTAGACATCTGAAGGCATCAGCACAGCCCATTTCATTTTTAAAGACATACAAAATGCTCGGAGGAAGCCATTTGACATCCCCATTCTGGGAGCCGTGATAGCGTGCTGGGAATAATAGGAATGCATCAGAAGTCTCACGTCTTGTCGTTCCAGTCCCCGTTGTGTCAATACGCTGCTAAAGAGCTGGCCAGTGTGGTTCCATAATTTTCCTGTGTGTCACAGCTGCGGAAGGAGCTGCCCATGGACAGTCCCCCTAAATCAAAGTGGCAGCCGCAGCCACATCTGGTGGGTGCTCCAGCCCCGTGTGCCAGGAGCAGCTTGTGGAGGTGGCGACAGCATCCCATGGGAGATGCAGCAGCTCCCTCCATCTGAGCATTTCCAGAGGCAGCACATTTGAGGAGCCCCTCTTGCCCCAGGGGAGGAGAAGGCACCTGGTCACAGAGCTTTCCTGAAGATGAGCCGTGGTGGCCTCCAAAATCGCTGCCCTGCACCAGGCATCCCATCTGCATCCAGGAGTGGGGGAGCACAGGGTGCAGCACTCCTGGCCTAAGGTACCCCAGCACTCACCCTCCAGCCCCAGAGCTTTTTCCCAGAGAGAGGTCCATATTGGAAACATTCACAACTTTTAATGGGATTAATCCATCCCTAGTGCCAGGGGAAGGAGCCTGACCATGTCTCTGCACCTCGATAGCTGCGCTCCAATAGCGCCAGCCCTGATTTATTAACGTGGAGATTTCACTGCCTGGCCACTGACAAATGGCCACAATTTTACCCTTCCCCCGCCCAATCAATACCTCTTAATCAAATCCAATCACACCGTATTAAATTAAGTGTCCAAAATAACCCAGAGTGCTGAGGGTGCCGGTGCTGGCTCAAGCTGGTGTCGGGAGCTGTGGGAATTAATCACCTCTGTGCTGCCAACACGAGGAACCCGGTGCTTGGCAGGGGAGAAAGGGAGGTTGGACATGCAGGAACTATCTCGGGGTACTTCTGATCGTTGCTCCTGCATTGCTCCCTCACTTCCGCCGTGTTTATGCCGTTTCCTTACAGCTCCTTGGGGTTTGCTCTACCCAGCTCTCGCGCTTCCACTTAGTTTTAGAGCTATTTCTGCGCATGAATTATTCCCTGACACAGTTTTACAGCCCTGATTATATTTAGAGAGCTCGTTCATTGGGTGAGGCTCCTCATTTTCCGTTTCGTTGGGTGAGATCCTCAGATTTCTGTATCCCATCTTTCAGGCTCCGGTTGATGTGCGCCTGCTAATTACATCGTGGGGCGCCAGATGAGGCCGAGCTCGCACTTCCTCTGCGTTCTGCAGCGATCTGTGTTTGTGATAAGGCAGAAGGCAGCTGTGGGGAGACATGTCCCCCTGAGAGCGTTGTGGCCACATCAGCTTCCCCTGTATCAGCTGTGGAAGAGATTTCCAGCTGGAAAGGGAAAAGCTGCTGCAGTGGGACCCTGAGAACTGTGTGATGTTTCTGTCTATTAAGAGTTTTGGTCTCCACTGCGGCCTCTCTGGGGCTCTCCAGATGACTTTGTGGGACAGACGGAACTTCACAGTCCCCGGTGGATTCCCTGGGGGCTGTGGTGGTTTGTCTCTCCATCCTCACCTGGCTGGATGCTTCCTTTCTGTTGTACCCACCTCTCCTTTCCCAGGCTCTCATTTCCCAGGCATCTCTCTCTCCTCTGTGCCTTGAGTTTTTTTATTGCAGGTCTGGGTTTTCCTTCCCATCCTTTTGCCTTCCAGAAAATACTTGACTTTTAACTGCATCATTGGCATTTTCCAGGTACTCCTCTTGCAGATATTCCAGCAGCTCTTGGGAGCATCCCAGCAGCCCCCCGCCTGCCTCCCCAGACACTCACCTTGCTCTGGGTGCTGCCGATGTGTCCCTGCAGACAGCGTGACCTTGCTCCTGTCACTGGTGGTGGCCTTGGTGACCAGCCCCTCTCCTGGAGCTCCTCGCCCCGGCCCAGTGTCCCCACACTGCCTTCAGAGAGGACGGCGGTGCCGCTGGAGCTGCGCCAGCTTTGGTAGCTGGAGCCTGGCAGATTTAAAGTCTTAATTGCCTGGATAATTAAAAATCTGAGGAAGTTTCCCCAAAGCACGAAGCTGTCCCAGCCCAGTCGAGCATGCACCGTGCAGGGTGGTGGCCAAACACCACAACTCTGCCTTCCCACGAGCCCAACCACGCCTGGGGGCTTCAGGGTGCGTTTGTTCCCACTCCTGTGGCTGACACCGAGGCAGAACTGCCTGAACCCTTTTCCTAGGCAGGGATTTGATCCAAGCCCTGGACTAGAGATACTGTACAGGCAGCTTCTGCAAACTGTACCACCATCCCGTCACTCATCCCACTGCAGGGAGGGCAGTGCTGGGGAGCCCAGGATTCATTCTGGGATCTATGTGTGGTTGTCTCCACGTGTCGAGGGGTGGGTGCCATCAGGAATGAGCTGGACGAGTCACTGACTGGGGAGGGAGAGCCCAGACAGGGACAGGGTCCAACTCCATCCTTGCCTGCATGCACCAGGACTGGTGACAGTCCCGGCCAGGGAGGTGACACAGGGCAGACTTTAACGCCTGTCTCCTGTTCTGTGCACGTGGCAACTGCGGCTGCAGATTTACGGCTCCAATTAATTGTGTGAGTAAATTAGAGGCACCCGGGTGAAACCACAGACAAGAGGCTGTTTTCTGTGTCCTGCTCCTTCCTTGACACTGGACCGTCCCTGCCCACCCTGGGAGGGAAGGGGGGCTCCAGCAGAGCTCAGTCCCCCCAGTGAGGAAGGTGTTGGGTGACACTGTCCCCGAAGTTTGATGCTGCTCCCCTATGTGGGTCGTCTGTCCCAGGGCCATTTCCCTCTTTGACCCTCACACTTCTGGCCTGGTCCCCACACCCTGGCCCCCCATTCCAGGGGTCTGATCATTGTTTGGATGCATGGCTCTCCAAGCACCCTCTGAGCAGCACACATTCCCTGCCCTCAGCCTCCTGGAAGGGGGTTTCTCTCGTGCTGAGAGTTCCACACTCCTCTACTCCCTCTCTTCACCAGCCCTCCAAGCCATGGGTGAGCCGCTGCTTCCCAGGAGAGTGCTCCATCATCCCTGCTGACAGTGCCTCCCAATTCCCTGTCATCAAGCAAATCTCATCACGTTCCCTCCTAACCTTTGTGCAAAGGTTGTGAGAAATGCCAGGGCCATATTTCACAGGAAATATGAGTCCGAGCAGTCCCAGGCTCGGGGCTGAGCGGCACAGCCGGCTCTGCCTGCAGTGGGCATTCCCAGCCCTTGGCCAGTGCTGCAGCAGGCACTGGGGGCGGCTCACAGGGAAGGGACCGGCACTCTGCGGCTGGTTGCAATGGATTAGGAGAGCTGGGCTTGCCTGTGCTGCCTTATCTGCCCAATAATTGAACGGAATAAGCTCTCTTATCTCTGTGGCCTGGCTTTTCCATGACAGTCCGCTTATCTCGCAGCCCTTGGAGATTGTGAGCAGCCGTCGAGTCTCTGAGAGTACTGCATCCATCCACTCCTGACAGGATTGGGTTTCCCAGCACAATACCAGGACACAGCCCCTCCTCTGCCCCCATCCTGCCCTAGAGATGCAGGTCCTGCATCCTCCTGTCTGGGAGGAGCTCCAGCAGTCTGCTGCAGGTCATGGCTGCGACTCTGAGGCCCCATGGGAAGATGGGTGCCTCTCCCCTCAGGGAAGGTGAAAATGACTCCTTGGAAAAAAATCCAGGGAACTGATGCATCCCTTGTGTTACTGCCCACCTCTGCTTTGCTTTTGGTTGGCACATTTCAGCACAGGTCCCCCAGGCCCCTCCATCAAGCAGCTTCACACAAAGATTACAGGGAGAAACGCTGACTATTTGGGGTTCTTTATTTTGTTATCAATTACTGTGGATTGTGTGAGAAAATAAGTATAAAAGCAGCTGTGAGTGAGTGCCACCAGATGGCAATGAGAATAGCAATGGCCCAGGGGGCTCATGGCCAGGCTGCCAGTGGCACAGCCTCTGGCTCTTGGGAGAACACACCAAGAGAGAGCTCAGCCCCTGGGCTGGGGTGCCCCACAGCCTCCTGCCATGCCCAAGCCCCCCTGGGGAACACAATGAAGCAGAATATGAGCCATTCTGCTCCTCATTTTTCCACCCAAAACCTCAGGATGGTTCTCCTGCCCAGACAATAGCAGAGGAACCTCTGTCCTGGCCATGGTGCCAGCGGGGGATGCTCCACATCGCCCGCACCGAGCAGAGCAGTAATTGGGTCTCTGAGGTAAAACACAGGGATTGCAGGCGGCTGCAGCTGCACGACTGATGGACCACAGAGGAGACATTAGCATGTAAAATGATGACCATTAACTTAATTAAAGAAAGGACACAACACGCATCTTGTTCTTGTATTGGAGCTGCTTCTTCCCACAAATCGTTGGTTGGGGATTTTGATTTCCTTATGTAGGAGACAAAACACCTCAAAAGCACTGGGTTTTTTTTTTAAGATCAGGATGAAAACACCGTCATAAATTAGCAGCAGAATAAATGACTTCTGAGCACTGGATTTACGTGAGCTCTTCCTAAGGGATGGCTAACCCGAAAAAACCAGCCCCAGTCCTACCTGCAGGACCCAAGGACCAGTTGGGATGGTGCAATCCTGACCACACCATCAGCTCCCGGGAAATCAACTGTACATCTGGGAAAACAGCTGGGCATTCCAGCCCAGGAGTACAGCATGGGAAAGCTGGCATACGGAAAGTCCTCCTCAAGGATGTCTGGGCAGCATCCGAGGCTGGAGGGATGTCCACAGATCCCTGGAGAGCAAGCCCTGCTGCCCATCCTTCCTCCATCCCTCCGCCAGCCTGGATGCCGGCACGGGTCAGCCGGGATGCCGCGGGAGCGGGCAGATGTGCTTGTAATTAGGATGCATCAAATCAGTTAAAGCTGAAAACAAAGAAAATTAGAGAAAATGAAGAGGAAATGAAACGGCTCACACAGATGCAGGGGAAATATTTTTAGTCCTCTAAGTCCATGGTGTCTGTTGTTTGGAAGAGTCCACGCTGAATCCTCCCAGGACTTGCTTCCTTTCAAATGAGGTTGCCATCTCCCAGTGCTGCAATTAGTCGTGTCCGTGCAGCTTCTGTGGAGTACAACCAAAGCACTTAATTTTCATTAAAAAGACGACATTGGGAGCAGTTTTGAAGGACAGGCACAGGCACTGGTAACTGTGTTCCTGAGGATGGAATGGGACACGCAGATGCATAAATTACCGGGCTCCTTTTCCACACTCCTTCCTCTGCTTCTCTGCAAAGAAGATTGACTCGATTGTAGGTGCCTCTCTGATATCTCTTTGTAAACCCTATTTACATTTGTGTTAGATAATTCAGTATATCCATAAATTAGTGTTGAACATCAGTTGGTTTTACAGAAGCATTGCATAATCTCCGCCTCATGGGTGTTCACGGCCCATCCCAGGATCCCAGCAGAGGCAGGGGAGGCCAGTGAGTGTTGGCAGCAAGGACCCGTTCTCCTGCCATCCCCTGGAGGCTCCCATCAATTTATGGCTGACCCACCACACACTGGACACTGCCCAAATCTGGAGGGGCATTGGCAACTCCATTTGATTTAACTCTCCATGAGGTGGGAAGTGATGGGACTGCATCCGCCTTGCTCAGCATCACATTGGTATGAGAGCTGTCCTTGTTCCAGAAGCACTTCCCTGCATTGGAGCAATCCAGGAATGCCCCCAGACTCTGGACAACATTCTCCACAACCCACCCCATCCCATCCTGTCACTGCATTCCAGCACAAGCCTTGTCCTTGAAACCAGAGCTGGATAAAATAGGGTCATTTTTATTTTTCAAGTTTTCCATGTTCATAAAAGCAAAGATTCGTGTGGCTGAGCCTGAAGACAAACTGCTTCAAAGAGCAATTTTAATTGAAATGATAATGATGAAAGTTTTGCAGCCAAAAATTGAAAAGTGCATTACTGCATCCCCTCCCTCCTCCTGTTAATGTCCATGCAAAGCAGCAACAAAAATAGGAGCCCTTTGTGAGAGTCTCTCCATGAGTGGTACCAGTTTCCTCAGTCCACAGATTATCTTTTTCTCTGTAAAAATCACTAAGGGACTTCACTGTCCCAATTCTCTGCAGCTTTCCTCATGTTCTTCCTGTGCAGTGCTGGGGTCCTGCCAGTGCACAGGACCTGCCCCTCACCAGAGGCTGCACGTCCAGAAGTGTCCTTGAAAGAGTGAAATTTAAGAGGTTTTTAGAAAGGAAAAGGCAGAGGTCCTGGGATGGCCCCCAAGGGATGGTTGGATGCCAGCAGGGCCGGGACGGAGCCCCGAGGCCGTGCCCCCAGCTGGAGCACTGGCAGGAGCACAGGCTGCTGGCAGGAGCTCAGAGCCCTGGGGAGGGAAAAGCTCCTCCACTCCCCAAACAGAAAACGGCTGCTGGTTCCCCTCTCCTTGGCATTAATCTCTGTCCCTCCTGGGAAATTATGCCACGATAAATCTTTATTTCTCATGATGGCTTGCCAGCTTTAATAATGATTTCGCGGGGGATGGGAGATGCCGGCGAGCCGGAGCACGGGCTGGAGGATGCTCCGCTCCTCCGGCACACACCGACAGCTCGGGACTGATTTATCCTCCTTCCCTGAGCCCTGTTTGTCCAGCTGCCAGGTAGGACCAAGTGAGTAACTATTTCCTCAGTAAATTTAGTCTCTTCTTAATCCTCAGGCACCCCTGCTATCCTGGAATTTATTCAGTACCCACGTGGAACTGAATGGAGTGAAATGTGGGTCTTCAGACCCTCCCCTCGGAAGAGCTGCGCGGTCTCTCCATGTGTGGGAATGTAGGAATTGAGCAGTGCCGGGGAGTTCTATTGTTTTCTAACTCAATAGAAGCCATTTGTAGAACTGTGCTTATGAACGATGGAATTTGTACTTAGTTCCTGCAGTATGCAACTGGCAAACATGAACAATTGAGTTTTCCCTTATTTGTGGAAGTTACTGAATGGCCAAATCCAATTACTCCTGGAAATTCTGCCACTATGCAGAGAGCAGCCTGAGTTTCTCTCCAAGGCGGAGTGGTTGGTGCTCCTGGGGAGCTGCAGGATGCTCAGGATCCTGCTCTAGGCCACTCCACCCCTGCTTCTCTCTCACCCGCTCCGAGGAGCAGGGAGTTGAGAATAGACATTAAATGCCCGACGAAAACGCGACCTACGGCTGAGGAAGATGAGAAGAAGATGCTGCACAGGGAGAGCAGGGCTGTTGGGTCTCACCCCAGGAGCTGTGACAGCTGCCACATGTCCCCTTGACGAGCAGCCCACCGAGCTGGTGCCAAGCTGGTGGGATCCACCTCCTGTCCCACCTGCCCGGCAGTCAGGGCTCCGCTTGCCCTGCAGCCAGCACAGCAGAACAGCTTCGGCCGGGTGAGCACCAACTGTTTTTGCAGGGAGTTACTATAGAAACTATCTCAACGCCTCTTTTTGTGCAGCCTCGTTGCTGCTAATAAATAGCCTCATTATTTTGCAAAAAGTGCTCGGGAAACAGGGAGCAGCATGACTTGGGCCGAGGCAGAATTAATGGTCGAAAATAGTGGGGCCATTTTTCCCTGTGCCGTGAAAAGCGGGGAGGCCGGGGCTCCATTAGGGAGAGTTATGGCTCATTTCTCTGCTTCTGCTGTATTTATGTTTTATGTATTCAAAAGTGATTTCAGCCACAATCCCAAATTACCAATTCCCACATTACATTAAACGGCTGTGAACAGCAATGCCTCCTGCCTATCAAAATAAACCAGTGAGTGCCATGCAGGGAGCCAGCTCCTCCCTGGTGCTTGCCAGCACAGCTAGAGGGACAGTGTTCTAGGGGCTGCCAGGCTGATGCCAGGGACATCACCACTGCCCAAGGCAGATTATCCCTGATTTCCAACCTCAGCAGTCATAGACATCTTCATTTCTCTGCCCAGAGCCTTAAACTGAAACATTTCCTTTTCCCTTCAAGCCCCAGTGCCCCTGAGCAGCCCCAGAGAGGATCATTAAAATATTAACAGGAATAACACAATAACAGGAATAATACAACCCTCCAGAGAGAAGCTAAAACACACATCACTCTTTATGTACTCACAGGTCCTGTTGATTCTGGCTGTTAATGCCATCCCTCTCCCAGCTGGAGACGTGTTCCATCCAGGCAGGGCTGGCCTCTGGAATATGCTGGGGAGTGCACAGGCTTGTGGAGTTTGCACTGGGGTCTTGGATCTTTGTGGACATCAGCCCTCTGCCTGATCAGGACCATCATCAGCCCATGGTTCACACCCAGACCACACTTAGCACATCCCGCTGGTTCTGGAGACTCCCCCAGCTTCTCTGGATCTGAGTAGTCTTATCTGACTCGGGTCCAAGATCCAGTTTGTTTAGTCACCTGAAAAACCTCTGGATTTGTATACAGGCTTCATTACAAATACCACCTGCATCCTCTGATCCACATGCAGTCCCACTAACAGTCCTATTCACAGTCCTACTCACAGTCCTACTTGCAGTCCTACTTGCAGTCCTACATGCAGTTCAGCAGCAAGTCGTTCTGGTGCTTGAAAATGGAGTGATTTTAGGGAAAAGCTCCACTGCCAGCTCTTGGACCATGGTTTTCTGACAGATCTTTATCTGCCTCTCACCATGGGGAGCATGACAGCTCTGATGGTTGGGATGGGGTTTGCACTGCCCTGCCTGCAGCTGCCTGACTCCTACTAAATGGCATATTATCACTCATGGATCTTAGAGGTAAATATTGCCCAGGAGAAGATGAGTTGGATATTTACCATACGGGAGGCTGGAAGCTGGCAGTGCCCACAGCAAACCCCCAGCGTGGGCAGCAGATGTCTTTGACTGCCCCTGCTGTGCCTGCAGTCAGGGGCAGCTTCCCCATCCACCCACTTACAAAATCTCTCACAGCCACAGAGTTTCCTCTCCCTTGCTCAGGAAAAGCCGGGCATCACTGTGATATTCTCATGCCACGTCTGTGTGTGTTGGCATTTTTGTGAAGATCTGAAAGAAAGCTAGAACTGATCACGCTGGTTTGCCCCTGGCAGGAGCCACCACAGACAAATAGGAAACACAGCTCTCCACAGCTCTTCTTGGGGATCAAACTAATGACTTGCGTGGTGTAGACCCAACATCGCGGTGGGAGGCAGCCAGGCATCAGCGAAAACGATGGGGAATAGAATGAATCATTTGTCTTCCCTGAGAAGGAAGAGTGAGAAACACAGCCCCTTAACTCTTCCACAGCCACCTGCCACTGCTGCTGGTGTTCCCAGGGTCCCTGACGGACAGGCAGGAGGGAGAAAAGGAGCACAGGAGACAGATGAAAGGACATCACCATGCTGGCATGTCCCCGTTTTTAGGATGGATGCGGACCTGCTCTCCAGAGCAGGCTGGCTGTCAGCAATTGCTTATTTTGCTGTTAACAACACAGAACCACTTATGGAAAAGAATTTCACTTCCTTGATAATGCTAATAAAGTGGATTTGGCTTTGTGTGCTGCATCCTTCATCTAAGGGGCTGGAGGCACAGAGGCACGCAGGGAGCTGTGTGTCTGCCACGCAGCAGTGGCAGAATCCACATCTGTTGGGAGGCAGCTGAGCAACCCAGGATGAAGCCTGGTCCCTGCTCTGGGGTACTTTGGACCACGGCACTGCTTCACCCTGGATGCCACTGCCTGATGTGACAGGTTTCCTCACCCAGCTTCTTGGACAGGGAGGGATTCATGGAGCACAAGGAGCCACACTATGAACTGTGAGCACAAACACATTCAGGTCCAGTGAGGGGCACCTCAGACCAGTAGCAGGGGAGGGGATCGTGGCTGCCCCAAGGCTGAGGGTGCCGGGACTGCTGACAGCTGGGAACAAATTACAGCTCCCATCTAATCAACTCTGCTCATCGTTTCCCATCGAGCGAATTAAAAATCTTCCAGCGACACACACGAACTGCGGCCCAACCTCGCGCCTGATAAATGTTCCTTTTGAACTCGCACACAATGGGGGAGCAGATTAAACTTTTAACTTTTTTAATCCTATAATTTATTTAAAATGCATTTGCTGAAAGAAAAGAAAGATTTTTTTCTTTGTGATTTTCTCAAGGGGAGCTGATGTTAGAGACAGATAACGCGGTGCAGCAGGCTTGCCTCTGATGCTCAAACCGAGTCCCGCAGCTCAGGCTGAAACTCCCAGCTGTCAGTGAAATCCGGGATTCAGCTGGGGCAGGATTTTCCCTGGCAGAGTCCAGCAGCATAACCCCTATTGGAGTGGGCAGGAGGACCAGAGCTACCCTCCAGCCAGCTCTGCTTCTGTGCCATCACGGCACTGCCACTCTGCCTGTGCCCTGCCAACCTGCCAGCCCGGCACTCACTGTCCCACAGGAGTTTCCCAGCCATGCAGACAGGTCCCATTAACTTCCACACTTCCCAAGGGGAATTTGCACAGAACAGCACAGCATATACATGCATTGCAGCCAGGATTATTGTTATTGCCATAATTACCAAAGGAATTAGTAATGCTAAACCATCAAGAGGTAACGCACCAGAGGCTAACGAGCCATTCGACACACTGAAATGCAAGGAAGCATTTTTCCAGCTAAGAACCACACACTATTTATCTGGGATACCCATCCTTGGAAGTGTTCAGTGCCAGGTTGGATGGGGTTTGGACAAACCTGGTCTAGTGGAAGGTGTCCCTGTCCATGGAACTGGATGAGTTTTAATGTCCCTCCCAACAAAAACCATTCTGGGATTCCATGATTCCATGCCTCTCCAGGAAGGAGTCAGTGCTCAGGTTTGATTTTTTTCCAGCCCTGTTGCTGGCCACTTTTAGAGTCCAACTCTGGCCAAAGCAGGGGCACATCTTCCCTGAAGGAGCTCCCCCTCTCCACACAGCTCCTGCTGCAGGCAGCAGCCTTAACCCAGCCTCTTGAGCCTTTTGATAACCTCATCTTTATTTGCTATTGACAACACAGCTGTAATTGCAGCCCTCAGCAGAGCAGATAAAAGGAACTCTCCAGGCACTGCAAGGAATAAAGGGCATTGCCTTTATTCTGAGCCTTGGTCTGAGCTCTCATCTGAGGTAGCTGCGACCCTGCTTCAACCATGGCAGTGAGAGGGTGATGCTCCTGGTCACTCAGTCCCTGAGCCCAGCCTGCTCCTCAGTGTTGAACTTCCACAGCCACAGAAAACTCCCATGACACCCCATGGTCTCACTGGATCCCTGCACATCCCTCAGTTCCAATAGATACAGGCTCTGGGATTTTCTCGTGTTCCCACTCGTGGGATGAGGAGCAGGAGTGGGGTGGATGTAGAGCAGTCATTGCCTCCTGCAAGCCTCAGTGCCACCTTGGAATTGATGCCCCGCCAACAACAATGACAATAAGTTTAATTCCTGATAAATGGCAGACATAAAACTGAGCTATTGTGTTGCTGAAAGAAATTAAATTAAGGGTGAACAGAAGGGACACATCACTTGGCAGTGTGGCTGATAACGCTGCCTGCTCAGCCAGCCACAACAGCCTTTTGGTTCCTGACACAGCCCCTCCTGGTCCTGGCAGGTCCCTGGGTGCTCAGTGCTCCCTAAAACCAGCCCGGCCCCATTCCATGGTTCAATGCCTACAGGGAAGCAGGTCTGCAGCCCCCTCAGTATCCCCCCAGCTCAACATTCCCCTCATCATCCCCTCCCCAGCACCCCCCAAGCATTCCCTGCATTAGGGCACATCCTGGCACTGAGGCCCCACTGCCGTGTGCCCCAGTGGCCACAGCCCCTTCACCCCATCCCCAGGACATGTGGAGAAGGGAGTTTGGTCTTTGCCAAGTTTTTTAGTCTGGGCAGCCTCTCCCTTGGGATGAACACTTACTTGTGTCTGATTATTTTTCTCAGTGCATCTGTGATAGACTCCAGGTTTGCTCTGTGTGCACAGGAAGACTTTCTTCATTAGCTGTTAGACTCCAGCTCCCGAAGAGCAAATTAGGGGACATGAATATGCAAATTAATGCTTCTAAACTGATAGCAGCAGCACTGCCTCTGAGGGGATCAAAGCTGGGGTGACATTTGGTTACAACTCTTTGCATTTGGGGGGTGGGGGTTGGCACTTCCTTTAATTGTTTTTTGCACTAGAGAGAACTAAAAATAAACCTTCTGCCAAGTTGTTCTCCTGCTCGCTCCAGTGCATTTGGGTTGGGTTTTTTTAAATCATATTTGCCCTGTGTTGCCCAAGCTAGCAGCATTCCACTGGAGGGGCTGAGGCTTTTCCAGCCATGCAGAGGCCATCCCTGACTGGTCCCTGTGTGGAGCTGAGCACGGTGGCCATGGAGAGATGGTTTGGCACAAGGGACAGCTTGGGAACGTGCTGGATGGCAGAAACTATGAGGTGTCACAGATGGCTTCAATTCAGGCTGCAAATCCCCCAAGAAGCCTTTCCTCTGCATTGTTTTCCAGTAATGCCCAAGCCAGCTTTCCATCCCTGCAGCCGACCACAAAGCCCCAGGAATGTGTCCCACAGCCACCACGGCCACCCATGTCCAGCACTCAAATGTCCCAGGCTGACAAAAGGGCCAGTGGAGGGGGGTTTGGCAGGCAGAGTGGTCTCTGCACTATCACATCCTCCCTCCTCGTGGGGCATCTCCATCCTGGGGCACTGCCCAGGTAACTCCTTGGTAGATATTGGGAATCTGGAGCAGATAATATGGAACTACAACAAACTCCCTGCCAGAAGCAGCTGTTGGTTCATGTCTCACCACCCCGGGCTGTAAATGCCCTTGGCTGGCTCTCACCCCATTCTCTGCCAGCCCAGCCTCTGCTCAGAAGTAATTAGGAGATAATTAACATTTGTAGCAAACAGCAGGAAACATCTGGGCCTGATAAGGTACCAGGAGCCCTCGAGGGTGATTAATGGGGCTGGAGGAAGGAGAGCAGTGGGTGGCGTGGCAGAACATTGTGCTGGTGGGGACAGGCTGGGGACTGGAGGGAATGGGATGGGATGGGAATGTCTCTAGGGGATGATCCAGGGATGGGGATGTCTCTTCCCACCCTCCTCCCAAGAAAATATGGGAAGGCAGCACCATCCCCTGCAGGAAGAGTTTCTCAGCTGGGAGCCGATCACTAGGAAAAGACCTGGATTTAAAGGAAGAAGAGAGGGCATTTGGTGGAGCTAAAATTTATTTTGTATGACTCCCACTTAATTAAGTATTTCATTTGCATAACCCTGTGCATGTACTCACTTCTGTCATCAAGAAATTCAGCCATGTGGAAACAGTTTGCAAAAATAACACACATAACTCAAACTTACACAGTTGTAAAAATGGCTTTACATGACGCGGTTAAACAGGCCTGACAGGCAGCCTAGAACCCCCTTCCCCTTCTCCTTCCTCTTCCCCTTCCTTTTTTCTTCTCTAAAGACAGGAATAAACTTCTGCATTGATTTCTGGAGAAATATTTGGGATGTTGCTGGGCTTCATCAGCTCCTCTGGCAATTCCCTTTCTGACCACCCTACTGCGGAGTTCTATAGCGGAAGGGGAGCCTTGGGCTCCCTGGAGCCACTCACACATTATTTCCCTGTGAATCAGTGAAAGGCCAAGCCAAGGGGTCCTCAAGGCCTCCCATAACCTTATTAAACCTTTCCCTCGTTCCTAAAGGTGCCTGTGCCCAGGCCTCTCCAGCCTTTCACCAACAGTGTGTGGGTTGGATTGTGAAAAAGCCAAAAATACAGCCCTGCACACACAGAGACATATTTTTAGGGCTGTGCTGACCTTCTGCAGTATCCTTCTGTCCTCCCCATGTGACACCAGGAGAAATATCCCTGGTGACACTTGGTGGCTCACGAGTGGCCCGCGAGCGAGCGGCTCTGCACGCGTGGGCTCGGCAGCCAGCGCAGCCGGGAGGGCTCAGTGCCAAGGGATGCTCAGCAAACCCAGCTGACATTTCCCAGTGTGACATTAATAAAGGTGGGCTGGAGCAGGGCAGAGCTCCACAGGCGCTGGGGAGAAGCCAGAATGTCCCTGAGGAGGGGGACTCCGAGGTCCGTCCCATCCTGTCCAGCTCGTTCCCTTTCCCGCCCAGCCGGAGCGATGCCGAGCGCCGGGGCAGCAGTCCCTGGGCTCCCCCCAGCCCCTGTGCAGACACACAGCCCAGCTCCAGCCTGGCATTTCTGGGGCACCCACGGCCACGGCCACCTGAGCAGTGGCTGCTGAAGGAGACACGTGGGCCTGGCATGGGGAACAGCATCCTCACAGGCAGAGGCTTTTTGCCAATGTCAGAAAGTTTCCGAGGTGTTTGAAAAGTTCTGATTTGTTGAGCATGAACAGGTCATGTTTGCTGCTCCCTCTGCCAGCCCAGGTGGTTGCTGCTGAGCCCAGAGGCTGGGGGGATTTCCAGGTAGCCAAATGCCAGATGTTGATGGCCCCTGGGGCAGCCCCCCTCAGAGTTGTATACACACCACAGAAAATTCATTTGACCATGATCCAAGAGGCTCTGGGAAGCCACTGGATATATCCCCTCTGTGAGCATCCCCTGGGATGCCCCAGAGCCATGTAGCCAGGGTTGCTGCTGCCCCAAATTCCCCTGTGAGCAATATTAGCAAAAAGCAACAAACCTCCTCGTGCCCCTGACCCCTCTTCAGCTGCCAGACCCACAAGGCCAGGAATACACACGTGTGGTTCTTACAGAGAGAACAATTCCAAGTGTCTATAAATACCCAGGAAGGTAAATGCATTAACCTTATCATGATCCCAAAGTGTAATTACATACGGCCCGGCTCCCATGTAAATTAGTACATTAATAACAATTTTGCTCTGTAATTGCTGTTGTTTCTTAGGTCTCGCAGCTATTTGCCCATTCAGTCACACATGTGAGGGCATTCCCACCACCATTCCCACTGCTGGAGCAGTTTTGGCCAAACAGCTCCAGGCAATGCTCAGGAAACCTCTGTGCAGACTACAAAGTCTATTCATAGTTTAAGTAAAGATACAAACAAACCAACCTGGTCCTAGGCCAGCCAAAGGGCTGCTTCCCAACGGAGGAGAAGAGTTTCTTCTGGCCAAGCTCCCTGAAGAGCTGAGTAGGATCAGCTCCAGCGTGGGAGGATAACTTACACTGGGAGCCTGTTCCCAGCACCTGTAGGATTCTCTGCTGTGTAATGGGGCACCAGGACAGGGCACCAGCATGCCAGGACCGAAGCCAAAGTCTGCTGGCAGCAGCACGTGGCAAAGGCGGCTGCAGAGCCACTGGATGCTCGGGGACCCCCAGGTTCCCCTGAGGGCCATCCCCAGGAGGGGGCCTCTCCATCGACTCAGGAGGAAGAAGGAGCATCCACTTGGATCTCCATGGAAACCAGGGAGCAGTGGGGAAGACTTTAATTTGAAGTGCTGATTCAGTGGAGGCCCTGGGAGCCATGGGCAGGAGATGAGCTGCATTAAGGAGCAGCAGGGGTGGGATGCAGCTCCGAAAATGGGTGCCAAAAGAGTATCTGATACCATTAGGCTTGAAAAGCTGCTGTGAGAGGCAGGGAGCTGAGTGGGGCCAGTGTCATGGCAAAGGATTTATTTAATTCATTTGGCCCCTTTTCTGTGTGCCAATTATCCTTGGAGAGATTTCGTTTCTTTTTTTCTGAATTTGCTCATTAACTGGCAGCGCAGGGGCAGATGGTTGGTGCAGGCAGAGCTCAGAGCATCCTCCTGCCCACGGCCCGGGTGAAGGCAAACCCTGACACCGTCCCCACACCGCAGGGACCGCAGGCACCGGCACCTCCCGCTCCCAGCTCCCTCCGCACGTACTTCGGAGATAAACAGAAGGCTGCAGCCTCCGAGGCTTTTATTGCAGGACTTTTCATTGACTGTAATTACTGAGGGATGTTTCCCCCGAGATAAGATCGGTGTGACATTTGCGCAGCCGAACCTCCTGGCACAGCCCGCTCTGCTCGCACCCGCCCCGCAGATTCACAAACTGCGGCTCCTGCGGCAGGAGGGAAAGCAACGTCCTGGGGCAGCCGTGGGGCAGCTCCCCCCAACCTCCCAGGGATGAGCACAGGGTCAGCGAGCGAGGGAAAAGCAGAATGAGAACCCCATGCTAATCTGGGCTGGGAGGTGAGGAGCGGCTGTCAGCACCCGGCTCACTGTGCCCCTAAAATCAAGTGCTCTCTAACCGTGACTTTGGGGGGCATTTTGATGTACCCCTTTGGGCACCTCACACCAGTGAGCCAAGTGATCTGCTCACAAACCCTTCCTCATCATCTGATGGGATCTGCTGCAGGAGCAGCCTAACCAGAGGGGCCTTCATTGCCTACAGCAACCACAGGGTTTATTTAAAAACCTTAATAGTCTTTGGAAATTACAAGCAAACACTCTGTGTTGACCTTCACTAAGGTGGCCGCAGCTTCCCACCTCCGTACAATAAATCAGTGGGTAAATGAACACAGAGACTCAATTCGTCATCAAATGTCAAGCCTGAGACAGAAAGACAGGAAATGATTTAAAAGCAACCAGCAGTTTAGAACTGCTGCAAATTTCTCATTATGGAACTGTGAATTGTTATGAAAAACTAATCTGTGTTTAAACTCTGGTCTGGAGCTGAAAATTGTGAAAAACTAATCTTTGTTTGAGCTCTGGTCTGCCCAGAGTAGCCAAGACCCCTCTCCTTCACCCCCTGGCTGGGGTGAGTCCCATCCAAGACCCCCAAAAGTCTTTGAGCATCACCACCATGAATGTCCCACTCTCCCTCAGACCCGGCAGGGGCCAAGCTCCATAGAGAGGATTTTGAGGTGTGTTTGTAAGCACCATCCCAAGGTGAGCATCCCTCCCTGACCAGCCACCTGCCCCACACAGGGGCCACTGCCATGCAATGTCACCATTGTGCAATGTCACCACGGTGCCCATCAACCTCCTCCCTGCAGGACCCCATCAGGGAGCAAGGACATGCTTTGCAGAGTCCTTCACATCCCATCCATTGCAGCTGAACCAGGCTGCAGCCACCGCAGCTTGGAGGCTCCTCATCCCTCCTGCCAAGCTCCCTTCTCCAGAGACACTAATAAAATGCATTTCTTCCAGCCAGAGTCTCACTTAGGGAACCTTCGCCTGGGCGTGATTGAGTGCACTTAATATAGTCGCTCTCGCTGTAGAAAGGATTCTGAGCCTGGTCTTTGACAGCCTTGATCTTAAAGAAATCCATTAAGAGCAGCTTTATCTCTGGGTTTTGTAACCATTAAATCAGGTTTTATCAAGTGGGTGACATGCTTTCAGGGAGACAAGGGGGAGAAACGTGGAATAAACCTCCCAAAGTCCCATGCTGGGGCTGCTGTGCTGGATTTGGGTGACAGGGAAATAACCAAGAGGAGGTCTGTCTTTGGGGAAGCCCCCCAGGGTGATGCAGCCACCCTCTGTGTGGCCGAGCCTCACCAGCAGGTCATGGCACCCTTTGCTGGATCCTACAGTGCTGCTTCCACGCGCCTCAACTGCCTTTCGGTTTGGCAGAGATGCTAAATACCCAATTCAGCTAATAAAGAGGCCTGGTAATGTCATATTACAGGGCTGGCGAGCTCCCAGCAAATATTATGGTGAGGCTTTGTTTAATTAGAGGGTTCTCAGGCAGTCGCAATTTCCTCCTCATAATGGGGAAAACAAGCTGGGTTTAAAAGTTTGGGCTGGAGGTGAACCCTGCTGAGGCCCTGGCACCCTGGGAGCCAGCTTCCCAATGGGCTTTAGCTGCTGCAGGAGCCTTGCACCCAATGCCTATGTTTTTTTTTCTTATTTTCTCATTAGTAGTTGCCACTGTTTAGTGGTCCCTCCCTGCCCCAAGTGCTGCAGGTCTCTCCCCTCTCCTTTTTCCTCTGCTGCTGCCCCAGCAGTGCCTTCACCAAGGCAGCGACACTCTGGTCCCCAGAGGGTCCCATCTGTCTCCGCTCCAGGAGGGCACAGCACCCCCAAGAGTTACTGAATCCATGGAAAGGCTTTCCCACCCTTTCCCTCCCTGTGCACCTGGGTGATGAGACACGAGCTGAGATTTTCAGTGCAAATTCTGTCATTACTGGAAATCCAGTTTCTTTCCTGATGTGAATGCAAACAGGAAGAGCACACCAAGCTGCAGGCCAGGCACAGGCACTCTGAGTTCACTGTCATTAGTGGGGAGGACTTCATTAACAAGAGGGAGCCCAGGAAACTGCCCCCACGCTTGCCCCATGTTCCAGCGGGCAGCAGCAGCACTTCCAAGGGCCCTGGCTGTAATGCCAAGCAGCTGGAACACAAAACACTTCCACTTCCTAAAGGAAAAGTTTTATCAACTTTTCTTAACATTCTTTTTCTTAAGTTCTCTAGATTTTGGGCCACAGCCCTGTGCTGCAGGGGAGCAGGCAGCACTCACCCCACGAGCACCAGCTTAGCTCGAGTCCCTGTGTTGGCGTCCCCCGAACGCCTGGCACATCATTCACCACTCAGGCTGCCTCTGCTGCGGGTACAGCACCAGCTCATTCATAAGCCTCAAGAAATATCGTTGTGTGAAAATGTAATAAAAATTATTCAGCTAATCTACTTTAATAACACAACTTCAGGGCCTCCCTGTGCCGCAGACAGTATAATCAGTTCTAAAATATGAGCTGTCATTTCCCATCAGTGCGAGGGAGGCAGAGGAACTCAGCACCCGACTTCATTGGGGCCACTGATTCACCAGCCTCGGGTGAATTAGTGAAGAGCAAGGCAGCATTTCCAGAGTGGTGGGCTGCCCTTCCCACCATCCCCATTCACAGTCCCTGCCCTGACCTCCAGGATGCTCCAAGGAATGGGGGTGACACAGAGGACCTCCAGCACTCGTCTCTACAAGACAGGGACACTGTAGATTTCCACCTCCTCCTGAAAAAAATGCTGCTGCACTCTGCCAGTTGTGCACAGCAATTTTAATGGATCAAGGATGAGTAAAAAGTATCAAAAATCCCAGAAAACCACTTCAGCGTGTACAAAACTCACTATAGAGTCCACAATACTTTAAAAATATTCCGCAGAATCAAATCTGCAAGCTCTTTAAGTTAAAAAAAGACTCCAAAGTGCCCAATATATTGTCATGTTTAACAAAAATAAAGATCCTGTGGTTGTAAAGTGCTGTAACAAACACACCCGCTCTCCCCGCTCTGTGCGGATGGAGCCGCGGGGCACCACCGGCACTCACGGCAGTGCCCGGGGATCCCAGTGACAGAGAGAGCCCTGGTTTGGCAAGGTGACTACGAGGGGACCAAGCTCATCACCCCCCATCAGACAACACGGGCACCCCCAAGGCGGCGCTGCCGGTGGGGCCACAGCTGGCGCAGGAACCAGTGCTTTGCCATGGCGGGCAGGTGGGCTCACTGGTAAAGGACCTTCACACAGAAGGTCTCCTCGTTCTTGTCCTCGTGGTCGTTGATGTGAATCAGGATCTCCTCCTCCCCCACAGCCTGGCTCGGGGCGAAGCGCAGCCCGATGGTGTAAACTTCCCCACCAGCCACCTGTGGGACAGCGGGTGGGATGTGGTGGCAGGACCTGGCCAGACCCCCTCACCTGCCCCCCCTCCCCAGGCCAGCATGGCCCTCCCGCAGTGGCACACCAGGCACCTGCCAAGCATCCCACAGTCCAGCCTGATGAGCACCGGGGGCTGGCAAGGGGGAGTTCTGGCAGCAGGACATACCTCAAAGGAGTCCTCCTTGAACTGCAGCAGGTCGGGGCGGTTGGTGCACAGGAAGTAGAGCCGGGGTGAGGGGTAGGGGTTGGTGTAGGTGATGCGCTTGTTGCAGCCTCTCCCACCTCCTGCAGGCAGCGAGATCTCAAAGGCCTGTGGGGGAGCAGGAGCCGTGGGGGAGGCAGCACAGACAGCAGGGTGGGTAGCAGGAAAAACGGGCGCTCCCCCGAGCCAACCTTGGAGAATTGCCTCCCACACACTGCCTTCCCTCCCCTCCCACACCTCACATCTGCTCTGCCAGCCGGCAGAAAGAACCCACCTTTGAGAAAAGCAGCAACAATTAATTACCAGCCCAAAGGATGAAGGGCTGGGAGAGCAGAGGAGACTGGTCAGTTCCTTCTCCAGCTCATTCATGGATGTCCACTCCCTCAGATAACTAGATGGACTCAATGACCTTTAAATGTCCCTTCCAACCCAAACTACTCTGATTCTCTAACATCCCGTGGCACCAACAGCATGTGGCAGGACACTGGGGCATCAGTGTAAACGCCAATCTGAACCTCTCTTGGTACCGAGGGGTTCAGGAAAGTATTTTTAGAAGAAACACATTAGCCAGGAAATGTAATTTTCTGTCTTTGAGGCAAGGCCTCCGCCAGCACAGCGCTAATCGAAAGCAGCATGCTACAGCTCTAATTTCACAACCGGGAATACATCCGAGCTGCTGCTCCTCAGCGTGGGGCTGCCTCCAAAACAGTCTGAAAGGCATTTTACCAGGGGCTTCGTGAAATTATTCAAGTGCCCGAGGGCTAAATGTGTGCTCAGGGTGGCAAGTGCCAAAAAAAACACAGATGGAAAGAGAGGAAGAAGCAGGAGACAGCCCCGGGTTACTGGTGGGACTGCGACCATCACCATGTTTCTCACTCGCGAGAGCCGCCGTACCTTGGAGATGAGGGGCTGCCTGCAGGACAGGCAGAGCAGCCAGGAGGACACCAGCTGGTGGTACTCCACGTCCACCAGGTTGAGGTAGATGAACTTGCTGCCAGCCCGCCGCGGCCTCACGCCGATATACAGGTCCTGGATGCCATTGGCGGGGAGCAGGAAGGCACCCTTTGGATCCACCTGCGGAACAACACCTGGAGGTACAGCCACCCACAGCCAATCACAGCCCTGCAATGTCCAGCTTGGAGCACCAACTAGACCCAACTGCTCTTAGAAAATTCATACCTTATGCCATAGCTATTGAATCCCACCCCCAGGAACACCCTGGAACTAATTCATGTCAGGAAGGACAAGTGCTGCTCGGGGACAGACAGTGCCTCCCCAGTCCAGGGGTTCCCCTACACAGGCTCCGCCTGGGGAGCCTTTGCCTTTCCTTTACAGGACGGCAATGGAGTTTTTGTGCCTTTTATTATTCACATTTGCAATCGCGGCCAAACGAATTCTAAAGGAATTGTGAGTCTTCAGACGGTCTCATTAACGCAGATAATTTGCCCTCCGGGGTTTCGCGCCGATGATCCTACACATGACAGCTCTAATCAAAAGATAATTATCGCAAACGCTTTACGGCTCTCGGTTGCTCATAATTCCGATTGGGCTGGCATTCCCTTCTCGGAGGGGATTTCTCTGGGCTGACCCAGGCCAGCCAGCCCCGAGCCTGCTGCAGGGGTTACCTCCAGCTCCTGGGGGTGGGAGGTGAAGGCCCGCACCCTCCGCGGGGCCGCGGTGCCGCGCAGCAGCAGGGAGAGGCGGGTGAGCTGCCCGGCCGTGCAGGTGACATCCAGGCGCTGCAGAGAGTGCAGGTAGAACTGCCAGATCTGGACAGGTGCTGCCAGCCAGGCGTCCCTGCGCATGGACAGACGGACAGGGCTCATCACACACCACGGGAGTCAGCATTCCCCACCCCTTTGAGGTCCCGCTACTTACGTATAAATAGCAACAAAGAACTTTTTGATCTGTGGACTTGGTCCTCCGGCTACTTTGAGGAAGATGTCCTGCGGCTCGCCAGGCCCCTGCACCAGAGCATCATCCCAGAAGTTGATACCGAGACCAGCTAACAAGGACCCCAGGGCTGTCCTCCCATTAACACAGGAACCCACCACCAACTCCCTTATGAAAGCAGATGCTTTCAGCTCCTCGTTAAACTATGTTATTAAGTTATTATACAGCTTGGCTGAGCTCTTCCCGTATTTTTAATTACAAAAGAGGATACAAATGACTATCGCATTCCAGGTCTGCATCTGTAATCAAATTTTGGCAAATTTTCCGCAAGTTTTCTAACAAGCCCTAATCCAATTACCATACTAACATATTTCCGCAACAGCAATTAGCAACTATCCCTCGTCACCATCTGCACGGACATGCCCAGGTTTATTTTTCCCTTCCACCACTCCCAGCTGCAGAGCCAGCCCAGGAGAGCGGCGCAGGGCTGGGGCACGGAGCTGCCCCACCACCCCCCAGCAGGGGCGGGCTGTGCTGCACACCCTGAGGGCACACCCTGAGGACACACCGTCCCACCACGGCGGATACCCTGAGCAGTGGGAAGGTCTATCCCAGCCCGACAAAAGGCTGCTTTTCCCCAGTGTCTGAATCATCTGGTACTTGCTCAAAAGAACAAGCGAGCACAGGTTGCTGCGCGACGCGATAAGGGGCCACGTTCAGCCTCCCCCGCCAAAACAATGCAGCTCCTTTTAATTGGGAATAAAAAGCAATTCCCGTTTCATCGCTGCCAGTGTGTCACTGCCACGGGCTGGTACTTGGGGATGCTCCGTGTTTGCACCTACGTTGGCAGCTCCCTACCAACCAAAACAACCCGCAGGAGAAGGATGCAAAGGACAGCAATGCTGAACGTACCAAGGCTTTGGTTTCACAAATGATGTCGGGGTCACTGCAACGAACAAACATCTCAGGTTGTCCCCCTGGTACCCCCACCGGTGTGCCTGCGGACCAGAACCAAGGAAACCCACCTGAGCCTTTTCTCTGCCTATGCTACTTCCATGTGCCCCACACAGCCACCCACAGAACCCCTCATGCTGGGCTACCAGCAAACCACAGGGGTGTACTGGTGTGGGGAATTGGGGATGACATCGATGGAGGAAGGTGGATGGAGAGGAAGTGAGGAGCCCGGGGCTTTGAAGGGATGAGGAAGCAGTGATGTGCTCTCTGGATGCTGCTGTGCCTCCAGGAAGGCCCCGTGAACCACAGATGCCAACCAAGAGAGAACAGACTGTGCCCCAACGGGCACACCGCAGACTCACCAGGGAGGGTGTGCCAGGGTGGCAGCCGAATGGTTTTCTTCAGGAAGGTGAGCTCCGGGTGGTAGAAGCGGAAGGTCTGGTCCACCACGTGGGGCTGTGGCTCCACCTTCACCCGCAGGAGTGCAATGGGCTTCCCCCCGCTCACCTGGAAGGAGACCTGTCCCGGGGGCCGGTGGGAGAGGGATGGGGTTCTCCAGTGATGCTGCTCCTCCCGCACAGCCCCTTGGGCGGTGTTTCACCTGGCTCCCTAACCTGGATGAGCTTAGTCCGCCCAGTCCCGCTCTTCCCAAGGGAGGGGGTGTCTGTTTTGGCACTGGTGCCCAGCCCAGATGGCCCCTGCAGGGTGCAAGAGGGGGTTGCCTCAGGATGCAGCACTGCTGTGGCTATGCAGTGCTCTCTGAGGCCATAGCACCCTCCTCTGCATCAGCAAATACAGCCAAGGGAACACTTCCTTTTGGGAACAGCTCACAACAGGGACCCTGCCAGGTGCCTACCTGTGCTGCAGTGACGGCAGGGTCTGCGGAGAAGGTCTGGTATTTGAAGGGGATGTGGACAGTCTCACTGGGACGCAGGTAGACCTGAGGCTTGAGGTCATCACGAAGATGGAACATCTCCTCCTCCACTGGCGTAACACTCTTGGTCAGCTCCTTGAAATGGCGCCACTCCCTCGGGTCCAGTATGACACTGGGAGAGCGAGCAGCAGAGGTGAGGACTGGCTGGGAACTTCATCCTGGCATCACCCCACGCACAGAGGGGTGACCCCACCTCAGCCCCCACCTGAGCTCAGGGTGGTCGACCTCGATGGTCACGGTGTGCTGGATGCTGTACGGGTTCTTCAGGGCAAATTCGAAGAACTCGGCCGTCCCCAGCACGGCGTGGACAGTGCGGGTGGCCGTGATGGCCTGGCTGAGCATCTGGTAGATGCTCTCGCCCTTGATGTGATCCCGGTAGGAGTCGATGACCTGCAGGTCCCAGGCACGCTGTTTCGGCCAGCCCTGCCAGGAGGGAGGGGACTGTAAGCCTGGAGCCACCATGGGGTCCCCAGCCCCTGTGCCCTCCTGCTGTCGACACCCTTGTTCAGCCACACCAGCACCATGTGCCGCAGCCGGTGCCAGGGGGTGGCCGTGGCCTCACTGGAGGTGCCCAGGGGGGTGTCAGGCTCACTTCTGGCCGGCGACTGCGCAGGGCGGCCTCCAGCTCACGGTCCACGTCCACCAACCTCCGCGCCCGCACCGTCCGCCCGCCTGCCAGGAGAGAGCACCACGGCACCAGTGAGGGACCCCCAGGCAGTGCAGCCCCAGGACCCCGCGATGTTGTGGGGCTGGGGAATGCCAGAGGTGGCAGCTGACCCACAGTTGGCAATGCAGGGGCAGAGACCCTGCCCACCCAAACCCACAGCAGGACAGGCCGAGCCCCATCCTGGCAGCACTCACCACCGCCAGCGTTCAGGGAGCGCCAGCTGCCAGCTGGGATGGTGACAGTGCTGTCTGGTGCAGGGACACTGTGGGAGCGGGATGGCAGCTGCCCCGAGATCTCCTCGCACGGGTGACCTGCCGTGAGCAGAGACAGGAGTGAGTGGATACCATCCATTTTCATTGTTATAAAATCTACTGCCAATTTTTATCTCCCTGCAGCTCTGTTCAGCCAAGTTACACAAGCAGGAGGGAATATCTGGAGGTCAAGGATGCCCTGAGAGCCCCACTGTGCTCCCCAAAACCTGTTCCACCACACAGCCTCCTGCCCAGCAACAGAGTGGCACCGACAGCACACACCATCCCAAGCCCCCCACTGGCTCCTGCTTTCATTTCTGTGTTCTCCCTCCCTGGGCTGCAGCACTGCCACCGGCACAGCCACGCCTGGCTGCGTGTCCCCACTCCTGTAAAGGCTGTGCCAAGCAGAGTCAGACAAAGCTCTAAACCCAGTGGGTACTTAACCAGCTTACACATCCTGTCCTCATCCTTTGGGCAGGAGCACCAAGCTTTGCCATCCTGTTTTCAACAATATTTTGAAATTTAAAAATAAAAAAGATGATGGGAAAAACACCAATCAAAGGCAGCTGCCGTCCTAGTGCAGCAGCTCTGTTTCCTCCCTCCCTCTTCTTTGGCGGGGTGCGAGTTAAACCTCTCCCTGGGTTGTGGATCTCAGATTCTCCTTCCCAGGAGCTTATCGGCCCTTTGCAGGCAAAGTATGGAAATGACGATTTAAGATATCTTATAGGGAGCTAATCTTTCCTCTGTAGATAAGATTTTAAAACCTGGAGTCACTGCACATTTATAGGACACGAAATTAAATATATAAACTAAAAACAGCCAGCAGGTTCTGGGAAGGGCGACGCCCTCGCCAGCTCGGCTCTCGCTCAGGTACAGCCCTGTGCACACTGCATGTCCCACCCAAGCCCTTGGGCCGCGTGAGCAGTGGGCTCTCACCGACGTTGGCCAGGCAGAGGTGGAGGCGGCCCCTCAGAGCCACGCGGACGCCGAGGGGCCGCAGGGCTCCGTGCCGCAGCGCCTCCCGGCCCAGCACCGGCCCCTCCGGTTCGTACTCGGTCGTGGCCACCTCCAGCTCGTGGTAGGTCCTGACGGCCGCCTGGCCCTGGCGCAGCAGGGGCTGGGGACAAGGCAAGGACAGGCAAGGTACAATGAGTTACTGGGGAGTCTGGTCCAGGGGGTCAAGGGCTCTGGGTAAGGATGCCACTGGATGTCCTGGCTCTGGGGAGGGTCTAGCCCTAAAATACTGCTGGAGTTCCAGGGAAGGGGAAGAAAGCTAATGCTTTGCCATTGCTTTGGAGAAGACAACAAATCCCACAATTAGGGCTGACACTGGACTGGGTTATACAGAGGGGTTGATGGCATCTCCATTACTGAAGACGTGAGGACAGCACAGAGGCATCACAACACAGGACCAAAGGGAGAGCCAGGCTGTTCCCTGGCCCTGTGCATGGGAAGGGGGGTCCTTCAGCATTAGCAGTCCCAGAGGCTCAAGGGCAAAGACCTTCCATCTAACCAATACCTCCAATTTAACAGCAGCGGACCCAATGTGGAGCAGGGAGTCTCCATCCCAGACGTCGATCTGGAGGCTGTGCTCGGCCAGGTACCGCAGGAACCAGCGCTGCTCTCCAGGCCGCAGGAAAGCCGGATCCACCATGTACTTCAGCTGCAAGCCCGGGGGTCCTGCAAGACACCACAGCATCACAGTCACGGCGCTTGGTGTGGTGGGAGCCGGGCGGCCCCCACGCACACCTCAGCCCGCCAGCGCTCAGTGATGTACTTCAAACACCGGATATTTTGAATGTTTTTCACAATGTGCAAACCAGCAGAGGTTTGCTATTAACAGACATCAGCCCATCCCTCAGCCTGGAGGCAAGCCCAGATCTGCCCAACTAAGAGGAGCAGCCACACAGAGATGCTAAAACCAGAGCTTACTGGTGCCGAGCGTCCCGTCCTCGTTCACCCGGACAAGGAGCTGTGCCGGCACAGCCAGCCCGGTCACCGACCCCCCTTCCGGGATGACCAGCTGCAGTCGTGGTGTGGTGACCGGTGGGAAACGGTAGAACTGGAAGGTGAGGAAGATGGTCCTTGGCCATGGCCCCTCCACACTGCCCTGGGCATCCCTTGAGGAGAGGGGTTTGGGTTAGCTTGTGGCACGGCGCTGCCACCCCATCACGAGCTCCTCGTGCATTTGGCACATGCCAAGAGACAGAAGAACAAGAGAAGATTGGCAGCATCACAAGTATTTGGACTTCTCTGAAGACAGCAGCCATACGGTTTGCCTTAACTTTCCAAAAAGCTTAGTAATTCCAGCTGTCTCCTGCCATATGCTGTGATGGAGGCACCCAGCAAAGGCAGCGTTACCTTCTCACAGCATTGCTGCCAGCCACAGAAAAAACAGAAGCAGGGCCTTATCCAGCCAAAGCCACCCCTCGGGTGCCAACTTCCCCAACTGCATTTGCATTTCTGGAGAAACCCTGCATTAATGAGTTCTGACATCACATTGTGGTTCATGGATCCAATTAAAAATAATGGATTATGACTTAAGAGTGCCTGGAAAGGACAAGAGCATCATCATAAAACCCTCTGGGATTTGCCTCCATGGTAGGTGCTAGAGGAAGAGGCACCTCTGCAAGGACTTCTCCTGCCCAAGCAGGGAAGCAGGTAGGAGGATTTGGGGAAAGGACTCTGCCCAGGAGGCCCCTGAGATCTGCCCACAGAAGGCACCACCACGAGCTGCGATCCCACCTGCCAAAAGCCAGGAACTGCAGGATTATTTCATTGCCTTGCAGAGGGTCAGCTTCTTCCAGCCGTGGGTTGAAACTGCCTAGCTCCACTGGCTCCGAGATTTCCACCGGCTCCTGGTTGCGGTCCAGGATGTCCGGAAAGCCAGCGGCGTGCAGGCGTGCCAGGGAGGCACGGGAGAGGGACACACAGGAACTGATGGAGAAACAGGGGTGAGCTGCACAGAAGTGGCTGTGGGGACCCTGGTGGGCCAGGCTGTGGGGACACAGGAGCCTGGGGAAGGGGAGCCGAGCATCACCTGCCTGCCTGCAAACCCACGGCGGCCATGGGCACCTGCAGCGGGGTGAAGGGCAGCGCCCGCAGCTGGTCACTGGCATCGGGCTCTGTGTCCGGCGAGCCAAGGTCAGCCTCCAGGTGGGTGATGCCCCCATCCTGCAGTGGGGTCTGGTCCTTGCCCCGTGGTGAGGCCATGAGCTGGGACACAGACAGCTGGAGGGAGAGTGACAAGCGTGAGCGCCTGCAGCCCCAAGACAGCCCCCCGAGGCAGCCCCCCAAGGCAAGGTGGGCCAGCAGCCCCTCCATTCTAAAGGAGCTCGGCTGCCATGTGTGCCAGCATTGCCTTTCCACCAAGAAGCAGCACAGCTTGGCCACGTGAGGGTTCGCACCTCCACTGCTGTTCCCTGCTGCTCACTCCCTGGCAAGAGGAGGGATAGCAAATGCAGCAGGAAGATCAAACTGCTTAATGTGGCCTTATGAGGAATTTCATTTCATCAAAAATATTTGTGTGCATTTATTCCTGCATTAAGATATAAAACAGCATAAAGAAGGCTCTTGGCACTCATAGCTCTCCTTAAATCCCAGCAGCTCTGCACGAACAAACCATGTGTCACTGTCAGCACGCACTGGGGACAACAGGACCCAGCAAATCTGGGCTGTCAAAAACCAGAGCTGCCCTCACCAACGCAGTTGGGGCATGAAAAGAGCTCAGGGAACCTCCCCCCACATTTCACAGGCAGGATCTGTTTTGCTGCCTGGAAGAGGTGGATTTGAGGACACTCAGTGCCCTCTTGGCCGCAGCAGACAGGAAAACAGGCAGAGGATGCATGGGGGCCATCCCTTGGGAATGCCACTACCCAGCACCCACGTCTGCTGGTGCCTGTGGCACTTACCCCTGGTCCCCGTGGGGAGGCCGACACTCGCCGTGGGGCTGGCACTCCTGTGGAGAGGGACAGGAGAGAGGCTGCAGAGCCATCACCCCCAGGCACCCACCCCCACTGAACCCCCCCATCCTCCCAGCCAGCCCTTTTCAATTTTGGGGGTGAAGGCAGTGCAGCAAAGCTGCTTACCATTGCTGAACTGCTTCTTTTGACTTATTTATCCAACAAGACTGATGCCTGAGGGTTAACATAGCACATCTCCAGATCCATCCGTTATTTTGCTGGGAATCAGGTTAACTGTGCTGCAAACAGCAGCTCCTCCATCCTCCGGCAGTGCCGCGGTGCCCAACGGCCACACGGTGCTGCCCAAGTGGGATGCTTAATGAGACGTGAAAGTTTTAGGATACTTAAGGTTTTCGTTGCATCTCTGTTATTTCTTGTCACTCCCTTCATCTGCTCATGCATTTGTGCCCCGAAACAGTGGGAGCTTTATTGTGTTTATATTTGGCTGCTCACTGGCGCCGGCACAGCTGAGCTCGAGGAGCCGCAGGTCCTTCGCAGCAGAGCAGGGGCACAGATGTTCCATCTCTGCATCCACGTGATGCTGAGACCTTATTTTGCTTTCTCCACCACGTATATCCCAGCTATTCCATGCTGGCTGCTGTGCAAAGGAAACCACCCCATCCCTCTCATGCCTAAAACACTGTTTCTTTTCAGTTGGGAAGGCTTTGGTCTGCACTAAGGAGAGGATGGATGGATCCATCAGCACCACCAGCAGCTGAGGCGGTAGAAGAAGCCCTTGACCTCCCCTGGGCCAGCCCAGCAGCATGTTTCCCAATGGAACTCTACAAAAAAGTGAACTCAATAGTCTTTTCAGAAGCTTGGGGTACTGGCTGAATGGGCACAGCTCCAGGACCACCACTGCACTTCCCAGGCTCTCCCTGGTACCACAAGCCTTCTGGAGACAGGGAAATACCATGCAGCTCATCCCTGAAAATTGCCCTGCTGAGGGTCTCTCCTTGCCAGGCACAGCCTGTGCCCCAGTCCACTCCCCCAGGCTGGAGCACCCCACACCAGTACTGGGCTGGAAGCCTACCATCAGCACATGCTCCCCTCTCCCCTCACCACACCACAACTCCACCAACATATCAGCCACCTCCAGCTGAAAGGCACCAGGAAAACCTTCCAAGCAGCATCAGGAAGGTACCAGCCATGACGCAGCCCATGCTAAAGGGACGCAAACCCTGTGACATCATCAGACTCCTTCATCTATTCCCAAAAGACTTCCTCTCCAAAGTTCCCCCCAGCGGTGATCCTGGTTCCTTGCCGTCAGAAAGACAGGATTTGTCACAGCAAAGCCATGGTGCCACTGCCATCTCGTGGAAGGCACCACAGCATCAGAGCTGGCATGGAACAGGTACCTGCTGCAGTGGGCATCACCCAGCCCACAGGCTGGCACCAGAGAGCTGAGGGAGTTGTAACACTTAAATGCTGCCAGGTGTCTGGAGCATCACCCCGAGACATATCTACAACTCCAGCAAGAATGGCACTGCAGAGGAAAGGGGAGTTTGCCTCCACCAATCACAAAAGGAGGATGAGAGGAAAACAAGCCGGACAGGATCTCCAGGAGCCTAGTGCACGGACACAACCTCGTGGCCAAACCCACTGCAATTTTCCTTCCAACTCCAATAGAGCAGATGGGTGCTGGAACCTCGACCACCAGCAGCCCAAACTACAGGCAAGATGTATCCGAGCACCCAGGCAGATGCTGCCTGCTCTTCCCCAGCCAGGCACCAGCACATCCCGCACACACCCATCAAACCCAGCCTGCTGTCACACCTCCTCAGCAGCAGCACAACAAGATTATTATTCTTTTCCTCAGCCTTTACTGAGATCTCTCCTGTCCCCACATCTGGAAGGACTCACAGTCCAGAGAGAGAAGCAGCAGTACTGGCAGCAAGAATGTGTTGCTGGTGTGGCCACTGTCCCCATTGCCATCAGGATGACCTGGAATGGGAGCGAGCTGGGGCAGTGCTAGCAGTCCCTGGGGATTCTGCACGTGGTTCAGCAATACTATCACAGGGGAATTTTGCAAGTTAAAAAGTCAGAGCTGAATTCAACTCGACAGAAACTTGGTTCACTCCAGTAATTCATAACTAGCTTACTGAAACTCGCTGAAGTCGTGTTTTCTCTCCCAAGCAGACACCAGTGCCACACTCTATATTTTAAATGTCAGCAAGCTGGAAAACACTCACTCAGCGATGGCGTAGGAGGCTGCTCCGACTCGTCCCTGTCTTTACATAGGATCTCTGCAGCAGTTACAAGATGTTCTTCCGAATCAGTAGAAACATGGAATTGGACAGTCCCAGACTCCACGTGCTTCCCCTGAAATTGGAAACGAAATGCTTTCAGACAGCACGTTACGTGCAGCCTCCCTCATGCCTCCGACAGCGGCTCCCTCACCCAGCAGCGCAAGGCAGAGCTGCCAGGGGCCAGCAAGCCCTTACCTGCCGGGAGCTCCTGCTGCTTGCTGGCGTCCGGTAGACCAAGGCTTGGCAGGGGCCACGGCGGGCACCGCCACGCAGGGGCAGGACCACCTCTGTGTCACCGGTGCCCGGGTCGGGGCTCCAGACAGCCCAGCGCACCGAGCGCATGTCGGCCGCCTCGCCGCGGGCACCGCCGGGCACGGCCTGGGGGACAGGGAGCACCGTGAGTGCCAAGGAGACCCACCTCGCCACCAGGACCAGGGAATGGGTGCTGCCAGACAGACACTGACTCTTGTCTCCCACCACACCTCCCCACACCTGGCTCTGGTGTCACAGAAGCCACTGCCCTTCATCCCGTTCTGGAGACGTTTCACTTTCCAGCACCTGATCTCTCTGTAACCCCTTGTTCAAGCAGCAGCATGAAGGGACACGTGTTTGACCCCCATCCCTAGCAGAGGGGAAAGGCTTCCACTTACCTAGTACATCCACAGCCTCCCTCAAATCAAAGGAGAGGCACAGAAGCAAGAGAGGTCTCTTCCAGCACCCACCATCCCCCTCACAGCTAATTATGGCATGGAGGACAAGGACAAGGTGATCAGCTCCACAAGCGGCTTTGGGATTAACTGCTCTGCTGCAGGGCTGTGCCACAGGAACTTGCTCTGCCACTGTCCCAGCCAGCACTCCCAGCACAGCCAGATGGACCTGCCTCTGGAGCCCCAAGCCTCTGTGGGACACTGGGCTTCCACCTTCCAACGGAGCTGGACTCAACAAAATTTCCAGCTGCAAGGCTCAGTACAAATCCCTCTGGTCTGGCACACACATCCCACTTTATAAATACCCGTTTCCCCCACTTTGGATCTGGACAGCTCTAACAAGAGACGTTTGCTGCGTTTTCAACAAATATCTTGGCAGGATGATTAAAGCCTCCTAACAAGCACCGGGTCATCAATTCAGCCAGCCAGCAGCCAATGGCTCCAACAGCACAGGGTCTCTGGAGAGAACACACAGCGCTCACTGAGCTGGGTTTAACCTGCAGAAAGGTTAAACTGAAATGCAAGTAAACAATCAGTAAGTAGGTGAGAGTGTATTGACTGCAGAGACCAAGCTCAGAGACTTCTCCTGGTTTTATGGTCTGAGAACATCAGGCTGGAGCACCTGGAAAAACCTCAGCATTCAAGGGGGGGAAAAAAAAAAAGAAAAAAAATGTGGGAGGGGTTAACCTCTTTTCAGCATAAATGCTAAATTCTAAAGAAAATCCTTTTTTATATTAAAAAAACCCTGAAATTTTCCAAATTAGCTTGCCAGAACTATAGGACTGCTGCAGGCCACATTCCTCCATCTACACGGTGGAGAAATGCAACCCATGTAATTAAAATGATTCAATAAGCCCGTTTGCAGGGTATTTCATCCAGTACTGCAGAAAAGACCCAGACACTTTGTGCTGCCCTTCGTTAGGCAGCACAGCCATGCAACGAGGAGCTGCCATGACCTGGAGGAGCAGGATGGCAAAATGGGCAGAGGAAGGAGTTCCTGAGCAGGGCTCACTCCTCCAGCAGGATCTCTGCTCTTCCACAGAGGATGGAGACGAGGCACACGCACACTTGGCCCTACCTTCCCACCAGCTCTCCCTGCGCTGCACAGGACGTATTCCAGCTGGAAGCAGACCCTGAATGCCGGGTGAGGGACCATTTCACTCAGGTGGATGCGGCTTCTCAGCACCAGGGCTTGACCTGCATTCCTGTGCAGGACAGAGAAGTGGCTGTGGCAGCATCCAACGCAGGAGAGCAGCAGCACCAGCAGCAGAGGGCTGTCCCTTTACCTGGCTCTGGAGCCGGACACCCCTCGGCAGCCGCCTGGCACCACCTCTGTCTCTGGCACCAGCACCGCAACCTGCGGCACCCGCACAAAGCGCAGGCCGTTGTGGACACCGACGTGCAGCCGCCGCTCCCGGATGGCCACCTCGTCACCGTCGGGCACGGCGTTAGCCTGGGACAGGAAAGCTGTCACAGCTCGGGCAGTGGCACGGGATGGCAGTGTCACCCCTGCGCTGCCCACAGCCAGGAAAGCTCAGGCGATCCTTCAGAAGCTCAAACAACAGGACCCACACCCCCAGCAGCTGATGGATATTAAAGTCTTTCATCTTTATGGCAAAGCTGGTGCAAACCTGGCAAACAAAGGACCTGGCCAGTGGCTGCCACTCCAGAAACACACTCGATACTGCATCTTGTCTCTGCATTTCCCACAGCAGAGCAAACCCAAATTCTGCTTAGGAGTGTTTGGATGTTCAACACAAAGCCTGTGTAGAGAACCCATGTGCTAATCCAGCAGGGAAGCAAGCTAAAGGCTTCCACAGCAAAAAAAATTGGAGACTCCAAGGGAAACAAATGTACAAGTACCATTTATCAGACTCTTTCCACCCCACCCATAAAAAAGGCACTGGCATTACTGCTCTGCACTGTGCCTTCGCCTGACCTGACGGCATTGGCAGCACCTAGAAACATGGAATCATGGAATAGTTTGGGTTGGATGGGACCTTAAAGATCATCTGGTTCCAACCCCCTGCCATGGGCAGGGGCACCTTCCACTATCCCAGGTTGCTCCAAGCTTTGTTCAACCTGGCCTTGGACACTTCCAGGGATGGGGCAGCCACAGCTTCTCTGGGCAACCTGTGCCAGGGCCTCACCCCCCTCACAGTACATTACTTACCTGAAGTAAGCGATCACTGTTCAGGAAGTCCAGCAGTTCCTCCTCAAATTCCTCCAGGGAAGGGTACAGCCGGACAGACAACTGCTCCAGGTAGCAGGTGACCGCCTTCATCAGCCGGGGCTTCTGGAAGCAGTCACCTGAAAGACAAAGTGGTGGCCACAGGTTTCCTAAGCAAACAGAAAGCCACCACCGCTGTGCTGCGGTGCCCTGTGGTGCCACAGTGGTGGCTCTGCCCACTCAGCTGCTTTGGAGACCTCACTCAGCTTCACCAGCAACAGTTACAATCCCAAAGCCATCAGCAGTGGGTTTTCCAGGCAGGAAGCTGAAGAATAATTCAGCTGCAGAACTGTGAGGAATTTTTACCCTCTGAATCTTCATCTCACACATTTTAATTGCAGCAACTCAAAGGGCAACGTGCCACAGGGAGAGATTAACGAGGGCTGAGCACGCAAGAGCTCATCCCCTAAACCTGACAGACCCCAGCGATTCTGAACCTACCACCAAGGAGTTTAAACAAGCTGCAAGGCCTGTTCCTAAGACTCTGCTGAATGACTGTAATTAAACCAACCAGCACTTATCCCTGGCAGCAGCTTCCCAAGAGCGAAGCAATTAACGGGCAGGGAACAGACTGAGCCATTTTGACGCCTTCCAGGCTGAGCTCTGAGTGTGAGGGCTGTGGCCCCACACAGGGGAGATGCCCTTGCCAGGAGGCAGCACTGCAGAGAGTCCAACGGTGCCCCCAGAAATCCCATCCCAGCACCCTGCCTGCCCTGCCCGCAGCCTCCTGGGGATCCTCTGCCTTCAGCAGGAGCAGTGCAGGCAGAGGGAAAGGGAAGGAGCCTTTACTCGTGTCTCCACATGCTGGCAGCAAGCCAGGAACCGTCTGCAGCCCAGATACCAGCAGGTTTTCAGGAAGGAGGTGAAATATTGTCTCCAGGGGCTGGTGGTGCTTCAGGGCATACTGCAGGTGGCTCTTCTCCATCACCATCAGGTATTTGTTCTCTGAAGAAAAGAAAAAGACCCAAAATGACCAAAACTGGGGAGACAGCTTCACAGAGCCAGTGTTGAAGGAATCATTATCTATGAACACATGTGCCAGGAGCAAAGGAAGACCTGGGTTTGCCCAGTCAGGCTGTTCCCAGCTGGCAGTAAGGCATGTCCACTGAGCACTACCATGACACGGATCACATCTCACATCAACCACACGTGCACGACACACATTTGGGTAAGAGAAGCCACCAAGAAGGGACCAAGATGCCATGTGTGGCTGCTACTTACTTTCTGCAGGGTCCTGGAAGTGTGGGTGCAGCAGGGCCCGGGGCGTGCCATGGTACAGCTTCAGCCTGAAAGCAGAGAGCACACATGCAGAGGTCAGTAAATCCATGCTGAGGCACATCTCCATCCTCCATTACATCTCCATCATCCATAAGGCCCCTGCTCAGCCCCCACCCACTCTGCAAAAGCCCTGTCCTTTAAAGAAGGGACAGACATTCCTCCCAAATCCATTGCTGCTTCCCCAGAGTGAAGAATTCCAGGTTTCTAAATGCTGGTTTTGTCTCTGCAGCCCCAGGACCACCCTTTCTTCCCCCAGAGCAGCCATGCACACGGTCACCCCAATTCCTAGTGTGTCCTGCCATTCAGCAGCAGGGGAACCTACGCTCTGTCCTCAGTGGCTGGGTCTGTCGCCTCAGATCCGCTGCGGAAGAGGGGGATGATTCCAAAGCCACAGGAAAGGTGCTGAGAGCCCTCATCCCCTTTCTTGGCCTTCACTACCACTTCCACGACAGCAACGATGCCAGGGTGGTTCAAGGAGGTGTGGAAGTAAACAGTCTGGGATGGGAAAGAAAAGAATTGGGATATTCCAGAGCTGGCAGCAGCAGCTGCAGGCAGAGCAATGCCTGTTGCACTGGGACAGCCACTGGCACAAGCAGAACATCCACTAAAACTTCCAGACAGATGATCTCAGACACTACTAAGAAATCTCAACTCCTTAAATCTCAAACATTGTTATTCCTTTTTTTTAAAAACTTTTTTTGTTGTCATCACCCATTTTCTACGGTAACTCACAGGCTGCAGACCCCAAACAAGCAGGGCTTTGATGCACTCTGGCCCTACAGCATTAGAGCCAGTCAAAGGAGCTGGAAACCCTCCTGCAGTGGGGAGGGAGATGGGGGTGGCCTGGACCTGAAGGCAGGATGGGACGGGACACAGGTCACCTCTCCAGACAGGATTTAAAGCTAGATTAATCTTTCTATTAAAAACTCATTACTGCACTGTTTGAGAGAAAATATTCACTGCGATCACAGGCTGTCAGGAAGGGATAACAGAGAGAGACATTCCCACATCAACCCCAGGACATAAATCGTTATTCCATTAGCCTTTATTGCAAGGTGCTCCTTTAACAACCTGACCCCTGGTTGAGAAGCAAGGCTCGCTCTGCAAAGGCACAGGGAGCCTTACAGCGGGTCCCATGTGCCACTGAACACACACAGCGGTTTGTGACAGGGCGTTCCTCTCCCCTAAACCCTGAGGACAAAACCCACCACACCTGCAGACCCTGATCCCTGCCCTCCTGCCATCCTGCTCTGGCAAGGCTGGTGAGCGTGCAGGCAGCACCTCCACCTGAACTCCTCACAACACTGACCTGCTGATTACCATGAGTTGAAAGATCCCACCCCTGTGCCAGACTCCAAGCCCTGCAGCTGCAGGGACAGGCAACGCAATTCAGCCACCACAGAGAGGCTGTGACACAGTCCCCCAACACCCCAAAACTCCTGCCAGCTTCTCCCAACCACACGGCAAACACCCAGGAAGCCTGCAGACAGAGGGAATGTGTTTGGAAAGGCAGCTCCTCCCAGCATCCAGCTTTCTCCACAGCACTCTCTGCCCTAGTTTTAATCCATTCCTCTTCAAAACAAGCCGGGGTGGGACAGTACTGAAACACTTGGGAAAGAAATGCACACATCAACACCCCTCAATGCTGCTGACAATGTAAATGAAGGCAGAGCACAGCACCAAGCTGTGCTTCACTTCACCTGCAATGCTGAGGAGTGGAAACAGGAGTGATGAATTGGAAAACGTGACATCTTGGCTATGGGTCATGCCATGGGGCAACAGGATCTCCCTGGTAAGGGGCACCTTGGTTTGCTCAGCTTTGGAAGAGTTTAGTTCCCAGATAGAGGAAAGTGGTGTGCTGGAGGGTGGGCAGCTGCTCATTCCCCTCCTTCCCACTTGTGGGGAAACACTGCTCTCTGCTGCCGGCTCTGAACACAGCAGATGGCACATGGTGGCACATTGCTGCTCCCATGGTGGGACCAGCCACAGGAGTAACCCAGCACCCCAATTTCCCCATCCCAATAAACCATGCATAAAGCTTAGTAACCAAGCAGTGTCTGGGGCGCACCCTGGGCAAAGGGTCGGGAAGCGTCAGGAGGGAAAAGCAGCCTACCTCGCTGAAGGTTGCCCTGGACGAGCGCGGCGGGGCAGCGTGGGCAGCCTGCCAGCTGCTCCTCCATGTCCTCCCAAAGAAGTGGTGGTAGGTGGCATCGAAAAGGGACAGGCGCAGCTGGTACTCGGCTCCCTGCAAGGCACGAGGCACCGGCACTGGGGACACTCACGGACACGCCAGCTCTGCACCCCCAGAGCTCAGAACACTCTTAGGTGAGAGAGGACAAATAATTCCCATTTTCTAAGGGATGCCCAATTCGGGCACATGGCCACTAACACCTTCAGGCATTGCTGCAGAACCTGCCTGAAAGCGAGAGACTAATGGGGCAAAGGAAAAGTGGGAAAGCTGAATGTTAAGCACAGAATAAAGGGGTAGAAAATGTTCAAGTGCTACATGGAGATTTTTAATTTAAATATACTTTGTTAACAAAAAATAAATGAAAAATTAATTAAAGGCTAACTCAGATTTGCAGGTGAGGAGGCATGGGATTGAAATACAGCTGTGATTTGTGTTTCTAGGAGATTTTCAGTTAGTTACCCCTAAAAACACCTTGTTTTGAAAGCCCCCACCCCTGGGAGGTCTGGCCTGCACACACAGCCAGGAATGCTGAAAAGGGCTTAGAAAAAACACAGTGATGGAACAAGGGGAAGGGGTTTAAACTGAAAGAGGAGAGGGAAATTCTTCTCTGTGAGGGTGGTCAGGCCCTGGCACAGGTTGCTCAGAGAAGCTGTGGCTTTCCCGTCTGTCCAGATTGGATGGGGCTTGGAGCAACCTAGTCTAGTGGAAGGCGTCCCTGCCCACGACACGGAGGTGGAAGGAGATGATCCTTAATGCCCCTTCCAATCCAAACCATTCCATAATTTTGTGAATTGTGGAACTGGGCAGAAGCCACGGGGTCAGCAAGACACTGCCAGGGTCCTCCCGCAGGGCCGAGCTCCCCTACCTGGGCGAGGGCAGCGCCGTGCAGGTACTTGAGC